>NC_134358.1:194737684-195040866 GCF_048569485.1 Anomaloglossus baeobatrachus
TTAATTCATTTACAAATTGGATCTGATTTTTATGTTGCCAGGTTCACTCCTCGTGTGCTTATTAGTCACTGTATATATATATATATATATATATATATATATATATATATATATATACCATAGTACCAGACACATTATGGTTATATTCATTGTTCTATATGATTATGCAGTTCACCAAATCTCTACTTTGGGCGGCACCATATTTGATATGGCACTTCTATATTTATTACATTTGCTTGCTGTTTTTGACATTATTCTCTCTATGTTCACTACATTCGGTGCATATCTAAATGGTGTGTAATTCATAGGCATACCAGCACGTATAATTACATGCAGGTGTATCTAACTAGCATCATTTTTCTTTTTGCAATAGATCTGCTATTTGCATCATTTCTATTGTCACTTTCTATTTTATGCTTGCAGGTGCACTTGCATGGTTACGCACACGTCTGTATATTTGACCAAATCATCATATAATACCATGTGTGTTCACAGACATGTTTTTTTTATCTATCCTTTTTTTTTTGCACATGGTAATTTACTGATTTGTCCATAGCCATGGCTTTGTTGGTCAAATAAGTGTAATAGTGATTGACATTCTCAGGTAGGCAGTCGGTAGAGTTCACACAGCCAATGCGGTTTGGTCCAAACATGCAGTTTTATTATTATAATCACACTACAAGAGATTTAAAAACCAAAACAGTCTCCTCTGGGCACAAAGGTATAATTGCAAATAAACAGTTCATGCATTAGGCACTTATATATCAGTCCATTCTTCTGGAGCCAACCTTCCACATAAAGGAGTACAGTCCTACAAATCTCAGTGTCCCCTTAGCCATGGTGCAGCTAAACAGAATTATTTAACTTCCTGCACCGCTCACATGGAGATTGAGATAGCAGGTTGAGAGACTCAGGTGAACACATGCCCTGGTCCTTATTCAAAGCTAGCCAGGTGCATCTGATCAGAACTTGCAATTTAATTAATCCCAGTACTTCCTGGCTTTGCTACAGTGTCTATAACCGGAAGGACCAAAATCCACCAGTATGTATGCATACATGGGTATTAACATACCTATATATTCCAACATACTTGTATAATCACATGTCATGGATGGAAATTTATGTATGAACAGTATATCAGGTGACCAGCTAATAACCTGACCTGAATCCAAAAGAACATTTATGGAAGGAACTAAAACTCTTAAAGAAAAGAGTTCTTAAAATATGTATATAAAATTAGTGTAGCAAAGCCAGGTAAGACTGGGTTAACTCCTAGCACTGCAGTTCTTAATTAGGCGCACCTGGTTAGCTACGCTAGAGAGCCAGTCTGTGTGTTCAGTGGAGAGGTTCAGTTCAGCTGAGGACCTGAGCAGTCTGGTGTTAAAATGGAAAGATGATAATTACTCACCGGTAATTGGATTTTCCAGAACCATAACAGCACCGTAGATGAGAGAGTGTCCGCCAACAGGAAACCTACAGAGATAAAAAAAAAAAAGCGGCACCTCTCCGCGGCCTTAGTATGTTTATAGTACAATGAGGTAACCGCTTATCAATGCACATTATATTATATTATTTATATATATATATATATATATATATATACATACATACATATACATATACACACACACTGTGTATACAGTATATATACAGTGTGTCCACCCATATCCTGCCCACCGCCATTAACTTGAGAACGGCGGTAGCTATAGGCATAGAAGTGGTGTCTAGGTGTAGTAAAGTAGCCATGCGCTACGCAATGAAACCACCTATAGCGCCACCTAGTGGAAGGCAACGGAGTTAGCATTTTTATCTCGAAAACTGAACGAGATAGAGAAAAAAAGTGATTTAAAAAATTGTAGGGCATCATCAATTCAATACGAATCGACACCTTGCATACAGAAATGCTATGATATGAAACCCATGACCTCCCCAAAACATTGAATGCTGGTCACGTATATGGCGCTCATTTATAACTTTGATGCTCAAAGTGGCACCGTCAGCTGCAATGCACATCTGGACTCTGGACAGCATACTGTATCTTGCTGCACGTTGTGCTATATGGTAGGTGACACGTTTGCACAAGCATCTGTAATACGTCGTCGTAGGTCCTGCAATGTTGGTGGAGGGGTCGCATACACCTGCTATTTGATGTGACCTCCCAGAAAGAAGTCCAATGGGGTCAGATCAGGTGAGCGTGGAGGCCACTCCACGCAGCCACCATACCCAATGACTTATAGGAAAGTCTCCATGAGGTATCGCTTCACACTCGCAGCCTTGTGAGTTTTACACGTTCTAATCATAGCATTTCTGTATGCAAGGTGTCGATTCGTATTGAATTGATGATGCCCTACAATTTTGGAATTCACTTTTTTTCTCTCTCATATTCCGTTTTCGAAATAAAAATGCTAACTCCGTTTTCCACCAGGTGGCGCTATAGGTGGTTTAATTGCCTAGCGCATGGATATGGATACTTTACTAAACCTAGACACCACTTCTATGCCTATAACTGCCACCGTTCTCAAGTTAATGGCGGTGTACAGGATATGGGTGGATAGTGTGTGTGTGTGTGTGTGTGTGTGTGTGTGTGTGTGTGTATCTTGAAAAAAGACCGGCACTCCAAATCTTCTGGAATTTTTTACAATTTATTCCACATCATAAGTATACAGGCTTAAATAACGCGTTTTGGCTAATAGTGAGCCTTTTTTGTGAACTGTCGGTATCAGCTGGAACAGGAGAAAAGCACAGGCCAGCCAAAAATCACATGTCTGGAGGAGTGCGTCTACTCCATCTGGGAATTCCTTTGGGTCCAGGGAGAAGAATTTCCTTGCTTGACGGTTTTATCTGGTGGCGAAAAGATCAATTTCCGGCAATCCCCAGGCTGTGCAGATCTGTGTGAAAATGTCTTGATTCGAGGCCCATTCCCCTTAGCTGAGAACATATCGGCTAAGGGGAAGTCGGCCACTGTGTTTTCCTCTCCCTTTATGTGTCGGCCGGTTAGAGATGAAAAGTTCCCTTCAGCTAGCTGAAATAACCATCCTGCTTCTTCCATCAGTGATCTGGACCTGGTTAGTCCCTGATGGTATAGGTATGCCACCGCAGTCCTATTGTCGGACATTATAACCATGTCTTTCCCTGATTTTTGCTCCAAAGCCTGTTAGACAGTGTGTCTTACCACTGACAGTTCTTTAAAATTGGAAGAGCGATTTCTTTCGGTAGGGTCCCAATTCCCCTGGAGGAAAAAATCCTCCAAGTGAGCTCTCCATCCTGAGGGGCTTGCGTCCATGGTGATCACAATTGGGTGTTCCGCTGTCCAGGGAACCCCTTCCCTTAGATTTCCTTCTTTTAGCCACCATCCTAGAGATTTGATCACGTTCGAGATTAGCTGGAATTTTTGGTCTAGACTGTCTGGATTTATGGTTTGTATTGACAAAACCTGCCATTGTAGATCCCTTGTGTGTATATGTGCACACTGGACCACTAGAATTGTAGCCGTCAGGGAGCCTAACAAAGACATAGCCTCTCTTACCGAGATTATCTGTCGTGTGCATTCTCGTGTAACTTTTTCCATGATTTTTGTTATTTTCTTGGTCACAAAAACAGCGCTGGAGTTTTGCGTCTAGTTTGATCCCTAGAAAGGCATGCTGTTGGGAAGGGTTTCCTTTTGATTTTTCTCTGGTTATGAGCCAGCTGAGGTCCATCAATATTGCCAGGTCCCGCTTGATTGCCATCAAACAGTCTACTTTTGATGTACCTACCACTAAAATATTGTCTAGATATGGCACGATTAAAATGTCTTCCTTCCGCATGTACGACATCTTTTTGGCCACTATCTTGGTGAATATCCTTGGAGCTAAGGAGATCCCAAAGGATAGGCACTGGCATTGTAGGTGGGTGGGTTGGGACTCCGTCGATATCTACAGATATCAAGGTATTTTTGATGTTCACTAGGAATGTGGTAGTACGCGTTTCTTAGATCTATCACTGCACTGAAACAACTGGGGTAAAGGAGTTTTACAGCTGATTTTATGGTCTCCATTCTAAACCGCTATACTTTGATGTACTGGTTCAGAGGTTTTAAGTGGACTATGGTCCTGTAGAACACGTTTGGTTTCTTGGCCAAAAGAGGCTGCTGTAAAACCCTTGTCCGATGTTGGATTGTGGAACTCTGGTTAGTACCACTTTTTCTAACAGGAGGACAATTTTCTGCTCTAATGCCCCTTGATTTCTTCCAGTAGTTGGGGTTTTTATTATTCACCGAGGGGGAAGGGAGAAAAAAATTCAGTCTTAGGCCCTGCGATAGTGTGTCTATTACCCATCTGGACGATGGGAGTAGAGTCCACTGGTGAGCGAAGAGTTTCAATCTTCCTCCCACCTGTTGTCTGGCGTCATTGCTGGTGCATGGGAGTCCCCCTAAAAGGAGCCTTATAGAATACTTTGTTATCTTTGACCTTCCAGGCACGCTCCTTCCTTGATCTGTCTTGTGTTCGGCCTCCTCTACATCCTCTCCTTCCTAAACCACTAAAGGACCTCCTGTCACGCTGTACTCTAAGATGTACAATAGCAGTACAGCGCAGTAATGTGGGACTGAGAGGATTCCTGAAACTATCTGAGAAGGTAGTTAGCTGGTAAACCACTAGGGGGCGTAAAAGTGGAGGAAACTTATGAGCAGGGAATTCCCTAGCAGAGGTAATACTAGTCAAGCCCACCAGATGGCAGTAGAATCGTCAGAAAGCCGTGTCACAACATGAGGTCTTGTAAATACACAAGGGCAAAGTCTAAACGTAGTCAGAGGGAAGCAAAGTCAGTAGCCGGGAAATCAGAGCCTAGAAGCGAGGGGGAGTGGGAAGACAAGACAGAATTAAGGTAAACAGATAAGGAACGAACAGGGAGACAGCGGGAGAGACACTGATGAAAATAGACAACAGAGGAGGTTAACAGGTCAGGTGAACACGGAGGTCAGGAGGGGTCAGGGCAGACAACAGGTCACTCAAGAGCAGAACACAGCAGAGCCAGAAATATCACTGGCGAAGTCCAAGAGAAACAGTGCCCTAATAAAGCAGCCTGACCTCCAGAACGAGGCAGGAAGGATTAACCCCTAACGTGACCTGCATCAGAAGTGAAACTAAAAAAAGGCTCAGCTCCAGCTGAGCCAGGAGTCAATCATGACACCTCCAAAAAACTTTGGAAGAGGAGAAGGGGAAGCTCTTTTTCTTGTCTGCCGCCTTCTCTAGGATTTCATCTAATGCTGGCCCGAACAGAAACTCTCCCTTACAAGGGAGAGAGCAGAGCATTACTTTTGACTTGAAATCTCACCCCCAGTTTTGGAGTCATAGGGCCCTGTGGCCTGAGTTGACAAGGTACATGCACAAGCGGTGAACCTCCCACTGTCCACTGAGGCATCTGCTAGAAATGCTGCTGCCTTTTGAATCGTGGGTAGTGCCTCCAGCAGTTTTTCTCTAGGGCTTTTTTTTTAACTGAGAGAATAATTCATTAAGGCAGGTGACAATAGCTCATGCATTGCATGTCTCTTATGCTGGGTTTGAAGGACCATGCTGCAGCTTCCCATGTTCCCTTAAGGAACGTATCCACCTTTTTGTCCAATGGATCTTTTAGGGATCCCAAGTCTTCAAAGGGGAGGGCCACCCCCTTAGACACTTTAGATATTGCTGCATCAATTTTGGGGGATTTTTCCCAAGAACCACACAGCTCTTCATTAAATGGATATTTTCTTTTCATAGTTTGGGGAACTGTTACTTTAACCGGTTTTTTTCCACTCTTTCTTAATGAGCGCTAACAAATTGTCATGCACCGGAAACACTTTGTTTCCGCTCCTCCAAGTTCCTGAATATGGCATCCTGTATGGACCTAGGCTTCTTAGGGATCTTGACCCCATCATTGTCCTAACTGCTTTTAGGCGCTTGATGATATCATCTGCTGAAAAAAAATGGGCGGCCGTATTCCTCGTCTGAGAAGTGTGATACCGACCTCTTGGAGATTAAGACTTCTCCTGACTCGTCCTCTGAGCGAATATCTGAGGGCAATTGTTTGATTGAGGAGGGAGAGGGCCCTTTAAATTGGTCAATTTCTGCCCTCACTGTAGCTTTAACCTTTTCTTTGGTTAGCTTTAATCTCTGGTAATTTAGAGGGAGATTCTTCTGCCACCGTCTTTTCAATACAAGAACGGCACAGCTTTTTATCATATTCCCTGTCTAACTTCTTCTTGCACAGGGTGCATTCTTTATTCTTCGTTTTAGATGTTGCGTTCCTAGCCTAAACAAAACACAATAATAAGGCTATCAGTATGGCACTACAGAGCAGGCACTTACCCATCCTTTATCCTGGCACTAAAATGCTAGGAGAGGTTTGTGCATTGTGGGACTCTCCATGGTTTGGAATATTCCACGTGCATCCAGGTCCACAAGTGACAGGGTGCCACTGGTTGTGTTTCTTTAAATATTGTACAGTGCTGGCCAAAAGTATTGGCACCCCTGCAATTCTGTCAGATAATACTCAGTTTCTTCTTGAAAATGATTGCAATCACAAATTCTTTGGTATTAATAACTTCATTTATTTTGCTTGCAATGAAAAAACACAAAAGAGAATGAAGAAAAAAAAATCAAATCATTGATCATTTCACACAAAACTCCAAAAATGGGCCAGACAAAAGTATTGGCACTCTTGGCCTAATACTTGGTTGCACAACCTTTAGCCAAAATAACTGCGAACAACCCTTCCGGTAACCATCAATGAGTTTCTTACAATGCTCGCCTGGAATTTTAGGCCACTCTTCTTTGGCAAACTGCCCCAGGTCCCTGAGATTTGAAGGGTGCCTTCTACAAACTGCCATTTTGAGATCTCTCCACAGGTGTTCTATGGGATTCAGGTCTGGATTCATTGCTGGCCACTTTAGTAGTCTCCAGTGCTTTCTCTCAAACCATTTTCTAGTGCTTTTTGAAGTGTGTTTTGGGTCATTGTCCTGCTGGAAGACCCATGACC
Source organism: Anomaloglossus baeobatrachus (assembly GCF_048569485.1). Taxonomy (NCBI): domain Eukaryota; kingdom Metazoa; phylum Chordata; class Amphibia; order Anura; family Aromobatidae; genus Anomaloglossus; species Anomaloglossus baeobatrachus. Next base: position 194,744,681 of record NC_134358.1, read on the forward strand.
TCTGAGGGAGACCCAGCTTTCTCACACCGGGCCCTACATCATGCTGCAAAATTTGTTGGTAGTCTTCAGACTTCATAATGCCATGCACACGGTCAAGCCTTGAGATTGCTCATGCTTCCTCACAATTTGGATTCTCAAGTCCTCAGACAGTTCTTTGGTCTTCTTTCTTTTCTCCATGCGCAATGTGGTACACACAAGGACACAGGATAGAGGTTGAGTCAACTTTAATCCATGTCAACTGGCTGAAAGTGTGATTTAGTTATTGCCAACACCTGTTAGGTGCCACAGGTAAGTTAGAGGTGCTGTTAATTACACAAATTAGAGAAGCATCACATGCTTTTTCAAACAGTGCTAATACTTTTGTCCACCCCCTTTTTTATGTTTGGTGTGGAATTATATCCAATTTGGCTTTGACAATTTTTTTTTTTTTTTCATTGAAGACAAATTAAAAGAAGATAATACCAAATAATTTGTGATTGCAATAATTTTCAGTATTATCTGACAGAATTGCAGGGGTGCCAATACTTTTGACCAGCACTGTATGCCAGGGCACAGAACATGCAGTGCCTCCGGCTACTTGCACCCGGAAGTGTAAGATTACTGCACTCCCAGCATATGACGCCACTGCCGCCGGAAATGACCCGGGAAACCTTGAGTGTAGGTGCACTTTCCAGGTATGCCCCCTTCCAGCATGGAGCGGTCGCCAGAACTTTGTTACCAGGACTTTGTTGCAGTGGGGCCATGTGTGCAGGTGCACATAAAATATCCCCAGCCTTCTGGCCCTGCCTCCTGCATGGAGCAGTCGCTGATATTCTTACTGCTGGCTCTAGCTCCAGCCGTCCAAGCCTCCAGCATGGAGTGGATACCAAGAGTACTTCACTGCGGTGGCTGGTATGTGCTGGTGCACATACAACATCCTCATGGAGCAGTCAGCAGGATCTGTGGTCAGTGGCAGCAGTACGCTCCAGGAGGGAGGTCACTGTCATCCGAAGATGCCGACGGCGGGCTGCACACAGCACCGCATCCCTCTCCCTCTGGCCCTCGCGAGGGAGATACAGGTAGGCCTGGAACTTTCCCCAGGCAGCACCGTAGGTATCTTTTTCCAGGAATAGGAAATACACTGAGGCTGTGGAGAGGTGCCGCTTTTTTTTTTTTTTTTATCTCCGTAGGTTTCCCGTTCCTGGGGGCGGACACTCTCTAATGTACAGTACTGTCATGATGAAAGGAAAAAAAGGCTGTTTAATGGTGGACAGTAGGGTGACCGCAAAAAATCGATGTCGGAATTTTGTCCGTCTGGACCCCATAAAACGATTCCCCTTTCCAGATATTGAGATAGCCAAAATTTGAGCTCGATCAAACAACGTTAACCCATGCCGCTCGTCGCTCAAAGTTTGAAAAAATCCAAATTTTTGGCCAAAAAGCTGACATATGGAGCCATAACTCCAGAACGGTAAATAATAAACACACGCTTACTATCTCAAAAGAAAGCTAATGTTCTTCAAAATTTATATTTTATACATAATTGTTGTTATTTTAAGTCAAACTGAGTTACAACAGCTTTTAGCCCCAAGAACGTGACCTGGTACCACTAGGAGCATACTTCGTATATTTTGTTATTAAGTGATAAATTTTGGGGTTTTTTTGGTATATTTTTGAGTTTAAAGTAGAAATATAACAAAAAAACAAGTAATACTGATAAGTCTAATGACATTTTTTATTTTAAAATATAAAAATGAGGTATATAATACATACAAAACAGACACAGAAAAAATACAGACGTAGTACCTACATGAGTTGATAATTTTACATAGTTATCTAATCTATTCTAGAGCTTTTGTTAAAGTAGTTTTTGAAATGTCAGAATATAATGCTCGGCATTTGCTTACAACTTGCAGTACATATTGCTTTTGTTCTTCATCTTTTGTCATATCATTAACTACTTTTAATGTTTTGACAATTTTCAATCCTTCTTGGAAGTCATTATTTTGAGGCCAGGTGTTTGGATTTTGTCTTAGGAAATCTGTTTTTATATTAAATCGGTCAAAGAATGTAAATGTTTCTTTGGTAAGTAAATATACCAATCCTCCATCAACTACCTCTTTTAATTTTTCTTTCCTAACTTTCCTAACTTCCTAACACGAGAAACGCCTTATCTTTTTCCGATTTCATCAGAGCCAAGGCATCTTGTTGAGCAATATCAAAGAGATCATTCAACTTTTCAACAAACTGTTTAAATTTGTTCTTGGCCGTTTCCGATATTTTCTTCCGGTCTTTTTGAAGACTTCTCCACTCGGCGTGAAGTTTTTCCAGCTTAGTAATTGCATCTTGCTCATGTTTAGTCGGGATTCGAGCTTTCCCCTAAAAAATGAACACTTTTCGTATAGTCAGTTTTGCTGATTCTCTTACAGTTAATTTCACAGTACGTAAATTATAAAATAAAGCACATAAGACTTGACGATTTGAGGGTAGTTTACAACCGGTGATCTGGTGAATGGGATAGCCCACAAGAAATATTTTATCCTTGTTCCGGCTTTGTACACCTGATGTGAATGCCATTTCAGAGTCCAATAGGTAAATAACAGTTAACTAGAAAAATGAAACAAAATATATTACAAACTTTAATTTCAATAAAATATTTTCAAATATCTTTTAAAATAATAGCTATAAAAACAATAACACACACACTTGGAAAATTTAAAAAAAGTTAAAATATCTTCACTGGATAATTGTTCGATCTAACCAGCTCAAAGGCACTTTAGAAACTAAACTGAATAAATAAAAGGTCGGTTGTACGCTGAAGTAAAATCACCATCCCTAAAATAGAAATTACATGCACCCTGTGTGTAACATATAAATTTTGAAGAACAACATTAGCTTTCTTTTGAGATATTAAGCGTGTTTTTATTATTTACCGTTCTGGAGTTATAGCTCCATATGTCAGCTTTTTGGCCAAAAATTTGGATTTTTTCAAACTTTGAGCAACGAGCGGCACGGGTTAACGTCGTTTGATCGAGCTCAAATTTTGGCTCTCTCAATATCTGGAAAGAGGAATCGTTTTGTGGGGTCCAGACAAACAAGATTCCAACATTTTTTCCCCCCCATATGAGATCCGGTCACCCTAGTGGACAGTCAACCAGAACCTGAGCAGTGTTAGAATTGGTGAGTGACCTGTAAGCAGTTTGACCAGGTGCAGCAGCACCAACAGTTACATCAATAACAGCAGCAGTAGCATCAAGAGCAGTTAAAGCAACAACTGCAAGAACAGATGGTTCTCCTGGACAAAACTGTCCAAGCCTGGGAGATGGGACCACCCACCAGCCAAAGTGAAGGTATGAGGGTGAGGCGAACAGTATGGGAGGCCTTGCATAAAATGACTCTGGAGGATGATGTTGAGGTTTTCTTGACTGTCTTTTCAGACTATACTTAATCAAAGACAAACGGTCTGGTGGAGCGCTAAGGAGGAGGAAGATCTTTGGTCTTTAAAATCCACCTGATGAAGATAGCTTGCCTATTGAAACGCGTTGTGGTTTATATGAAAGTAAAGATTTTAAAGACTGAAGATCTTCCTTCTCAGCGCTCCGCCAGACCGTTTGTCTTTTCAGCCTGTATCCATCTTTCCCCTTGTGGGATCAATGGCAGGAGCAGCTTTGCTTTCCACGTCCAGGACCTGCGGTGATGCAATCCCATGTGATCGGTCACATGACCACCTGACGATCACGCCCACAGTTACATAGACGGAGCATTCCACAGCGGTGTCTGGGCTACCGTCCAGAGCCCATCTTCATGCTCTAACCAGTGTTATGCCAGGGTGTACAACCCCTCCAGGTGAGCAGTTCAGCCACACTTTAATTTTAATCCTGGTTAGTAAGGTTCCTCACAGAGCTCCTCTTTTTTTCTTTGCACTCTGTCTTTGACTAAATGGCAGACAGGGGGAAACTGCCCCCACAGCAATGGACAGATGTCCTAGCTCTATACCTAATCGGGGAATCACAGAAAGTGTACTATGGATGCCAAGGAGTTCAGCAAGCTAATTGCAGAGATTTTGGTTCCCCTGGGCGTAACCCTGGAAGTCAAGGCACAATGGGTGCACCACTGTGGTTTACATAGAGACAAAACCTCCCTGCTACCTGATGTTTGACCTCCTGCCCCTGGTCCAAAATGGCTGCAGTCTGAAAATTGTTCCACAGCTCAGATGCTGGAGAGAGTGGTGATAGATGGGTTTATCCACTTACTAACTAAATCTATACAAATCTGGGTTACTCAGGGAGATCCACAAAATGCAGACGACCTGGTAGGCCTCGTGATACTTAGCTGTGAACTCCTTGAGCCGTCAAGGGAGCCTGAGGTACCTGTCTGATACTCAAAAGAAGGAGCTCACGACCACCGCTGAGGGCCACCCAAAGAGGACTAGTCAGACCCAGATTCAAGGGGCACATATTGTTCCATTGTCTTGTGTAGGTGTCGTGCCCCGAGTTATATATCAGCACACTCTCCCCTGACCTTGGAACCAAGACTACAGCATAAGCTGGCGCTGCTCCTACATCGCCTACCTTGCCTGCAGCGCTGTTCCTCATCCTGTCGAGGGGCTTCAGGTATGCTGGGTAACTGTGTGCAAGTAGCCGGACTTTGGGAGTTATATGACCATAGTAGCATGGTAGCGGCTACACTTCCACATGTGCCAGTGTTCATGGAGATGTGGAGAAGCTACGTGTGGACCGGGTCACCATTGGCTCAGACTATGGTTCTGTGTCCCAAAAAGTGGGGATGGTAAAAAACTTGTTGCAGCCTGTAATTATTGGATGTGATTTTCTTTTGTTTTTTTATTTGATTTACACTGATAAAAACCTTGTCACGTGCCAAAGTCAACAAGTTGCCATTGTCTGTATGGATTGACAATAAGAATGTGGAAGAATCCCCTGAAGCCAATATTCCTGAGTGAGAGGGATCCAGGAAAATCTTTGGAACTGCCTAACTCAGGAACTCTACTTTCAAAAGTTTTGGGAGAAAGGTAAGGGGATTAAATTTTGTTCCCTGTGACCCAGGACCTGAAAAGCAGGCTCTGCATCTGGCTAGCCATAATCGTCTGTTATGTTGAGGGACCAAATTGAAAGGCAAGGTAAGAGTGCTTACTCAAGCCTCAAAGATAATATAGGGGAGAGAGCTTTTCTCTAAGATGCCATGATTAACCGGGTGAAAGGAGTCCAAAAGTTTTTTTTTAAATTGCTGTATGATTTATTCATTTAAGATTTTTTTTTTTTTACTCATTTCACCCGGTTATTCATAGCAGAGCAGAGGAAACACTCACACTCCTATTATCTCTGACTTGGTGTTGGACACCCGTGGATCTGCAGTAGCCTATTCCATGCACATCAGTGGTTGTGTCACACACAACCTCTCCAGGTGAGGAGACATCCTCATACTCTGTACCCTGGTAATCAGTTAAAATCCTACTGTGCCTGTTTTTTTAATTTGCGCTCTCCTACTGAAGCATTAAATAAGGCAAATGAAGCATGGGGATCACATACTTGTGATGGTTCCCCCAGTGGAGGGTAAGGTCCTTGTCAAATGGCACTCCTCCTATGAAGTAATGACAGAAGGAGCCCTTTCCCCGGCTTTGAACAGGTGAGAGGGGGGAATATGCAGCAAAGCCAGGTAGGACTGGGTCAATTCCTAGCACTGGAGGTCTTAATTAAGTGCATCTGGCTAGCTTTGTCTAGAGAACCAGGCTTGGTGTCTACTGGAGAGTCTCGTATTAGAGGAAAAAATGGCTGTTTATTGGTGGACACTTGACTAGAGCCTGAGTAGTCTTTAAACTGGTCAATGACCAATGAATTTAAAGCACATCGGGCTTGGTGTGAAAACAGATCTGCTAGCTAGGAGAGACCCTGGCATTGCTTATCCTGCACTAAGACCTAGATATTTATTTAAACGGGGGAACCTGCATGTGCCTGTGTATGTTATGCTGATGCCAGACAAAGGCTTCTTGTTTTCTGTTCTGCTGGAAGTTTATACAGTTCAATAAACCTCCCTGCTTGAATAACGAACTATGTGCCTGTGTGAATGCTACCAGCTGAATTAAAGCTAGTGAATCAACACAATATATATACTGTAGGTACAGAGATCATCTCCTTCTCGCTCAATACGCGTGGGGTTTATTCACTGACATCTGTCTAGTCTGGCCTGGATTCCATATTATGGGTTTAATATATACTTTAGTATTAACCCCTTATATAGATTATATAGCTCTTCAGGTTTATCTTTAAACATACCATATTTCTATATTTATGGGCTATATATTATGATTTATGTGCCTTATTATATACAGGTGTGCACAGCAATATATTATTGCTTTCTTCGTCTTTTGGTCCTTAAAATATTATACTGATGTAGCACCCTTACAATATACCTAGACCCTTACAATATACCTAGACCCTTACAATCCCTCCACCTTGACTTTTTACTAATTTTGTTTGACATTGTAAAACAATGACCCAAAGCATACTGCTTAAGCCACAGTTGAGTGGTCTAAGGGGAAACGTGTAAATGTATTGGAGTGGCCTTGCCAAAGTCCAGATTTTAATCCAACTGAGAATCTGTGGTCAGATTTGAAGATTGCAGTTCTCCAGAGGAAACCATCGTTGAAGGTGATTTGAAGCAGATATTGCCACAGAAGTACTGACTTTAGTGGGGTGAACAGTTATAAACACTGAAGTTTTCAGTTATTTTGTCCTATTTGTGATTTGCTTTACAATAATATGAAAACGAAATATTCACAGTTGTAGGCATGTTTTAATATGAATTGATGCACACCCTCAAAAAAAAAAAAAAAAAAAAAGAAGTCAAATTCCAGGTTGTGAGGTGGCAAAACACAAAAATGCCAAGGGGGGGTGAATAATTTTGCAAAGCACTGTATATATAGAATTAGGAAGATGAATAATGTTTTTTTTCTCCACGCACGAGAAAAACTGATGAAACCCATGGCACACTCTGAAAAATTGGTCAGTTTATCTCATATGTGATTGGATGTCTGAATGAGCCCTAATTCTGCACATGACCAGAAATGCCTTTGGGCAAGTAATAATATAAGCTAGATTCTTCACATCGTGTAGCAACAACTTCACATACGTGGGAGTCAATGTGCATGCCCATAAGGTAAAATGGTTTTGCACAAGTCAAAGCAAATTACAGAAACAGAAATTCAAACATTGCCTACAGAGCTATAGAAATTTTAAAGGTTACCTGGCACTTGATTCATGCTGCACAAAGCGCAGGTAGCATGACTCAAAGTTTGCTGACGTTTTAAAGAAAATCCTATCTTGTGGCAATTGTGAAGCCAGACAATGATTCACTAAGTCTGTGGTTTCAGCAGAATGAATCAAATGACAGCTTTCCTTTATCTGCGCATCCTTCAAAGGTTCAGTCAAATGGCTGTTGTGGCTCCAGGAGACATCATGATCTAACCGTAAAGGCGAAATTACCTGGCACTCAATGTGAATACAGCGATCTGCTATCGTGGACCTCTCCAGTGAACAGAATTTAAATTTGCCTTTTACAAGATGATGTATATCTATATTGCCCATACAAAACTCATTGTTTCTCACATCATTCTTCAACTTCTTATGAACTGAAATGCTTAATATGTATGCCTGAAGCTGTGCTCACTGAAGTTTTAATGAAGACTAATTTAAAATAAATTTTCTCACTGTGAAAACTAATTGCACAAATTAAGCCAAAGACAATGAAAAGCTGAGCTTATAAAATGTACTAAAGACAGATTATATATATATATATATATATATATATATATATATATATATATATATATATATAAAGATAGTGCCTCCGATAATAATAGACAAAAAAAAGATTTAATTAATTGACACCAAACATCATAGAAAGGATAATTTTATTATACCAATAAATACATACCTATAAATAAGATTAAACAAAAAAAAGATAATATGAACACACAAAAATCACAACCACATATAAAGGACAACGACAAAATACGGAGGCAACATTTCCTCTCTGCTAATAAAAAGAGGAAAATACCAACAGCTTCTAATTCCATTTTTAATCCAACCTTCCATGTCCAGAATTTATCACCTGTCATCACCTTAGATCAATTCCTTAAAATTATAGGTAGAGATTTCTGGACAAAGGTTATAATTCTTTTAGCAATCAGGAACTTTAGCTTTATTGCTCATGGAAAGAGAAAATTGCCTTTTTGTACATTCGGTGAATTGTTTGGTTTACATTGAACATATTGGAACCTAACAGACTGCCACAGGAGTCATAAAATAACATTCCTTGCAGTTTCCTACTGAGAAATGTTTCTTACAATGAAGTCTCCTACAAATGAAAAAACCTAATCCATTGTGTAAAAATTAATAAAAAAAACTTTAGCAGTGATTTTATATAAAAATTCTACAGAAATGGCAAGCTACTTCGCGTAAGGTGGATCAAATCGCGGGACTCTGGTCCATAAGCTAAGTCCTTAGTCTCTGGCCGCTGGACGGGAACTTTGCAGATCTCTTACATTCCAGGATGCCCGGTGATGATTTTATTACCAGGGTTGGAGCAATGTCATCATTGTGGTGTGATGCGCAGATGACAATGTGCTGGCCCTTGCTAATCAAAAGCTGAACCGGGAATCCCAGAAGGTAGGAGATTTGTGAACCTCCCATCTAGTGGCCAGAGACTACCAACCTCACCAATGGACCACATTCCTGTGAATCAAACCGCTCATATCTAATTGCTACTGTATTTTAAAGGCCTTTTAGAAATTAAGCTGCAGGTCCATCACAGGTTTTGGTCAGAGTATCCTTCATAGGTGAAACATCTTCAACTAGCAAGAACAACCTCCAAATTCTCCAGACATTTCAAATGATAGCCTTCAAGTCTTTCTTCAAAAGAAGATCCATCTATGAATAGAAAAAACAGATATATTTCCCTACAGATTACACACAAAATCCAATATAACCATTTTTCCTACACCACAAATCATCCAAATAATTGTGATATTCATTATATCAGGCTTCTAGAAACATATCCTGTGTGGCGTGGCCTGGACCTCATGTAGAGAGGAAGCAGCGTGGGTGAGCTCCTGCCTGGATCCTTAATTATCCTGCACACCGGCCTTGCTGACAGGCACTATCGACCCTGGAGGGCTGCAACACAACTTATAACACCCAGGGAAGCGAGCACAGCCAGGATATGCCGACCCGCAGCAGCAATAAAAGGGACAGAGACGCGCAGGAGTGTGCCTCTGAAGAATCCAATATGGCGCCGCCGGCATCCACACTATCCCGAGCTGGAGCAGTGGGAGTAGCAAGCAGGTTGGAGCGGTTTGCCAGAGTGGCCCCTGGCACAGAGCCTACCTGCAACGAGGCACCCGATGGCAGCGCTGAACGGGCCCTGGAGCAGGGAGAAAACATACCCGACAGTGAGACTGTGAGTACCCTGGGCCTTGCATGTTCAGCAGCACAAGGTATGCAGACACACAGGCCTGTGCTGGCAGAGGGAGGAGGGGGAGATGTGGAGCAAACAACACCTGTTTTCACTGAGGCCATACTGAGAGACATTCTGGCAGCAATTAACTCTTGCAATACCACATTGGCCACTCTAAGCAGCCAGATGGGAACTGTCACCTCAGATATGGCCTGTATTAAACGTGAGCTGCAAGGGGTGACTGTCAGAATGGGGGAGTTGGAGGAAAGAGTGAGTACAACAGAGGATAAATTACCACCAATGTCACGAGAGCTGGGAAAGGCCACGCAAAATATCTCCACACTGCTAAACAAGGTGGATGATTTGGAAAATCGCTCCCGCAGAAGTAATTTGCGACTGGTGGGGGTCCCAGAGAGGATGGAGGGCAATGACCCACTGAATTTCTTTGAAAAATTGCTTAAAGACACCATGGGAAAAGACATACTATCCTCTTTCTTCACCATTGAAAGGGCGCACAGGGTCCCTGCGCGTGCCCCACAGCCGGGAGCACCCCCACGTCCTATTCTGATTAAACTACTGCACTATAAAGATAGGGACACTATCCTGCGCAGAGCCAGAGATATCAAAGAACTTGCAATTGATGGGAGGAAGATATCAATATTTCCTGATTTCTCCATGGAAGTGCAACGTAAAAGAGCGCAACTTATTGAGATCAAAAAACGACTGCGCAACCTGCAAGTGCCATACTCCATGATGTACCCTGCTAAGCTGCGGATTGCTGCGAACGGAGAGACTCATTTTTTTGATACGGCTGGGGCGGCATTGTCTTGGCTGGATATCAATGAGAGATCCCTGAGGAGGAAGAATACCTGAGATTTCCCTTTCTGCCGCCAGGCGTTGTGTTTGTTTGGGACGCTATGCTGGTGAGCTCATTACAGTTAAATTCATCTAGGATCCAGGTTGGGAGACGGCCGGTTCATTGTGGACACCCGCTGCACTAGCGAGTTGTGGACCCCCTCCCTGCATGGACTTGGGGCGTGTTTTTAGCCCTGATTCTCTCTATTTGGGAGAAATGTGTAAGATACACTTGATTTTTAGGGCAGGGGCACTGCGCACTGGTGTGCGGAGCCCTATCTCTCTCCTTGTTTTTCTTGTTTATTGTTGTATGATGCAATCTGTTTGGGAAGTGTGGTGTGCCTCAGTCGTGTCGCTCAACCTAATGTTTTTGAGAATCGGTGGAGAACGCCTCTCTCCTCCAGGTATGAAGTATCCGTCCGGATCATATCTTAGTCTACGCTTATGGCGACATCTTTAAATATTGTAGCGTGGAATGTTAGAGGGCTCGGAGATGCGAACAAAAGATGTGCTATATTTACTCACCTACAGAAACTTTTACCGGCTATTTTATGTCTCTCCGAGACCCACATGGTCAGGGATAATGTTCATTGGCTGAGGAAGGGATGGATCGCGCATGAATATCATTCCACATACTCGACCCATGCACGGGGTGTGAGTGTGTTGGTGCACAAATCCATCCCGTTCTCATTTACCAAATCAGTGATTGACCCGGGGGGCAGATTTGTATGTTTGCTTTGCACGCTGTATGGTATACAATTTATTCTGGTTGCGATATATATCCCTCCACCATATTCAGTCGAACCGGTAAAAAGGATATTGTCTATTTTAGATTCCCTTCATCTGTGCCGACGCTTTTGATAGGGGATTTTAATAATTACTTACATCCCTATCTAGATAAGTTACACTCGGGAAACATATCGGAGAACGCCGCCCCGACTTCATTTGCTAGAATGCTAACGGAGCTGGGTTTTGTAGATCTTTGGCGTGCCCAACACCCCACAACCAAACAATTCTCCTGTTACTCTAGCTCCCACCACACCATGTCACGGATAGACCTGGCTATTGGAAACGCACTTATGGCCTCATATACACAAAAGGTGGCCTACCTACCTAGAAGCGTATCTGATCACTCACCATTAAATGTTACGCTTGCATGGGGAAACCCCGTCACTCTGCCCAGGCCTATCTGGAAACTTAATCCCTTCTGGATCCAGCTTATTGGGGGATCTTTACATGATAACATTCTAGAATACTTCCATATTAATGAGTGCTCTGCACCGCCACACATAGTTTGGGACTCTATGAAGGCTGTGGTAAGGGGCATATATATTAGAGAAATATGCATACGCAAAAATCAAACCAAATGTTACACCCAGAGTCTGATTCAGGAGGTATCTGATGCGGAGGCTGCGGTGGTGCTCAACCCAACAGTAGAAACTAAAAACACTCTAGAGAAGGCACAGATGTCACTCAAAGAAAATCTCATGTCGGTGGCAGAAAATAAACGCTATTTCCTTAAACAAAATTATTTTATGGCGGGGGAGGGCGTGGGGCACCTACTGGCCACAGTCAGAGCACAGGAAGGATCTTCTTATATAAATAGGTTAAAGACGGAATCAGGTGACTTTGTAACAGAAAGCGAGGATATAATAAGAGAAATAAAGAGGTATTATATGCGGCTATACACATCAGACTGTGACCTCACGGAGACTGAGATTGAGCAGTATTTGGATGCTCTCTCTCTTCCTTCACTGAGTGATCTAAACAGGGAATTGCTGGACCGGGACATCTCATTGGAAGAACTGGAGGAAGCGCTTGGCCAGACACAAAATGAAAAAGCTCCGGGAACGGATGGCCTGCCTGGAGAGTTTATAAAGCGTATGCACCCTTACGGCTACCCAAACTACTTAAGGTATTTGAAGAGGCTGAAAGGCAGAGGGTCCTCCCGCCCTCTATGAGGGAAGCCTTAATAGTATTAATATTAAAACCTGGAAAAGATCCAGAGATCCCGGATTCGTATCGCCCAATCTCTCTCCTACAAACAGACATTAAATTGCTGGCCAAGGTGCTCGCCAATAGGATGTCCCGAGTCATCTCATCTATAGTGCAGAGTGATCAGACAGGCTTCATTCCATGCAGAGCCATATCTATGAATCTCAGGAAATTATATTTGGGAATTCAACATAGTTCTGAGGTACCGGGGGAAAGGGCAATTTTGTCTTTAGACGCCGCTAAGGCGTTCGATAGCCTTGAATGGGAATATATGTGGGCTGTACTTCGGAAAATGGGCTTTGGGCATAGATTCATAAATTGGGTAAAACTGCTATATGACTCACCGGTGGCAAAGGTTAGGGTTAATGGCAGGGTCTCCGAGTCTTTTCCTCTTGGAAGAGGTACTAGACAGGGGTGCCCGCTTTCACCCTTGCTATTCGCGACTGCAGTGGAGCCGTTGGCAGTGGCAATACGGAAATCCAGGGAGGTAGAGGGATTTCGGTGTGGAGCCGTGGAACAAAAGATATCATTATACGCAGACGATCTACTCTTATATTTAGACAGGGTACGTTCCTCGATTTTGCCGGCAAAGAATATCATTCGGGAATTTGGACAGAGGTCTGGTCTACTAATCAACTGGTCCAAGTCGGCTTTAATGCCGTTGGACCCCCTTCCGGGGGACTTTTCGGACTTACAGATTCCAGTTCCTGTGGTCCGGGAGTTTAAATATCTGGGAGTAATTGTCAGCCCAATCCCGAAGGATTTCCAGGCCCTAAATCTGGAACCCCTGTTACAGCGATTCAGAGCAAAAGTGCATACCTGGTGCCGTTTGCCGCTATCAAATGTCGGCAGATCCAATTTAATTAAAATGGTAATGATGCCACAATTACTATACCTTATACATAATTCTCCAGTGTGGATATGTAGGGAATTTTTTGTAAAAATTAATACAATATTCCGGGAACTTATTTGGAAGAAAAAGCAAGCTAGGATTCGACTGGAAGTGCTACAGCGGGGAAAGGAGGAGGGAGGACTGGCGGTACCAAACCCATATATATACTATATAGCCTCCCAGATGCAACATCTGAGGGGTTGGGGCAAAGAAGGAGGGTATGATACCAGTGGTGATATAGTGAGAGAGGGATCAGTATGGAAGTACCCAGGTTGCCGGTTGGATGTGGGACAAAGACAGATAAATGGGGCACGATATCCCACACTGGCTATGATATTCCGGGTGTGGGACAGGGGTAAGTCTCTTTTGAGGATAAGCGGACCTACAGAGCTCTGGCCACTGTGGCAGAACCCCGACTTGCCAGAAATTAAAAAATTAGTAGGGTTCAGAGGATGGGAGGATAAAGGGATCCATTTAGTGTCACAAGTACTACAAAATAATACTCTTAAAAGCTTTGAACAACTGAGAACGGAGTTTCACCTTCCGCATGTCTTCTTTTATCAGTATTTGCAGCTGAGACACGCACTGGAAAGACCGGGGAGGACAAACCCGGTCACAGTGACACATAATCAAACATTACATAGGCTGCTTACATCTGAGTCCTCTAAGGGTCTTATTTCGGAACTATATAAAAAATTACTACCTGCCCATCTGGAAACACATCCATTGCTTGTTAAAAGCAAATGGGAATGAGACGTCGGTCCCCTGACGGAAGGCCAGTGGTCTGATATATTGGAACAAGTTCCTAAACTGGCGGTATCGGAGTGCCAAAAGCTGTCTCAAATATATCTCATCCACAGGGTATATAAAACTCCCAGTCTACTATTTAAGATGGGACTCAGACCAAACACACAGTGTGTTAGGTGTGGACAGGATGATGCCCATTTGATGCATGTTATGTGGGAGTGTGGACACATTGGTGATTTCTGGAACCAAACCCTGGGACTTATAGGTCAAGTATATCATATCACAATACCACCGTCGCCCCGCCTGTGCCTGTTGAGTCTATGGGAAGGAGAAGTGGATCCGGATTCTCCAACAGCCCTGGGAATAGCACGTATCTTGTACCAAGCAAGAAAGCTACTTGCATATCACTGGTTAGACCCTCTACCACCAACATTACCAGAGCTCAAAAACAAATTAAATAACGTCATAAGATTGGAAAGGGGAGTTTATTTAAAAAGAAAAACATTGAAAAAGTTTTACAACATTTGGCGGCCATGGATGGAGTTGCCGGGCCTACCCTCTAGTGCACTGGTTCGGGATGCAATGCTGGACCGGTTACTGTTGTGCCTGCAGTGATGGCATGTGTGAGGAAGGGAATTAAAACTAGTTTTTTCTGTGGCGAAATGGACTTTGAATGAAGAGGTGAGAGAGGACTGGAATGGTTTCATGGATGACTGCACGGAGAGGGAGGAGCAGGAGAGTATAGCAATATGATGTGGAGCGACACGGCTGATGGAGGAGGTGTTCCTGTTAGTCTGAGGCATTATTGCATAATTTAAGTTTTGTTTATTTGTAGAGCCACGAGGTTTGTAGGCTCAAGTTATATAATATAATTATGATTTGAGAACTCTATTATTATATTTACATATATGCAGAGAAAGAACCTGATTTATAAATCATATGTGTTTATCTGTTTATTGTTATCAGTTATATGAAAAGTGAAATACTCTCTGTATTGATCCCTAATGATTTAATAAAAAAAGATCTGATTTAAAAAAAAAGAAACATATCCTGTGTAGCGGGAATAGATATTAGATTGCAAAGAGACCACACTTTTGGCAATAAGCCTGGTGTCTTTTAGAGATATAAAACAAAGTAGCGCATCTACAGCTGGCCACAGACATAAGAAAGCGGTATGCTTAGTTCCACATTCAGTGGATGCTCTAGTGATTGGATCCCGGAATAGGTGATGAATATTGACTTTGGGGCAACTTCTTAAACCCTTCCTTGCTATGGACAATTTTTATTTTTGTGATTTTGTTATCTCTGTCTCTAGTTTTTTTTTTTCTTTCCATTTACAACAGTATACACAAATGAGGTCTTGTTTTTTTGCAGAACAAGGTGTAGTTTTAAATGACCCTATTCATTTAATCATACAGTGTGGTGGAAACCATAAATTAAATAAAAGCTAAAATAGGTGAACTGATAAAAAAAAAATGCAATTCTGCAATTCAGACATATTGGGGGGGCAGGGTTGTTTCAATTAAATCTATTGTGAAAAAAATAGATACTCGACAACATGATTTTCTAGGTCAGTAAGATGCCAACGATACCCAGTATGTATTTTTTTCAACCAGCTTATGATCGATCTGTTTTCAGTCCTTCCAGTCATATTTTCAGATTTTATCATACATGCGCTTTAAAATACTCAAAAAAAAAAATGATTTGTTTGGCTACTCAAATAGGCTTAATTTTAGATGTATTTTTTCTACTGATATTGGGTGGAAAACATAATATTAATAATAATAAAAAAAGAAGAAACGTGTCTATTTACATTTTCTCTGACTATAAAAAAAACAGCTAAAGCATATTAAATTGTGTTTTCGTTTCCAAATAAATCATTTTCGTACATTGGACAGGGTTTTTCAATGGGGCCGGGTCTAAAAGTAGGGATTCAGACAGGCCTGTGTTGTTTTTTTTTTTTCATTTTCCCCTTTTTATTTTGGATATTTGTATGTATTTATTTTACACATTGTACTCTCCTTAAGGTCTTAAAAGACTTTTGGGTCACATTTTAAATTATTAATTTTCTTTGTAATGCAGATTTTCCTTGATAGCTAGGACTCATATTAGCCCTAGTTATAGGGGGATTTTTGCATCCTGCCTGCATAGCAAAGCTGACAGTCTACTAGGTCCCAGCATCCGTTTACTTTTCATGTTTGATTAAACCCTTTACGATGGCGGTATGGATTAAAACAGTGGAATAAGAGGGTAATTATTCTGATCTGTCTTTTGAAACCGGGGGTAGCTGAGAACCTGGAGATCACGATTCCGAACGTTTTTTTCGGTCCTCGGTCACGTAATCACCAGTACACACCATGTAACTGTGATGACGTGACCGTAAATGGCGGTGGCGGTAAAAAATGATTTCTCGCCCACCTGGCATAATCAAACATGTCAGATGGGAGATACATCTCTTCCCCCGGTCCCTCGGTGTCGCCAAAGTACCCCCCCGAACCCCTCTCAATAATCCAAGATGGCGGCTCGCACGACCAGCGCGCCTGCCGCATTCATCCTCCTCCTCTGATTTCTGTCGCATGTGCCATGACAGATAACTCCTTCCCATTTCCAGCTAGGCCCCCCCTGTGTTCCCCGGTATAGTGCGCAGTTGCGATCCCTCCTCCCCTTTCTCAAAGATGCATGCGCACTGCACAGGGTGGCTGTCACCCTGCTTCCTGCGCTCAGTGACGCTGAGCTTGCTGCACTCACACTGTTGTGCTGTGAACCCAGGGAAAGGGTGCACCCACACTCCTCATATGGAGGGTCTGCACTCCCACAAAATGGGGGATATGTTCCCTGAGCGTGCCCCCCATATTCTGGAATGAGGTTACTGCAGTTCACTCTGCCATCCGTTGGACTTGGGCAGTATGAGTGCAGTATTCTCGGGTCACTGCAGCCACACTTCTCACATGGAGGATCTGCAGATCTGGAAGGTCCATAATTCTCGTGGGGCCTCCAAAAGGGATTACGGCAGACCAAACTTTTTTTTTTTCTTTTTCAATAAACTAGTGAAAGAGGGAATGTGTTGGTAAGCATTATTTTTTTTATTACTGACAGTTAGTGATGTCGGTATCTGATAGATGCTATGACATCACACCCCAGGGCTTGATGCCAGGTGACATTACACAGCTGGTTTCAACCCCATATATTACCCCGTTTGCCACTGCACCAGGCCAACGGGATGAGCATCTAATGGATGCGCCACTTCTGAAGCGGCTGCGGCCTGCTATTTTAAGCTGAAAAGGGCCAAATAACTACGGCTCTTCCCACCCTGAGAATACCAGACCCCAGCTGTCAGCTTCACCTTGGTTGGTAATCCAATTTTGGGGGGGACCCCACATGTTTTTCATTACTTATTTATAAACAATAAAAGAAAACAAAACAAAAAAAAAACAGCCTGGGGTGCCTTCCATTTTTGATCACCAGCCAAGGTGAAGATACCCGCTGTGGTCTTCAGCCATCTCCTAGCTGGCTACCAAAAAAGGGGGGCCCACATTGGTTTTTTTATTACTTATTAATTTTTTGGCTAAATACAAAGCTATGCACCCTTTAGTGCCACATGAAAGTCACTAAAGGGTGCCAGCTTAGAATATTCAGGGGGGTGGTACATTATATGTGTTTGACATCCATCCATTCTAGCTTTTTAGGCGGTGTGCCCATGATCAGGGTTTGCAGCTTTTTCAACACAGTGTTTTCGCTGCGTCCATGATGCTGCGTTGTGCAGTACAAGTGCATTAGAAGGATTTTTAGAAATCCCATGCTCACTGTGCTTCATTTCTTCGCAGCATAAACTGACCTGCGGCGTGGCTTCCTGAGCCTCAGCATGTCAATTTATGCTCTGGAGATGAGAGTGTTCTCTGCGGGGAGAATAGAGCTAAAGTCCGCAGCAGCCCGAGCTTGGATCGTAAGCACGGGCAGCTGTGCTCTTCTGTGAACACCAGTCACATCTTTGCAGGAGGGATGGCACTATGTACTAGATGGAGTGTCGCTGGATCATGAGCACATAGCCTAAAAGTGACAAAATTTGGTGCTACAGCAACATTTTTGTAAAGTACCTGTGGATTCAAAATAAATACTATACCCCTGAAAAAAATCCTTGAGGGGGTCTAGTTTCCAAAATTGGGTCACTTGTGGCGATTTCTGCTGTTTAGGTACCCTAGAGGCCCTGCAAATGCGACATGGTGCCTGCAATTTATTTCAACTTTATCAAAATTGAAATGGTGCTCCTTCCATTCCAAGCCCTACTGTTTGTCCAAACAAAGATTTTTGACCACATGTGGGGTATCCCCGTGCCCATAAGAAATTGGATAAAGTGTGGGGTCCACTTTTTGGTGTTGCCTCTTGAAAAAATGAGAAATTTGGTGCTAGAGCAATATTTTTGTGAAAATGTTTTCATTTTTGGTGCATTTTTTCCTGCTACACCCTTGTGAAAAAAAGCTATCTGGTTGAAGTAACAATTTTGTGCTAAAAATATATTTTTTTATTTTCACAGCTCAACGTTATAAACATCTGTGAAGCCCCCGGGGGTTCAAAGTTCTCACCAAACATCTAGATAAATTCCTTGAAGGGTCTAGTATCGAAAATGGTGTCACTTGTGGGGGGTTTCCGCTGTTTAGGTACCTTTGGGGTCCTACAATTGCGACAATGTGCCCCCAATCTAAAATATTGCTCCTTCTGTTCCAGGTCCTCCCATTTGTTTAAACAGAGGTTTCTAATTACATGTGGGGTATCAGCGTGCTCAGAAGAAACTAAGTAACAAATTTTGGGGTCCACTTTGTTGAGTTATTTCTTCTAAAAGTGAATAAATTTGGGCTACAGCAACATTTTTAAGCAAAATGATCATTATTTTTTTTCATTCCACATCGCTTTAGTTCCTGTGAATCACCTGAATGGTCAATAAACTTCTTGGATGTGGTTTTGAGTACTTTGAGAGGTGCAGTTTTTAAGAATGGTGTCACTTTTGGGTATTTTCTGTCACCTAGGTCCCTCAGAGTCACTTAAAATGTGATGGGGTCCCTAAAAAAATGGTTTTGTAAACTTTGTTGAAAAAATGGGAAATGGCTGTTGAACTTTGAACTCTAACTTCCTAACCCCAAAAAATTTTGTTTCAAAAACTGTGCTAATGTAAAGTAGACATGTGGGAACTGTAATTTATTAATCATTTTGTGTGACATAACTCTGCTTAAAGGGCATAAGATTAAAAGTTTGATACATTATTGGATTAGGGTCTCTTTACCTACAGCAATATTACTCTCAGATGAGGTTGAAAAAAAAACAAACAAAAAAAAAAAAAAACAGCGGCAAGTGGCAAGAAAAAAAATAAATCTGATATTTATAAGAAAAAGCGTTTTTTTTCCCCATTCTTTTCGCTTTTTTTTTTGATAAGAGAGCTGTGTGATGGCTTAATATATAGGTGGAGAGAAGTTGATTTTATCCATACGATTTTGGGGTGCATATAATGTTTTGATCACTTTTTAACTCATTTTGTTTTACCTTTATAGTGTTTATTGCACGGATTAATTATATCTTTAATACAGATCGGACTTTTATAGCCATGGCAAAATGAAATACACTTATTTTAAACTGGAAAGAGAGGGACTTTGCATTCTCTTAAAAGTTAAAAAAAAAAAAAAAAAAATATATATATATATATGTCTATATTATTTGCTTGATATAGCATGAAGTAATGCTATACAGTACATTCTGTTTTATTGTTTTGTTAGAACTGTTTTATGTATAAACTTTGAAAACCTAATAAAAAATTATTGAATGATAAAAAAAAAAGTTAAAAAAATACATTTTTTTTTAATATTTTAGCTTATTGGTTGTATTTAAGAATATAGTCCAAATGCTATTTTTCCATGAAATCCAGCCACATGTTGGGTTTCAAAGGGGCACTAAGATAATAACCAGTGCGGTGTTTGTCAGGTCTCCGGCTGCCGTGGCAGCATAACAGCAATCCAAAATCACGTCTCAGGGGATGGTAAGACCTGATGCACATACGCTCTGGCTTTCACCCCATTAAAGTGCTACTTTTAAAGATTGATAGCGGCATTTCAATGTCTATAACTGCAAAGATAGGACCTAGCTCTGGTCGCTGCTGGAAAAAGGCAGAAAAAACTTTTGAGTATGCTCTAAACAGGTGATGTCATATTTTGGGAATGGATTAATAATGTACTGGTATTCATGTTTTTTTTTTAGCTAGGAAAAACCCCTCTATCTGCAATTTCTTTTGGAATTCACAAACCATATTGTTTGACGTTTTCGAATATGTTGGTAATCATGTGGTGCAATATAACCATACATGAGATAAAATATCTAAAAACTACAATTACGGGATAATCAATTAATAAAATATTTACAAAACTCACTTTTCCTCAAAGCCGACAAAGCATCTTCAATTCTCCCTTTTAACAATGGAGTCTTTAGAGTAACTTTTGCCTAAAATACAAATTGACTTTAATCTGTTATTGGAACAAATCTTGCATCACAAATATCACACATTATTACCTAACATTAAATTCAATTAAATGTCTCATTTCAGCCTCTTTTCACCCACAGTTGAAGTATCTTCAATTATTTTAAGCTCCCATTTCCAAACTACTTATTTAAGACACAAAAATAAAATAAAAGGAATTACTTTCAGCAGTCACTTTCATGAACACACAAAAAAGCAGAATATGAGGACAAACTACGGTACATAGAAATCAACAGAATGACAGAAGGAACATTAAAGATTAAAAGTGAAAAAAAATTGTATTAGTACAATCCTGGCTATAAAATAAAATTATGTTTCGTAAAAGTTGCCAAAAACTGTAAAAGTATGTATAAAGGTGAATTTACACTGGCTGATAATTGGGAATGGTAATTACATTGGTTGATTACTGGACAACTCCAATCACCTGATGGACGTGCAAATCACTTTAATCGATGGATGAAATAAACTTTAAAGGGAATCTGTCAGGTGATTTTGTAGTACAATACTAAAAGTTATCTTTAAATAGGGCTTAGGGGTACTTCACACACAGCGAGATCGCTACTGAGATCGCTGCTGAGTCACGTTTTTTGTGACCTCATTAGCGATCTCACTGTGTGTGACGCTGAGCAGCGATCTGGCCCCTGCTGTGAGATCGCTGCTCGTTACACACAGTGCTGGTTCGTTTTTTTATTGTTGCTCTCCCGCTGATAAGCACACATCGCTATGTGTGACAGCGAGAGAGCAACAATCCTGAATGTGAAGGGAGCAGGAGCCGGCGTCTGACAGCCTGCGGTAAGCTGTAACCAAGGTAAACATCGGGTAACCAAGGTGGTTACCCGATATTTACCTTCGTTACCAGCCTCCGCAGCTCTCATGCTGCCAGTGCCGACTCCTGCTCCCTGCACACGCTAAGTTAAGCGGTGTGAGCTGGTAACTAAGGTAAACATCGGGTAACCATACCCGATGTTTACCTTAGTTACCAGTGTCCGCAGCTTCCAGACGCCGGCTGTCTAGATCATAGCAGAAGGAGGTCGGCGCCATCTTTGTGGAGACCATAGCATATGCTGTGCGCTCACTTTTCCTCTGTCACCCGCTCTGTGCTCAGCGCTAATTGAGCGGTGACACTGGGCTGACAGGAAGACTGAGCCTAGAATGTACGGGCTCCTTCCAGGTCCTGATTACAGCCTGTACATTCCTAGTGTCTTCAGTAGCAGTGGTGTACCACCAATAGAGGCAGCCACTGCTATGGGGTCCATGAGCTGGGAGGGTCCGGTGGCAGCTGCCTGCGATGTCAGTGCCAGCATTGGACCCCTTGCCCAGGATCGCACTTTGAAATGTATCAGCATCAGAGATGACAATGCATCTGACAGCAATGAAGAGACGGAGCGCAGTGCTCCCTCTCATAATTGTCCAACTGTCTGTGCTCTCTGACAGCTCAGCACAGTGGTGACGTCACTAGTGTTTACCTGCTGTGCTGAAATGTGAAGCGCACAGACACAAAGGGTGAATGAGAAGCAGCAGCGGGGTACCGAGGAGAGGAGAGTATGTATTTATTCACTCTATGGTGGGGGCGCATGATGCAATATGGGGGGTGTATAATGCTATGTGGGGCATGCACAGCACTATGTGGGGGTTGCAAAGCGCACTTTGCAAGGCATGCGGAGTGCTCTGTGGGGGGTACAGTGCACTTTGTAAGGCATGCGGAGTGCTATGTGGGGCATGCAGAAAGCTATGCACACTGACATAGCAGAGTTGTGTACTGTATGCAGCATTATGGAGCACTATATATTATGGGGCACTGTATATTATGGGGTGCATTATACAGTGTAGCACTATGCCAGCTGTCCTTAGTGACACTTTAGACATATTAAGATCACTTTGCGGTCAACAACAAAATGGCTTTGTACTGTGATCCTAAATTTCATCCTTCCTTATCCATTTGGAAACACGCAGAATGGGAGGGGGATGTGTGATATCACACACATGAGAGCAGATTCTTCCAACTTTTACTGCAGTTGTAGTCTAGGCTAGTTTTACACTAGGTTTTCAGCAGATGCTCCCCTAGTGTTTAACAGTGGAAAATATCAAACTTTTTAAAAAACAATTTCAGATTTTGCTACATTAAAACCAAATAATAATATTTAAACAAGACATTAAAAGATTAGCAATTTATCTTTTTCCAGTTATTAAAAAATTGTTTTTTTTAATGGCACCTTCCCTTTAATGATTTAGTTTGGCCAGTGTGAATGTACCATTAGTTTCTCAAGAAACCCAAAACTCAAGCTAACAAAGATATGAAATTATTAATGCAATCACTGGTTACTTGTAATAGTACAGTATAGTTGGTATCTCTATGGTAAGTAAATGACCAACAGCAGGCAGAGTGGGTCAGCGGATGTTTGCATTATTTACATTACTGTATGTTCATCCATCTTTTATAGAGTATAACCGATGCAATAAGAATAACTTAAAAATACAGATATCTAATGATGACAAAATGTACTACACAAAACAACCATTCTCTTCCTCCGCTCATACAACACTTGCCTTCTGATAATTGTGAAGTAAAGCCCATAACGCAGAAGCGCCTATCCTCTGAATATTAGGGTCATCATCTTCTAGACAGGCACAGAGAAGAGTCATAACTTTATCTATAAAAAAAAAAAAAAGAAAAAGTCAATTAGCGATTAGTGTATTACTTGATACAGATATGTACATTACTGCAGCATGCAAGGAACAGAAGATAATCAAGAAGTTATTTCATAGTTACAAGCCAACCTGGCTCACAGAGTGTGGCCTTATTCAAGACTGCTATATTATATCAACTACCATTTTGCTAGGCTCTAGGCATTGATGAATTATAGGCAAATTATCCCAATACTAGAACAAATGTCTGACTGATTGCAGATATTGCCAAGAAAAGACTCAAAGTGAAGTTGACAGATTATTAAGGTGGCTCCGATCTGAAAAGAACTCTATTGATATATACAATAGAAATTGTTTTTTTTTTTAACACAGACTAAATAAAAAAACTAATATGGTTTTTCTGGTGCTGCTCCCTTATGTATCAAAAGGTAAGTGACAAAACATAATGTTGTATGACCCACACCTACAAGGAGAAATTCACATATCGTATTGTAATCAGCAAGTATCACACACGTCATTTGTTAATCAGCAGGTATAGCACATATGTCCTGGCAGGTATGTCAAGAGGCGACTTCATAGACACCGCTTACCTGCTGAAGAACTCCTTTCGTATTTGACTTCCGCTATTATGCTGTCTGTCTAGTGTCAAATTAATCTGAACAGTTTAGTCATGTCAGGCAGTTAGATTGCTAGGAATATATGCAGCGCATACCCAAGTATCCCAGGTTCAGAGAACATAGGATATTCAAGAGGGCATTGAGGCTTATCCGGCTCATCTTCATCTCTAGCAGTCACATAGATTTATCACTACGTTAATGAGCAGCCTGATGTTTATATGTACATTATATGTTAAAGAATGTATGCACTTAAAGGGGATACTGAGTACTTTTTTTTTCATTACAATGTGATTAAGAACTAACATTAAGGTAGTTGATATCCAACTGCCTTTTGTGCCCAGCGACAATCTTTGCCGTCACAGAGCGATCACAGACCACTCCTGCCAGCAATTCAGCTGCTTCCTCTGAGTGATACTAACAGAGCAGCAGCTTCTTTGCTGCTCTGCTGACCAGGTGTGACTACTGACCTATGATGTACCCATATTTTGTGATTGGGAAGGGGTTCCTGACCTATGACGTATGGGTATGTAATGATCACGTGATGCAAAAAGAGCTGTGCGTGCACTATCGCTGCCGGGAGCTCAGCTTACGTTATAGCCGAGCTTCGGCTGTCATAGCCAGGGATGGTCTCTCTGCCAACCCTGGCCGTTTAACCTCGATTGCTGCGATTAATAGCGATCGCAGCATTTATGGGACTGGGTCCGCGATCACAGGGCCTGATCATTGCCATGGCAACCAGAGGTTGTGATGACCACTTCAGGGTCAGCCGTCTACAGCAAGCCTGTTAGACCATGACAGGAGCATGGTCTGCAAGGCTTTTATCAGTTTAGCACTGACAGGTATAATGTATTGTAATGCTCATGCATCGCAATACATTTTACCACTGATCATCGTAATAAAAGTTAATGTCACAAATAGGGATTAAGTAAAACACGTTTTTAAAAAATGTAAAAAAAATATGTAAAAAAATATTTAAGAAAAAAAATAGAAAGAAAATTATACAAATATATGCGTATTTTTATGTAAAAAAAAATGACAGTAGTACACATATTTAGTAATGCCGCATCCAGAACAGCCCGATCTATAAAACTGGTACACTAGTGAACTCCTTCAGTAAACAATGTTTTTTTATAAAAAAAAAAAAACAAAAAAGCAGCAAAAACTACTGTATTTTTTGCTTTATAAGATGCACCTGATTAGAAGATGAAACTAGATTTTTAAAAGGAGGAAAATAAGAAAAAAAATATTTAGCCAAATAATATGCTAAAACATTTAAAAAAAATAAATATTTTAAGGGGGGTGCGAAATCTGTGGATGAGACACTTTTGGAGGACCTATGCAATTGCAGATTTCATATCAGATATCCTCCCTCTAACCCTATTCCCCCCACCTTTGTACTTGCAAACCTCTGATCTGAAGGCTCCAATTAAAAGGGAGAGGAGTGTCTGATCTGAGGCTTGTAATTACAAGGATACCCCCACCTCCCTCCACCCTTTTAATAGCAGACCTCAGACCACATACTGTCCTCCCCCCCAATAGTAGATCCACCATCTCCCTCTGCCCCTTATAATTGCAGACCTCAAATTATATACCCCCTTTTTTGATAGCAGAACTCAGTTTACACCCCCACCTCCCCTTTTTTTTTTTTTTAATTGCAGACCTCAGACCACATACTTCCCTCAATCTTCCCCCTTGTAATAGCAGACCAAAATAAACTCCCATCCCCTTTTTGTAATTGCTGACATATGTTGAAATAAAATTAAAAAAAATAACTTGCCTTTCCTACACTGGCCTTCTTGCCGGGCACCACACTGTACTGTCACGTGATGTTGTGCAGCATCAAGTGACAGTGCACGCCTAAGTGCACGCATCCTGCCACTGGGCGCATACAGGATGCATACAGAGAGGTGCTTGGGAAGAACACCAGGGGGAGCGTAAGTAGGAGACTTCCCCACTTAGCTGTCCCCACTGCCTGGCACAGCTAAAGTGGCTTCCTTCACCACTGCTCCTCCAGGTGAAGCGATGGTGTGGAGAGACACGAGTGGAGTGATGGGCAGCAGGGAAGCAGCAGGTCGCTTCCCCGGTCTTGCGATGACTGCAACCTCGATCCCGCGGCTTCCGCGCTGCCCGGCACCTCCACTTTTAAGACACACTGCGTTTCACTCCTCCACTGTTTTGGGGGAAAAATAAGTGTGTCTTATAAAGCAAAAAATAGGTTATGTCTTTTCATCGTATAGCTGTCAAAAAGTGAAATAAAATGTTATAAAGTCAAACGTAAATAAAATCATCATCACTGAAAACGTCATCTTGTCCAGCAAAAAACAAGCTGCCATACAGCTCCTTCAGGGAATTTTTTTTTAAAAAGCTCTCAGAATACAGCAATGCAAATATCATTTTAAAAATAAAATTGTTTTCATGATGTTAAAGCGGCAAAACATAAAATTATAAATGTGGTATAGCTGTAATCATACGGATCTGAAGAATAAAGCTGTCTTATCACACTTTTACGACACTCAATGATTGGAGTTAAAAAATAAATCCTGCAATACTGTTTTTTGTTGATTCTGCCTCACAAAAAATAGAGAAAGCGATCAAAACTTATTATGTGGACCAAAATGGTATGAATAAAAACTTCAACTCATCCTGCAAAAAAAAAAAAACGAGCCCTCATAACAATCAGTAGAAAAATAAATGTCCCCTATGCAATGGATAAGGTCAATTGGTCTAAAACATGTCTGCACTAACCTGAGATATCTCTCCATTTTATCGTGTTTGGATTCCAATGTGCTGGTTTAATATACCGTATTTTTCGGATTATAAGACGCCCTTTTCCTCCCAAAAATTTGGAAGGAAAATGAGGGGTGCGTCTTAAAACCCGAATATAGCGTACCGGTGAGGCTGTCTGTGCGGCTCTGTGTGCAGTTGGCTGGGTGCCTGTGTGCATGCAGTCAGGTGCCTGGGGCTGCATGCCGGCTGCCTGTCAGTGCCAGCTGCCTGTCGGGCCCGGCGGCCAGCTGCTTCTCTGTGCGAGTGGGCGGGCCTCCTGCTGGCTGCCACCCTATGCGTGCGGACTGCAGTGGCTGTGCGTCGGGTGTCCTAGTGTGTCTGCGGTCCCGGTTTCAAATGATGGTGCCGGGTGTCAGCGCGTGCGCAGATGCAGCTCTTGGATGAGAGCTCCATCTACGCATGCGACGCTCCGGGAGTAAGCGCGTGCGCAGATGGAGCCCTTGAATGAGAGCTCCATCTGCACATGCGCTGCTCCGGGCGCCATCACTTGAACCGGGACTGTGGACAGACTGGGACACTCACCGCACTGGCCTGCTGCACCACTGAGCCGCCGCTGCCACCACTGAGCCGTGACTGCCGCTGCCACCACTGACTCGCTGCTGCCACCACTGACAGCCGCTGCCATCACAACCTCTGCCTTCTGTGACTCCACTTCTCCACTACTGCTGTCCCCCTCTGGTAAGACAACACCGGAGTATAAGACTGACCCCATTTTTTTTTACCTTTTTATCTCTAAATTTGGGGTGCGTCTTATAATCCGGTGCGGTATACTTTTTGGAATACTTTTTTCTCATTTTAGCATTTTTTTGGATGCTGGATATTTTTGCGTTCTACTTTTGGACTTTGACATTGGAGTCTTCCGGGTCATCCAGAGCGTGAGAAGATCAGTGAGCTGACATTTTCCTTTTATCATTTTTATTTTAAATCTCTGAAAAACGTGATTCAGACAAAATTCTCAATGTAAGATTCATTGTAATGAGGAAAAGGAAGTCACTTTAAACTCCCATTTCGAATGTGGTCCAGCAGTGTCCATCTTATTACCGGTCTTGGCTCTTTTGGCTCTGCCAATGCGACATGGGACCCCCAAACCATTCCAACTAAATCTGCATTCCAATATGGCACTTCTTCCCTTCTGAGCTTTGCACTGTGCCTCGAAAGTAATTTTCAACTACATATGAGGTATTGGCAAACTCAGAAGAAGTTGTGCCACAAATTATATGGTGCAATTTCTCCTATTACCCGTTCTGAAAATTAAAACTTTGGGGCCAAAACAACAGATTACTGGAAAAAAAAAATGGTAATTTTTGCATATTCACAGCCCAATGTTCTACAATTCGGTGAATTACCTGAAATTTAAAATTGCACGCTACACCCCAAGATGAATTAAACAAGTTCAAGTTTCCAGAATGGGTTCCTTTGCAGGGATTTTCTGCTGTTTTGGCATGTCATGGGATCTTTAAATGTGACAAGGCATCCGCAATCTGTTCCAGTCAAAATAGCACTCCTTCATAATCTTACCGATTAGCTGCAGCAGACGATATCATAGCAGACGTCTGCTGCAGCTTATCGGTAAGCTCAGCAGTTCTCCAGTCCTGTTGTGACCGTGCGTGCTCCCGTGGTCACAACGAGATCTGAAGAAGCGAGGGCGCATGCGCTGCCCTCTCAGGCACAAGACTAGGTAATGCGGGCTTCAGAAACATGGCACCGGAGATCAGCGCTATGCGCAGGCGCCAACTCCGATGCCATGTTACTAAATATAAAAATTTGCATAGAGCAAGAGATTGGTAGGAAGAGGCGGCGGAAGGGGGGGGGGGGGCGGGAATCCATGTGCATGACCCGCCTGGATATTATCTGGAGACGTGCAACTGTCAGTCAAAAAGATGATGCATTTTTAAACTTAAACTTGAATTTCAAAGCCTAAACATCCGAGCTGCCCACTAATGGTATGTACAGACTGTGCCTGATAGTGCCAGTACTGCACTGGCTTTACCTTATATACGAAAATCCTGATTTTTGGTTCCCTTTAACCCCGTCAGCCCCCGGGCACTTTCCGTTTTTGCGTTTTTGTTTTTTACTCCCCTTCTTCCGAGAGGCGTAACTTTTTTATTTTTCCATCAATCTTGCCATATGAGGGCTTGTTTTTTGCGGGACGAGTTGTACTTTTAAATTAAATCATAAGTTTTACCATATGGTGTACTGGAAAACGGCAAAAAAATTCCAAGTGCGGAAAAATTGCAAAAAAAGTGTGATCGTACAATAGTTTTTGGGATATTTTATTCACTGTGTTCACTATATGGTAAAACTGAGGTATCTATGTGATGCCTCAGGTCAGTGCGAGTTTGTAGACACCAAACATGTATAGGTTTACTTGTATCTAAGGAGTTAAAAAAAATTCACAAGCTTGTCCAAAAAAAGTGGCGCACGTTTTGCGCCATTTTCCAAAACCCGTAGTGTTCTCATTTTTCGGGATCTGAGGCTCAGTGATAGCTTATTTTTTGTGCCTCGACCTGACGTTTTTAACGGTACCATTTTTGCGCAGATGCTACGTTTTGATCGTGTGTTATTGCATTTTGCGCAAAATTTGCGGCGACCAAAAAACGTAATTTTGGCGTTTGGAATTTTTTTGCCGCTACGTCGTTTACTGATCAGATTCATTGATTTTATATTTTGATAGATCGGGCATTTCTGAACGTGGCAATACCAAATATGTGTGTATTTTTTATTTATTTAACCCTTTAATTTTCAATGGGGTGAAAGGGGGGTGATTTGAACTTTTAGGTTTTTTTATTTTTTTTTAAACTTTTTTTTTTACTTTTATTTTATTTTACTAGTCCTCCTAGGGGGCTATAGCGATCAGCAATCCGATCGCTCTGCACTATCTGCAGATCTCAGCTACAGAGCTGAGAACTGCAGATTTGCTGCTTTACTTTCAATTCCGGCTGTATTCCGGCATTGAGAGGAAGGGAGTCATGTTCGCTACAGGCGTCATCACATGACCCTGTGCTACCATGGCAACCACCGAGTCACATGATCATGTCACGTGACTTCCGGTGGGGGCGGGGTAAGTGACTGTCATGGCGGCGCACATATACTTATCGCTGCCAGATTTTGGCAGCAAAATGTAAGGGGTTAATGGCCGTGGGTGGAAGCGATTCCACCCGCGGCTAGCAGGCACACGTCAGCTGTTGATAACAGCTGATATGTGCGCGGATCGCCACCGCCTGCCGGCGGCAGGGGGCGGGGCTTACCGGCACACGATCCATGACGTACCCAGTACGTCATGGGTCGTTAAGGGGTTAAGTAAATTTTAACTTTTTCCTTCCACATTGCTTTAGTTTTTGTAAAGTACCTGAAGGGTTAATAAAATTCTTGAATGTGGTTTTTTAGCAGTTTCAGGGATGCAGTTTTTACAATGGTGTAACGTTTGGTTATTTTCTGTTATATTAGTCACTTTAAATGTGATGTGGTCCCTAAAAAAATGGTTTTGTATATTTTTTGGGGGAAAAATGAGAAATTGCTGATAACCCATCTAACTTCCAGACAAAAAAAACATGTTTCAAAAATGGTGCTGATGTAAAGTTGACATGTGGTTAAGGTTATTTATTAATGATGTTGTGTGTCATGACTCTTTAGCACTGCATTTACTTCATATAGCTAAATCCTTGTGGTTGCTTCCCTTTTAGGGCATACAAACTAAATTTCAAAATTGCTAAGTTTTCTAAACTTTCACCAAATTTCCAATTTCTTTCACAAATAAATGCAAAAAAATCATCCTAAATTTACCACTAACATGAAGTAAATGAAAAACAGTCTCAGAATCATTGGGATCCGTTGAAGCGTTCCAGATTTATAACCTCATAAAGTGACACTGGTAAGAACTGAAAAAATTGGCTGGGTCATGAAGGTGAAAATAGGCTGGGGGTTGAAGTGAAAGCTTTCTATTAGAGTACAACCCCTTTGAGTTGCTTTATAGTGTTTTTTAATTTAATTATGAGATAACTATTTCATATTCATTTTAAACTCCTAAATAATTGCTTTAGCCTATTCCTTTCTGTACGTTTTCTTCATGACAATGACTAACTGAACAGAGAGCCCTGGGATCCTTTGTAGCTACCCAGTGCTAACCATGGAAAGCTATTGCTGTTTCTGATGGTGTCTACCATGCCAGTGGTAATGGAGGGGGTCTTCTCTAAAAACAATAGGTGTTCATGGCAGCAGCAATGACGTTTGACCAATGGGTACTGCAGCAACACTGACATCACTGCAGACTTTGAACCTGCACCAACCACCGTTGAGAGACAGATGGCCATTATTAAGGAGTTAATGTCATAAAATGAAGGTGAATTATTCCCATTCGACATACAACCTGACTGTCAAGTGAGATGAGGAAAAAAACATCACTTTCTACATGACTGGCAATGAATTTACATTTATAGAGAATGTGTCATGACAGCCAGAACTGTTCGCATGACAACCCTGTCCAACATGCAGAACCAGTGGGGAAAACATGTTACTCATTAGAACAGCTTATCTCTGCACTGAAGTCAGAGCTGAATGCATGAGCTTTCAGGTCACGAGCAAGCACACTTCTAAATGGAGTAGAGTCTGTCAATCCTGACAGGTATTCTTTAATGACATCCACCATATTATGCATGCACAATTTCTTCTGCAATGTCCTCTGTAATTGGACTGTGTTAAATCAGATCAATATCAAGGAAGAATTCCTGTTTGCAGCTTTCGCTACTAGACGTTATAGAAACTGAATAAATTACATTGAATGGAAAATTGGTAGAACTTTAACAAAAGAATAAGACTGAAAAAAACAAAACCCTTTAATTTGAAGATTAGAATGACTCGATTCCTTACCGTTGGAAAGTATCTTTGGTTTATTGGTTTGATTGAAGCAGAAGTTATGTAAAACAAGTAGAGCAGAGGGGGACTTGACCTTTTGCTTGTATTTGGTCAGCTCCAGGAGAAGGTCTACGCTCCCCTTCAGCTTCATAATCATTACCTGACCATCACTTCCCAGTGACAAATTCCACAAAAAATTCAACCACAAATTCGCAGCAGCATTTAAGCTCTTGTTATTGCTTTTTGACAGGGAGAGTGATAAAAAGTTTTGCAAGAAGTTACTCTGTAAACAAGAAAAAAAAAAGTTTAGGAAAAAAGCATAACTAATCCGCTGATATCCTGATAATGAAACTGAATGATTATTTCTTAACTCATTCTGTTGTGCAGCATTGGCATATACCTCCTGACAAATTTCACTTCTGTCGAGGGTAATAATTCCTAACTAAACCCATGTATAAAAGATGCACATACATAGTATTACATATGCATTTCCCCTAAATGAACTACAAGACTGGTAAATATCTGGACAGTAACCAAATCTTCATGATTTGGGCTCTGCATGCCACTATTTATGATGTAAAATAAAATAAAAGTGGCAACTGAAGTGTAGACTTGAATTACAACCATCTTGTTACAAAATCTCCTCATTCCAGGGCCTCAAATGTAATTGTACATATTTACTTTACCAAAAATAACATGTTCATTTTTAATACTTTGTAGAAAATCCTTTGTAGGCAATTACTGCTTGAAGTCTGGAAGCCATGGACATCACCAAATGCTGGGTTTCCTCCTCTGTGATGCTTTGCCGGCCTTTAAAGCAGTGACTTCAGTTGCTCATTGTTTGTGGGTCTTTCTGCCTTAAGTTTTGTCTTAAGCATGTGAAATGCATGCTTGATGGGGTTAAGATCTGGTAACTGGTTTGGTCATTGGAGAATATTCCACTTCTTTGCCTTAAAAACATGCCGGGTTGATTTAGCAGTATGTGGCCAGTCACTCAACTTTGCTGTATTTGGCTGAATCAGAGCAAAAAGTATAGCCCGGTACACTTCAGAATTCATCAGTCTGCTTCTGTCTTCAGTCACATCATCAATACAAGCATTGTTGACCTTAGGGAGATCAACATATCCACTGCGGAGACACCATCACGTGTTTCTCAACGCTGTGATTCTAGAGCATTGCCCCCTGGGAAGTATGCAAATAAGAAAGCCGCGGAGACACCATCACGTGTTTCTCAACGCTGGCAGGAAACTAGCCAGGTCTTTCACCGGGAAGGAACAACCACGGGAAGGGCAGTCTCCAGTCAAGGAGACCACCTATACCAAACATGGTATCCATCCACAGACAGCCGTTTCGGGGTATTTGCCCCTCATCAGTGTGGAGTAGGAATCTGTCTGTGGATGGATACCATGTTTGGTATAGGTGGTCTCCTTGACTGGAGACTGCCCTTCCTGTGGTTGTTCCTTCCCGGTGAAAGACCTGGCTAGTTTCCTGCCAGCGTTGAGAAACACGTGATGGTGTCTCCGCGGCTTTCTTATTTACATCATCAATACACACTGTGGACCCAGTGCCATTGGAAACCATCCATGCCATCATACCGTCTCCATCATGTGTTACAGAGGATGTGGTGTGCTTTGGATCATGAGCCGTTCCAAGCCTTCTCTATACATCATTCTTCTCATCACTCTGAGATAAGTTGATCTTAGTTTCATCTGCCTAAAAAAATACTTCTCCAGAACTGGCCTGACTTCTTTAGATGTTTTTTTTGCAAAGCTTAATCTGGCCTTTCTATTTTTAAGGCTGGTGAATGGATGGCACCTTGTAGTGAACCCTCTTGTATTTGCTCTCACGAAGTTTTCTCTTTATGGTAGACTTGGATACTGAAACAGATACTTCCTGGAGAGTGTACTTAACTTGGGTGGAAGTTGTGAAGGGTTTTTATTCACCATGGAAAGGATTTTGCCATCATCCACCAATGTTGTCTTCCGTGGACACCCAGGCCTTTTTGAGTTCCCAAGCACACTAGAGCCTTCTTTTTTCTGCAGAATATACCAAGCTATTGTGTTGACCACTGCTAACATTTCTGCTATCTTGCTAATATATTTCTCCTTTTTGTTTACAACGTAATAATGGTGTTTCTCTTAGATGGAGAGCTTCTTTAAGCGCATGTTGTGGGTTCACAGCAACAACTTACAAATGCTAATACCACACCTGGAATCAGCTCCAGACTTTATATCTGCTTTATTGATTATGGATTAATGAGGGAATAGCCCATGCAGCCCATTAAAGAGCTTTTGTACAATTAATTTCGGTCCTTTGAAAAAGAGGTAGCTACATATTAAAAAAACGTAATTCTTAAACCCTTACTCAACTTAGGATAGGAATACCCTCAAATTAAAGCAGAGAGCCTGCACTTGAAGCCTGTATTGATTATATAATTGTATCTTGAATATATTTTGGTAAACAGTGCCACGCTTCTGACTTGTGTTTGTCATAATTCAGGCCTGGCCCAGACACTTCTGAGCCAGCACTGTCATGTGTGCGGTGTTCAGGACATGAAGAGGTTAACTTCTTGCAGCCTCATTCCGGGTTGCAGAGCACAATATCCTGGCGCCGCTCCTGTTGTTCAGTACCAGTAATAGTTTTGCTTTGCAGCGCTTGTTCCTGGCTCCTGTGAATACCAGATCTGTCCTGCCTCCCCGCTCCCTCGTCCTGACTCGTTTTCCCCTGCTCCATTCGTTTGTTCCTTGTCCCTGACTCCCTGTCCCGGTCTGTATATTTGTCCTATTTAGTTTGTCTGTCTCTGTCCCGACCCGTGTACTCCGACCCAGTTGTTCACCTGTCTGCCCAGCTTCTGACTTTGCTTTGTGACTTCGGCTCCATCTCTCGCTCCTGCTTCATACGTGATTTTCCCGCCTCTGACCCTTGGCATACCACCTGACTTCTCTTTGCTTATTCCTTTGGTGACCTATATTGACCTCCTGCTGCTGACTTGGTTTGTTGACTACGCTGCTGCCCTTTGCTAGTTGACCTACTAACTGCACTCTGAAGTTACACTGCTGGTAACTTCAGTATCTTCCTAGTACAGTGTGACAGCGCTGCTGTTAAGTGCCACTCTACTCATTACAGTCATCACTCTGCTCTTCACAGCCTCAGTTTCCCTCTTCAAGCTGCCTCATGCAGCTTTTCCAACTATGCTACATCCTCCTGCTGCTGGGGTGTGCCACCTGGCTATAAGGAGGAGAGCCAGATTCTGCAGGAATTTAACCCTGCTGTGTCATGTATAGATTAGGTTCCATGGCCAATCTTGTGCCAGCTGGATCTACTTCAGGCAACCTCTCCCACCACTCATGGCCCGAACGTTGGTTCCCAGTTGCTCGTCTCTGGATTCTGTGGGGGAATGTTTGTGCCATCTCTCCAGTTATTGACCTGGCTTGTATACCCATCCTGTCTGACCTCGGCATTGTACTCTAATTTTGCCACCTGCCCCATCTTGGACCATCTGACTTCGCCTCTGTATCACCCACCTTTACCTCATCCCATCCAGTCAGCTGCTGCAGTCCAGCAGACAGCCCTGGAGTGGTACCTGGTGGCTACCGGCAGCTCAGCTTATTCTCACCATCAAAGGCACAAGTGAAGACTCCCTAAACACTCGATCACCCCCATCCTAGGTAAGTGCCCAACCCATGGTGCAGTTGGTCCACACCCATCAGCGTTACAAAAAGCCAAAATGCCAAAACTTGTGTGACTCTCTACATACATATTGTCTTTTCCATGAAAAATCATATTTTTATTTATCATATGAGTTGCATAATACATAGAAAATATAGTCAAGACATTGATTAGGTTAGAAATAATAATTTTTACTTGAAGTAATTTTCTCCTTCAAACTTTGCTTTCGTCAAAGAATGCTCCCTTTGCAGCAATTACAGCTTTGCAGACCTTTGGCATTCTAGCTGTTAATTTGCTGAGGTAATCTGGAGATATTTCACCCCATGCTTCCAGAAGCCCCTCCCACAAGTTGAATTGGCTTGATGGGCACTTTTTAATGCAATACCTACAGAGGTGTATAGAAGCCCATTTCTAACAACCACCACTCCAGTGTTCTAATGGTACATTGTGTTTTCTGTGTTAGAAGGCTAATGGATGTTTAAAAATCCCCTCAAAACCCTTGTGCAAGTATGTTAGCACAGCTGAAAACAGTTTTGCTGATTAGAGAAGCTATAAAACTGAACTTCCTTTGAACTAGTTGAGAATCTGGAGCATTACCTTTGTTGGTTCTATTAAACTCTCAAAATGGCCAGAAAAAGAGAACTTTCATTTGAAACTCGACAGTCTATTCTTGTTCTTCGAAATGAAGGATATTCTATGCAAGAAATTGACTGAAGATTTCCTATAATGGTGTGTACTACTCCCTACAGGGGAGAGCCCAAAAAGGCTCTAACCAGAGTAGAAAGAGAAGTGGGAGGCCCCGCTGCACAACTGAGCAAAAAGAAAAATACATTAGAGTCTCTAGTTTGGGACATAGACGACACCTCACAGGTCTTCAACTGGCAGCTTTATAAAAAAGTACCCGCAAAACGCCAGTGTCAACGTCTACAGTGAAGAGGCGACTCTGGGATGCTCGCCTTTAGGGCAGAGAAGCAAAGAAAAAGCCATATATGAGACTGGCTAGTAACAGGAAAAACTTAATATGGGTAAAAGAACACAGACATTGAGAGAGGAAGATTGGTAAAAAGTGTTGCTGGTAAAGTGGGAGATTTTTACAATGTAAAAAGGATTTTGAATAAGGAAGGCTATCAATGCATTTTGCAACGCCATGCCATATCCTGTGGACAGCGCTTGATTGGAGACAATTTCATCCTACAACAGATCAATGACCGAAAGCAAACCTCTAAATTATGCATGAACTATTTAGGGAAGAAGCAGGCAGCTGGTATTTTATCTGTAATGGAGTGGCCAGCCCAGGCACCAGATCTAAACCCTATTGAGCTGTTGTGGGAGCAACTTGACTGTATGATACGCAAAAAGTGCCCATCAAGGCAATCCAACTTGTGGGAGGGGCTTCTGAAAGCATGGGGTGAAATATTACCAGATTACCTCAGCAAATTAACAGCCAAAGGTCTGCAAAGCTGTAATTGCTGCAAAGGAGCATTCTTAGACGAAAGTAAAGTTTGACAAAGAAAATTATTATTTCAAGTAAAAATCATTATTTTTAACCTAGTCAATGTCTGGACTATATTTTCAATTCATTATGCAACTAATTTGATAAATGAAAGTATAATTTTTCATGGAAAAGACCAAATTGTCTGAGTGACCCCAAACTTGCCTTGCAAAAGTATTCGGCCCCCTTGAATTTTTCAACCTTTTCCCACATTTCAGGCTTCAAACAAAAGATAAAAATGTAATGTTATAGTGAAGAATCAACAAGTGGGACACAATTGTGAAGTTGAACGAAATTTATTGCTTATTTTAAACTTTTTAAACAAATAAATAACTGAAAATTTAGGCGTGCAATATTATTCAGCCCCTTTAGTTTTAGTGCAGCAAACTCACTTCAGAAGTTCATTGAGGATGTCTGAATGATCCAATGTTGTCCTAAATGACTGATGATGATAAATTAAAGCCACCTATGTGTAATCAAGTCTCCGTATAAATGCACCTGCACTGTGATAGTCTCAGTGTTCTGTTTAAAGCGCAGATAGCATCACGAAGACCAAGAACACAACAGGCAGGTCCAGGATACTGTTGTGGAGAAGTTTAAAGCCGGATTTGGTTACAAAAAGATTTCCAAAACTTTAAACATCCCAAGGAGCACTGTGCAAGCGATCATATTGAAATGGAAGGAGTATCATACCCAGCAAAGCTATCAAGACCCAGCCGTCCATCCAAACTTTCATTTCAAACAAGGAGAAGACTGATCAGAGATGCAGCCAAGAGGCCCATGATCACTCTGGATGAACTACAGAAATCTACAGCTGAGATGGGAAGGCTGTCCATAGGACAACAATCAGTTGCACACTGCACAAATCTTGTCTTTATAGAAGAGTGGCAAGGAGAAAGCCATTTCTCAAAGATATCCAAAAAAAGGTTTTGTTTACAGTTTGCCACAAGCCACCTGGGAGACACACCAAACATATGGAAGAAGGAGCTCTGGTCAGATGAAACCAAAATCGAACTATTTGGGCACAATGCCAAACGACATGCTTGCAGTAAAAGCAACACCACTTATCACCCTAAACACACCATCACCACTGTCAAACATGGTGGTGGCAGCATCGTGGTTTGGGCCTGCTTTTCTTCAGCAGGGAGAAGGAAGATGGTTAAAAGATGGGAGATGCATGGTGCCAAATACAGGGCCATTCTTGAAGAAAACCTGTTGGAGTCTGCAAAAGACCTGAGACTGGGACGGAGATTTGTCTTCCAAAACGACAATGATCCCAAACATAAAGCAACATCTGCAATGGAAAGGTTCACAAATAAATGTATCCAGGTGTTGGAATGGCCAAGTCAAAGTCTAGACCTGAATCCAATCGTGAATCTGTGGAAAGAGCTGAAAACTGCTGTTCACAAACGCTCTCCAGCCAACCTCACTCAGCTCGAGCTATTTGCAAAGGAAGAATGGGCAAGAATTTCAGTGTCTCAATGTGCAAAACTGATAGAGACTTACCCCAAGCGACTTGCAGCTGTATTTGCAGCAAACGGTGGTGCTACAAAGTATTAACTTAAAGGGGCCGAATAATATTGCACGCCTTACTTTTCAGTAATTTATTTTTTAAAAAAGTTTAAAATAAGCAATATATTTTGTTCAACTTCACAATTATGTCCCACTTGTTGTTGATTCTTTACCATAACATTAAAATTTTTAGCTTTATGTTTAAAGCCTGAAATGTGGGAAAAGGTTGAAAAATTCAAGGGGGTCGAATACTTATATATACAGTACAAACCAAATGTTTGGACACACCTTCTCATTCAAAGAGTTTTCTTTATTTTCATGACTTTGAAAATTATAGATTCACATTGAAGGCATCAAAACTATGAGTTAACACATGTGGAATGAAATACTTAACAAAAAAGTGTAAGGGTAAGTGTAAGGCTGTGTAAGGGTTATTTGACTAAGAAGGAGAGTGATGGGGTTCTACGACAGATGACCTGGCCTCCAGTCACCAGACCTGAACCCAATCGAGATGGTTTGGGGTGAGCTGGACCGCAAAGTGAAGGCAAAAGGGCCAACAAGCGTTAAGCATCTCTTGGAACTCCTTCGAGACTGTTAGAAGACCATTTCCGGTGACTACCTCTTGAAGCTCACCAAGAGAATGCCAAGAGTGTGCAAAGCAGTAATCAAATGAAAAGGTGGCTATTTTGAAGAAGCTAGAATAGAAGACATTTTCAGTTGTTTCACACTTTTTTGTAACGTATTTCATTCCACATATGTTAGTTCATAGTTTTGATGCCCTCAATGTGAATCTGCAATTTTCAGAGTCATGAAAATAAAGAAAACTCTTTCAGTGAGGTGTGTCCAAACCTTTGGTCTGTACTGTGTGTATATATATATACACACACATTATATATATATATATATATATATACGGTATATATATATATATATATACGGTATATATATATATATGGTATATATATATATATATATATATATATATATATATATATATATATATATATATATATATATATATATATATATATATATATATATATATATATATATATATATATATATATATACACATACACACACACACACATATATATATATACACACATACATATATATACACACACACACAGTGGGTACGGAAATTATTCAGACCCCTCTAAATTTTTCACTCTGTTTCATTGCAGCCATTTGTTAAATTCAAAAAAGTTAATTTTTTTTCTCTTTAATGTACACTCTGCACCCCATCTTGACAGAAAAAAAATCAAAACAAATGTAGAAATTTTTGAAAATGTATTAAACAAGAAAAACTGAAATATCACATGGTCATAAGTATTCAGATCCCTTGCTCAGACACTCATAGGCCTTGTGCGCACTGGGAAATGGAATTTTCTTGAGAAAATTCCGCATCCTCTCAAAGATTACCGCACCCGCGGTAAAAAAACGCGGGAAACCGCACCCGAAAACCGCATGCGGTTTGCTGCGGTTTTACCGCGGTATTATTCGCGGTATTGCCGCGTGCGGTTTGGGATGTGCTTTATTGCATTCAATGCAATAAAGCACATTGAAGAAAAAAAAAAAAAAAAAAAGTTATTTAATTCTGAGATAGTAGATAGACAGAAGAATAGATAGAGGGATAGATAGATAGACAGACAGATAGAGGGATAGATAGAGGGATAGATCGCTGCATTTCCCACGGTCGGCAGTGAGTTCACATTACCGGCCGTGGGAAATGACCGGTAATTACCTCTGCTGTCTGCTGCTTTCATTCAGCGCTGTGTCTGTGACAGTCGCGGCTGGATGGAAGCAGCGCAGGACCTGTGGATTACGCCGGAGCGGTGGATTACGCCGGAGCTTTGGTGCGGGAGGGGTTAATAAAATGGTGAACGAGGCTTGTTTGTTTTATTTAAAATAAAGGATTTTTCGGTGTCTGTGTTTTATTCACTTTACTTACGGGTTGATCATGTCAGCTGTCACATAGACGCTGCCATGATCAAGCCTGGAGTTAATGGCGGTGGTCCCCCACCACCATTAACCCCTTGTATTACCTTGCTGCCACTGCTACACGGTGGCAAGAAGAGCCGAGGACACTCCGGTAGTGCCGCATAATGCATGCGACAGTGCCGGGGCAGCTGCGGCTGATATTCTCGGCTGCGGGAGGGGGAGTGAGGCGGGGGACATTATCCCTGCCCCTCTCCCTCCCCAGCCTGAGAATACCGGGCCGCCGCTGTGTGCTTACCTCGGCTGGACGGTAAATATGCAGCGGAGCCCACGTTCTTTGTTTTCTATATTTCCGTTTTCTTTCTATGTGTGTTCTATGTGTCTGTGTCTATGTGTTCTGTGTCTGTGATGTCTGTGTGTGTGATCTGTGTGTGTGTTTACTCTGCACGGCTTCCTGTTCCTGTAATGACATCACTTCCCTGCAAACCGCAGACAAGCGATGCACATTACCCTAGGTAAACCGCGAAATACCGCAAGGAATAACGCAGCAAAACGCAGTGAACCGCACAGAATTTGCTGCCTGCGTTATTCCCTGCGGGATTTCATGATTAACATTGGAGTCAATGGAGTGAAATCCCGCAGCGATGTGCGGAAAAGAAGTGACATGCACTTGTTTTTGCTGCGGGATTCCCGCAGCAAAACATGCAGCTGTCAAATTCCGCCCAGTGCGCACAGGATTTTTTTTCTCCATAGGATTTGCTGGTGATTCACTGCAGAGATGTTCTGAACATTTTCTGCAGCGAAACATGCAGCAAATCCGCGGAAAATCCGCGGCAAAATCCGGTAACTGCGCACATGGCCATACTGCATTTAACTCTCATGCTGTCTATTTCCTTGTGACCCTCCTTGAGATGGTTCTACTCCTTCATTGGAGTTCAGCTGTGTTTAATTAAACTGATAGGACTTGATTTGGAAAGGCACACACCTATCTACATAAGACCTCACAGCTCACAGTGAATGTCAGTCCAAATGAGAATTATGAGGTCAAAGGAATTAACCAAGGAGCTCAGAGACAGAATTGTGGGAAGGCACAGATCTGGCCAAGGTTACAAAAGAATTTCTGCAGTACTCAAGGTTCCTAAGAGCCTCTATAAACCTTAAATGGAAGATGGAAGAAGTTTGGAACAACCAGAACTCTTCCTAGACCTGGCCTACAGCCAAAGTGAGCAATCATGGGAAAAAAGCCATGTTGAGAGAGGTAAAGAAGAACCCCAAGATCACTGTGGCTGAGCTCCAGAGATGCAGTAGGGAGATGGGAGACAGTTCAACAAAGTCAGCAATCACTGCAGCCCCTCACCAGTCGGGTCTTTATAGCAGAGTGACCCGACAGAAATCTCTCCCCAGTGCAAGACATATGAAAGCCCACATAAAGTTTGTAAAAACAAAAACAAACCACAAAACTCATGAAGGATTCTCAGACTATGAGAAATAAGATTTTCTGGTCTGATGATATGACGATATAACTTTTTGGTGGTAATTCTAAGCTTTATGTGTGGAGTAAACCAGGTACTGCTCTTCATTTGCCCAATACAATCCCAACAGTGAAACATGGTTGTAGAAGCATCTTGCTATGGGGGTGTTTTTCAGCTGCAGTGACAGGACGACTGGTTGCAATTGAAGGAAAGATGAATGCGAGCAAGTACA
The DNA here is from genome assembly GCF_048569485.1 of Anomaloglossus baeobatrachus. NCBI lineage: Eukaryota > Metazoa > Chordata > Amphibia > Anura > Aromobatidae > Anomaloglossus > Anomaloglossus baeobatrachus. Next base: position 194,786,356 of record NC_134358.1, read on the forward strand.
GAGATATCCTGGAAGAAAACCTTTTCCAGAGTTCTCTGGACCTCAGACGTGGCCACACAGCTAAAATAACAAAGGAATGGCTTAAGAATAACTCTGTTACCATTCTTGACTGGCCCAGCCACAGCTCTGACCAGAACCCAATTGAGCATCTCTAGAGACTTGAAAATGGCTGTCCACCAACGTTTACCATCCAACCTGGCGGAACTGGAAAGGATCTGCAAGGAAAAATGGCAGAGGATCCCCAAATCCAGGTGTGAAAGACTTGTTGCATCATTCCCAAGAAGACTCATGGCTGTAATAGCTCAAAAGGGTGCTTCTACTCAATACTGAGCAAAGGGTCTGAATACTACTGACCATGTGATATGTCAGTTTTTCTTGTTAATAAACTTCCAAAAAGGTCTACATTTGTTTTTTTCTGTCAAGATGAGGTGTAGAGTGTACATTAATGAGAAAGAAAAATTAACTTTTTTGAATTTACCAAATGGCTGTAATGAAACAGAGTGAAAAATGTAAAGGGGTCTGAATACTTTTCGTATCCAAAGTATACACACATATATACACACATCTCCTATGAGAAAGAAGAACCATCCCACCTCAGCAAATTTTTTCCATCTTGCCTCTCTGATAACAGTTTTTTAATCTTTTTTTCCCCTCTCAACAAAGCTATTTTCTATTGACCACTCTAAAGGATGGTTGAACATCTAAGCAAAGGAAAGAGAACATGGGATGGCCAGAAAAAAAGTTATATAAGGGCTCACTCAAGATCTAACTTATACGGCTGTGTTAGAGAATTACTTTTTCTTAAATGTCTCAAATTTCTATAAAATAATAAATTAGATTACATTCACTGGTCTCATAATCGAGACACCAGAAAAGACCATAAGTGTCTGCTTAGTCAATCACTGGCTAAGGTGGGTCATTAATGAGGCCAGTGATTGTCTCACTGACCATGTATGGCCTTTTTAAGTTGGTCAAGACTGGGATAAAAAACGGACACAAGATAAGGACTATATGATCCACTACAGTGTCCAACAGAGAAATCAAGGCGGATGAATATCATGATTTTATTATTTTCCATGAAATACTCATTCAAAAAAAGGCTAAATCGTTGGATTCGGTCATGGCCAAACAATCAAAAATTAATTCTGACGTTGAAAAGTGACAATATAAAGCAAGGGAGAGGAACCTACAGAAACCAGAGATTTCAAATGAAACCTACTATCCCACTATCTTATGTTCTGTGGCTCTAGCTCCTCAGCCATCTTAGAGTGCACACTCTGGGACATTTGTTTTTTGAGTGACAACTGATTCAATGAGCATTAGGCCCTAAGCAAATACTTATAACTATAAAAAATGATGATTAGGCATAGTATGTAAAATCTGTGTAAATAAAAAATAAAACTGGTTTTATTAACCAAATTTATAATATAGATTAATTATATATTTTAGCATGGGTGAACACAGACCGCCTCCACCCCCACATATTTTTCTCTTCTTTTCCGAACACACTTATTACTCTTTCTGAAGCAAACTCTTTCCTATCAACCATCCCAAGGGAAATGCACTCGCCAGCACTAATCCTAATAGGAAGTAACGAGGAAGAGATTTAGTTTGACCTGGGTATTAATGCTGAAGTTGTATTCCATATCCATGCAACTCATGTCCAATTATATCTGATCTGCTTTTTGCTTTACATATACCATAGCTACAACATCATGCAATTCAGTAAATTCAGCATAAATTTCAACCCTTTTATAAAGGATTATTCCCAGAATCGCATTATTTTTTATAAAGCAGTGCAAATGCATATTTATTGTTTGTACACAGAATAAGTCCACCATAAAGTTTATTTCCTCTATCTTCGCATCTTTCTTACGGTCATGCTTTCTTCCTCTTCATCTTTGAAGCAAAGGCCTGATTTTTGATGCAAAACTCACTGATATTTGTAATTGTTCATAATTTCCTTTAGTTAGTAAAACTCCAGTTCAAGCTGCCAAAAAAAACAGCCCCAAGGCATAATGCTGTCTCCACTATGGGCATGGCGGTCTTTTGGTGATGTGCGGTGTTGACTTTGCGCCAAAAATATCTCTTGGATTTATGGCCAAAAAAAAGTCAACCTTGGTCTCATCATAAGTTTTCTCACATGCTTTTGACACACTTCATGTAGGTTTTGGCAAAACGTCACTGGGCTTCACTCTATGGCCCCACAGGCCATACATATGAAGAGATAGTTTTCACATGTTGTACATAACCAGTATTTGACAGAAACTCCTGTAGCTGCTTTAATGTTTCTGTATGCTTCTTAGCAGCGTCTCAAATCAATATTCTTCTGGTCTTTTCAGCAATTTTTGAAGGACGTCCAGTTCTAGGACATTTTTTTTTCACCTTGACTAATAACTTTCAACAGTGAGATCCCTTTGCTGTGTTTTTGTATTTACAGATCATGGCTTTTGCTGTAAACTGCAACTAAGTAAATATCAGGAAAATCTTACTAGAGCAGCAAACTTTATATGAAGTTAATCAGGATCACTTTAAATGATGTAAAGTTACACTAACTACTATTTATCATGAGTTTACATGTGATTGGCCAGTTGAGAACACAACAACATCCAAAATTAAAAGAGGGTGTCCAGAAACTTACTTTTTTCCCATTTTTATTTTTCCCCTAAAAATGTTATCAGTTTGTATCTCAATGCATTTGTAAAGATTATGATTGACATTAAAAGGGGAAAAAGTTCTGAAATGGTTCTTCTTGGTATGATTTATTTTTTACATGAAAAACATCTGGTGTGTGTAAACTTTATATCCACTGTATCTCTAGAGTCAGCTCCCCTATACAGAGCTCATACCTGCAGTATACCTCATCTTTCAGCTCCTTCTGCAATATATTACTTCTCTCAGTCCATCTATACAGAGCCAACACCTGCAGTAGATCTCTCCTCTCAGTCCCCTGTAAACAGTCGTTACTGCAGCACATCGCTCCTCTTAGTTACCAGAAGTCAGGCCCCCACCCTCTGCTTAATGGTATGCGCTCTGCAATGTAATGAAAGTGTGTTCTGCCCATTTTCATGACATTATCTTTCACATTAGAAGCTCTGTCATAGACCGAGCAAAGCTATGCTAGCAGGTAGCCAGCTGAGAGAAGCTACACTACACTGTACATGAACGACCGGGAGCTGGAAATACTAAAGGATAGTTGCAATGGAAACTGAAAGGTAAATGGTGATGTGTGCAAAACCGGGCAGATTTACAAATTGGTTAGGTACTTTCACACTACGTTTTTTTAACATGCGTCCTGAACGTTTTCTTAATGTATAAACGGATCCAGTACAAATGCCTTTTCATTTCAATGCATTTGCAATGGACTCGCATCAACATGCGTTCACATGCGGTTGTGTGCGGCAAAGTCAGGATCCAGTGACTTGCAGTTTTTTAACTTTTTTAAAAACGCTACTTGAAGCTTTTTGACCTGCGTCCAAATACTGCATGTCACCGGATCCTGACTGTACCGCACGCAACCGCATGTGAACGGTGGTATGCTGATAGAAAGTATCCGGTTTGCTCTACTGAGCATGCCCAGAAACCAGCCTGGCGTGATCACAGAGAGTCTCTCTCTCCCTCACTTCTCTCCCCTCTCTCACTTCTCTCTCCCTCACTTCTCCCAGCCTCTCCCTCCCCTCTCTCTCTTCAACAGCAGCATGTGTATTTGCAGGCTGTCAGGTCGACTTCCGATCACATGACTCCAATGCCCGCCCATAAACTGCAAGTGAAAGGATCTTGTACAATAACACTTACATTTGCATGCGTTCAACAGGATCCAGTCATATGCGGTTTGCGTTTTTTTGACGTCCATCAAAAGCATGTTAAAAAAAAACGTAGTGTGAAAGTACCCTTATATTAGCACAAATTAATGTGTGTTTACATTATAAGATCACAATGATTTTTGGAATAAACTTGTAAACCAATATAAACTAAGGATCATCCATTGAGATAAATATCAGCAGATTTGTGGTGTTACATGCCACTTAAGGCTAAGTTCACACATCCTGTGTTTTCAATCCGTCAGGTCCGTCAGCAACGGATCAGTCATTTTCAAGATGTCAACTGATGCAACTGATGTGTTTTTCACAGGATTCCTTTCACAGGAATCCTGTGAAAAAACGGATCAGTTGCGTCCGTTACATCCGCTGTGCGTCCGTTTTTTGACGGATCAGTCATGATCCGTCTGTGTTTGGGACAGCCCAGTGGGCGTGCCAAGCATGCTGGGCATGCTCAGTAGAGCATGACGGAATCCTGACGGATTACGACGGAATCCAGCACCATAGACATGCATTACAAGCTTGACGGATGGCGACGGATTCCTGCGCGGCGCGTTAATTTTGACGGCCCGAAAAACGTTACATTCTGCGTTGCTCCCCGCTCGGCGGTCAGTCAAAAACGACGGACCGCGACGCAGCGGATGCAACGCAGGGTCATCAGTCGCAATCCGTCGCTAATAGAAGTCTATGGGGAAATACAGGATTCCTGCAAAATATTTTGCAGGTTACCGTAATTCCCCAAGGCGACGGATTGTGACTGATGCAAAACACAGGATGTGTGAACTTAGCCTAAATTGTACTTTGGCTTTTCCATACCTTCTGGATGATACACTTGCAGTCTTGAGTTTCAGCCACATTAGAGAGGAGACCAAACACGGCTTGTTGTACAAGGCTGCTACATGAAGATGGGTCTGCAGCAAGCTTTAAGACATTGTGCAGTATGGAGTTGCTTGTTGGTGATTTCTGTGATGGTTGGGTAGACATTACTCCAGTGTTAGTCCAGCATAAGGAACTAGATGCTTAAAAATGGGAAAAGGTATGCCTTTTAGTAAAAATGTGTTAGCACATGTCATACTCTAGTCTTTACTAACCATTTGATCCCAATATGAAGAATGTAAAGTGGTTTTCGCCTCTTACACTAATGACGTATCTACATGAGATGCTGCTGGGACACTCATGTTCACAATTTATTTGTACAGACATGTCCTTTACACAATGGAAATGCCATAAGATATAATTTTCTCTAGAATGCGGTGTTCACATTTGTATTATGGCTCCCACATTCATACCAGACACAATAACAGCTATACCAGATACACATTTTAGTAGATCTCAATAAATCCTGAAAAATGAATAGTAATAGACCTGTCGGGTTTCTGATGTGTACAAAAGCATGAATAATGTTGTAGATTGTCCTTTCCTTGTCATAAAAGATACTGGGAACCCCTAGGCCAAGACTAGTATAGTAACAAATGTAAAAACTTAAAATACTCATATCTGCAACCGGGAGCAGAATCTGGTAGTGTATACTGATTTGTTAGAAGCCCCTTTACTTAAAGATGTTGTGCCCCAAAAAATGTAAACTACCCGTCAACAAGATAGGTGATACATATATGATTGCTGGGAGTCCAACCTCTGTAAAATCCATCATGAGAACATTATGGTTATTGACAAATTAAAGGGAATCTGTCACCAGATTTTTACTACCCCATCTGAGATCAACATAACGTAGAGTCAGAGATCCTGATTCCAGCGATGTGTCACTTACTGAGCTGTTTGCTGCCACTTTGATAAAATCAATTTTTTCTCTGCTGCAGATCTAGCAGTTATACAGAGCTCATGAATATGCTGGACTACCTAGCAGCAGGCCAAGTAGTCCTTTAATGATAATCTACTGGTGATTAAAGAATGATTTTAACAAAACTACACTAAGCAGCCCAGTAAGTGCCACATTGCTGGAATCGGGATCTCTTCCCCTACATCATGATGCTCTAAAATTAAATGGCAAAAACCTGGTGACAGATTCCCTTTAAGGATCAGTGGCCGCACATGATCAAAACAAGCTTTATTAACATTAAGGGCTTTGCCCCAACCCTTATTTTTAGTATGTCAGGTACTGGAACCCAAAGATCATATATCATACAATGTTGTTTATGGGGCAACCTATTTATACGATTATTACAAAAGGAATACCTTCCTGATCTTTCCACAGACATACAGACCAGTCCATGTAAGACTTTACAATGCCTTTTCTGAATGGTGTGTGTGTGTGTGTGTGTGTGTGTGTGTGGGGGGGGGGTCGATCATATGCACCTTTGGCGACTTAGGAAACTGCTGGAGATAGCCAAATGCTTCATTCTGCCGAGCCTTAAGCGGGTTTTACACGCTGCGATCTCGCTAGCGAGATCGCAAGCGATTGTACCCGCCTCCATTGTTTGTGCAGCACGGGCAATTTGTTGCCCGTGTCGCACAATGCTGTAACCCCCTGTCACACGCACTTACCTCTCGGGCGACGTCGCTATGGGCAGCGAACATCCTTTTCCTGAAGGGGGAGGGACGTTTGGCGTCACATGGCATGCGGCCAATAGAAGTGGAGGGGCGGAGATGAGCGGGGCGTAAACATCCCGCCCACTTCCATCCTTCAGCATTGCTGGCGGGACGCAGGTAAGCTGCAGTTCATCGTTTCCGGGTTGTCACACGGAGCAATGTGTGCTGCCCTGGAAACAATGAACAACCGGACGTTCAATTTTTAGAAAATGAGCGACGTGTCAGCGATGAACAAGAAGGTGAGTATTTCTGCTCGTTCATAGCTGTCACACTCTACAATATCACTAACTATGCCGGATGTGCGTCACTTACGACGTGACCCCGCCGACATCTCGTTAGATATATTGTAGCGTGTAAAGCCCACTTTATTCTAAAGATTGTAAGACCCCAGAGATCAGGAAGGTATTCCCTGTCCTGTGCATAAAAGGAACCTTCTAAACCTGATAGAAACCTATTTGAAGTCTTATTATATTATCAGATTTGAAAATATACATTTATGTAAATGCAAATTTCTCACAAAAGCAGCAGTACCGAAATCCTTTAAAAAAATATAAACAAAACTATTTCCATTACAAAAATAATATTTCTAATGTACTAAAAAATATATATGTTAAATGTGCTCTTGATATAAACAAAAGAAGAAATGGAAATTGTGGCAGAGGATGAGAATTGGAAGAACAATATGAACAGTCACAATAATTACATCAAGAATATAGTGCTACAATACGTAAGCATAAGGCAAAATGAAGAGCTTATAAAACTATCATCTTTTCATACAGTTGTGACATTCAGGAATGATAGATATCTGGGCATGGAGAATTTGTTCATCTTTTTCTTTACCTGCAGGAAAGTTTGCCGTGTAGACACAAAGTAATTGCAAAGCACCTTGCATCAGTGAATCATCCATCAAAAGCCATGGCCAAAGAGAATACAGCACAGGAGCAACCGGAGACTCCAAGGCGGCCGCCTGCCAAAAGTACAAGCAAGAATTTGTGGTCCAGCTCGCCTCAGGAAACAAACTTTGCTCTTAACACTCAAAAAAACCATGTAAAACGTTAGCATAATTATTGTATAAATGTAGACAAGACAACACATGCCGGGCTCCAGCACAAGGCCTATAGAAAGCTGTATTTACGAGCTATAGTCTTTATAGAAGACAGTAATGACTGAACAGATGTCAGCTCCAGAGGTTTTTCACTATGCAAATATTTTAGTAACAGTGTGTAAGTCTTTGCATTGTCCTACCTTATTTTTACAGAACAGATTGTGCTTAGTGGATACCTTATTATCATTTTATTTTTTGTTTTTATACAGAATTTTAAAAGGTTTATCTCATGTTCATAAAAGTAATACTTAAAACAAAAAAACTCTGCAATTCACCCCTTATTAAGAATCCTCTTTGTCTTTCAAGAACGGATGTTTATTAAATGTTATAGTGCACTGTTCGTTGTTTACCGGCCATCCGGTAGACCCAGCCTGACCGGCTACCTAGGCAAGAAGCGTGCGGGCCGAGCACGCTCTATGCTTTACAGCATGCTGATGCCGCTCTGAAGCTCGCTAGAATTCACCTGCTTCAGGGCCCTGCTAAAAATTGGGAGAACACAGTTGAGACCATACTACTCCGCACTCTCAATCCTCAGCAGTGCTCTGGGAGCAGAGGGCCCACCTAAAGATTTATTTTACACAACTCCTTTAAGCTCTAAGTAATTGACATAGCTTTTTGTGTCATAGAATTAAGTGAGGTCTCTGGATATCTATGTAGCCATATTTGTGGTAAACCAAATTTCTAACAAATGCTATATATTTTTTCATGGGTTTTGGCAACCTTCGAGTCAGTCACCAATATCACATTTATTGGATGTACACTCTCAACATCCCTAGAAAAAAGCGGATTGATGGATCTGACAGGCACAGCTCCGAACATTTTATAGTGGCTATTCTGCATTCACTAACAAAAGGCGATGGTGCAAACAGTATGTCCTAAGAAATTGCCAAAAATATAAAATATTCCCCCCAAAGAAAACTTTATAGGGATATTATTGTCAACTGTTTCGTTTTTTTTCTTTTTTAAAGAACTGGTAGTACATGAAATTATTTAACATTTTTTTTTTTTGTTAATAGCTATTCTCAAAACAGTGTATTCTGAACAAATAAAACATTTTGCTGCACCTCCCAGTAAAGCAGGATGGAGGACAATGAGATTGACATTGTATTGATGGCCAACTTACAGATGATTGAGGTATACTGCAGCCCTTGATTTAATTTATGATTGATTTATGAAAGATGTTACTATGATTCTGTACAGGGGTTCTCCGGGAATTAGATAAAATGGAGTCTTTGGTGTAATTCAAACTGCAGCCCAACCCAGTAAGTTAGTATCAGAGTGCAAACTGAAGATATATAGCTCTCAAGACCTGTGTGTCAACTGACAGGTGCTGTATCACACATACCTCGATCAGGCTGAAACAGATCTGTTCTTTGCTAAGTACAACAGGGTTATCGCCAACTTAATTCTCCATAGGGCTTATTTGTTTTACAGTTGGGCCCAGTCAGTCTCTATGCACTGCTATAAAGCGATCTGACTAACGGAGGAGGGGGATGAAGCCTTTCACAACGGTGCCTTCGTTACCTAAGTCGCAGTGACACTGGCATGACAACGGCTCCTGCTGTGCTGCCAGTGTGGTCTGAGTGTCATGCGAGGATCGCAGTAGTCCCCGTGTGGCCCTGGCCTAGAATTACAGAAAGTGGAGTGTACGTCTTTTGACCACATCCAATACTTGTTACCAGCTGCATTTTACAGAGCAAGAGGAGCTGAACACATCGATTGTTTTACAGGAAAAGGTTCAGTTCAGCTTTGACGTTACAGAGAATACATACAATAAAGATCTAGCTGGGGCCATAAGTGGAGACACTAGTCCGGTGCTGCCCTAGACCAACTTATCCCCTCGCTGCTAGAGAGGAGTTACATGTCATTCACACAGGAACAGACTTATGAATCATCTGGAGTGGTACTTAGAAAAGCTAACCAGGGCAGGAGCTGGATTAGTTTTGTTTCTGGATATGGTTCCCTGCCGCATCTTTAAAATATATTTCTTCTCAAACGCTGGAGTGTTTCAGAAACAAATATACCCAATTACATTCGTGCAGGCAGGCCCTGATTCATGCTGCCTGTGGTTTGGTGACAGGTTCCCTTTAAATTACTGCTCATTCTCATTTTAGGTAGCCAGTGGCTAGTACAATGCTGTCAATCATAGAACTGAACCACCCACTGGACGTATAAACACAGAATGTGTAATAATTTAAAGGAATACAAGTTTTGCAGAGACTTTTGCTAACCTTTATATAAATCTGCCGTGCTTCCGCTGCTCATACATCTGACAATTTCAAGGTGACAGGATCCTATCTTGAGTTTCTCTTTACAAATAAATAACTCTTTATGCTGGGTAATGTAGTTTCAAGTGTAATATTTTGCGGATGAATGTGTGGTTACATTGTATGTATAGATACAACAAGATGGAGATTTATTTGCCATGGTTAGTAATGCGTGCAAATCTACAGAATATGAAGTCCACTCTATGGCAGCCAAGGCTGCTCACATTCCTGCCAAAATCTAGATCATGAAATGGTATTTTGCAGCTAAGAGGCTGCTCTTATAATAGATATCATGTGAATCATATCTCGGCTCTTACATTCTTATACAGCCTGGAGCAATGATTTTCATTATGATTAAGATACAAGTGTTTTCCTTTCCAGCAATCTGTTACAAAACAGATAACACATCATCCAAAAGATTTAGGAATGAAACTGTCAATATGAATACAATACATATGGAGTGGGTGGAAACGGTTAATAATCTTTAGATTTTTTCTGACCCAAAACAAACTGAGCGTTACCAAACGCTCAGGTCCAACACATACAAATAACCTTATGTCCATATTTCTTGAGATAAAAAAGACCCGGGTACCGCCATTCTCATTTTTAACGGGTGCGTTCTTACACAATTTGTTACAGCTAGCTTGGTTTGGATTAGGTCAGATTATGTAGGGACACAACTCCTACTTGTAACACACAGTGTCAATGTATTTATAATTTTGTAGGAGGAGTAACAGTGGATAAAAAAAAAAAAGGTACTCAAGAATTCTCATTTCATTTCATTTGGAACAGAAGTATTCACTATTACGTGTCAGAAATAAAGACTTAAAAAAAATAATTATCGTACATAAAGAAATTCTGAGGTGCCACAGGGAGGTGAACTCCAACCATCTTTTTATATATTCCGGTATGGCTCGATGGCGCAATAATAAATGTTCTGCTGAGTGGCCCCCTGTGGTATCACAGATAAAAGACCATAGGTATCCGCTGAGAATAACTTCAGGATATTTGGCTTTCGGGTGAAATCTCTGGATGATCCTAAAATGCACTCTAACCTTTTTAGATGAACTTAATGTGACCTTCTCTAACCTAGTGGATGTTTATGTCCAACTGTTCAAAGGATCAGTACTTTTTGCACAACTTGCAAGGAGCTTAATGGGAAAATTCACAACAGGTGTTTTATCCATGAATCACCCCAATACATTTTAGGATTCAATAAGAATTGGTACTTAAACAGCCCTCTTCATCATGCTGTTCTCAATTTGACATCATGACCAAGACGACACCTAACAATTGATGAAGTGCCACGCCATTGCGAAGCTTCAAGCAAGCTGTATAGGAGAGAAAAAGCATCCGCATAATAGTACAAGCACAGCCATATAGCGAAAATATTTACAATAATCTTTATTAACTTCAAGCAGGCAGTGCTCAGACAGAAGTGGCCACTTAGCTTAGAGTGTCACCAGCAAGTTGCAACAGAGATACAGAGAGACTGTAAGGCCTAAGACACACAGCATGAAAATCGGAGCGGGTGGAATGCGATAAAACATTGCATTCCACTCGGACCAATATTAACCTATGTGTCAGCACCCATGAGCGATTATTTTCTCAGCCCTAATTGGACCGAGAAAATAGTCGCAGCATGCTGCAGGTGCAATGCGATTCTTGTTTCTCTCGCACCCATTCAAGTCTATGGGGCGAGAGAAAAATCGCACTGCACTTGCAGTATACCGGTGTACTGCGAGTGCAGAGCGAGAATGACAATAGCTAGAAACGGAGGAGAGAGGGAGATAAATCCCTCCCTCCCCTCCACAGGGCTGGCCCGCCCCTCCTCAGAGCCGGCCCGCCCCCCGCAGCTGTGGTCCGATCGCATGATCGGACCTCAGTCGCAGTGACACTGGCATGACACTCGGCTCCTGCTGTGCTGCCAGTGTGGGCAGAGTGTCATGGGAGGATCGCAGTAGTCCCCGTGTGGCCCTGGCCTAAGAGTTACAGAAAGTGGAGTGTACGTCTTTTGACCACATCCAATACTGGTAACCACTTAATTGTGAACAATGACCTTCAAAACCGCATGATGAATGCCACACAACTCCATGCACATTTAAAGGACGTAAGAGGAACCCAAGTGTCATGTCAGACCATTCAAAACAGTCTACATCAGCATGGACTGCGTGTTAAATGACCTGCAAAGGTATCTGACCACACCTCCAGGCACAAGAGTCATCGTCTTGCTAGAAAAGGGACCAGTGGGCCTCAGAGTTGTTCTCTGATGAAAGTGGATTCACACTGAGCAGAAATGATGGCAGCCAATCATGTTGGAAATGTCAAGGAGAGTGCTATGCATCAGACACTTGTCAACAGACGAGCCTTTGGTGGTGGTGTTACAGTATGGGCAGGTGTGTCTAGACAATACAAAACTGCCCTATATTTTGTGAAAGGTACAGTGACAAGCCTGTACTACTTGAATAACATCATTAATCCAGTTACTGAGCCTCTGCATGACCAACACAGGCCTAATTTCATCTTCATGGACAACAATGCTCCAGCTCATTGATGTTGCATCATTAGGGAATGGCTGCTGGAAACTGGGGGACCTCAAATGGAGCGGCTGCACTTTCTCCAGACCTGAATCCCTTAGAAAACCTATGAGATCAGCTGAGTTGCTATGTATAGGCCATAACTCTGTATCCCAGAACGTCAATGACCTGAGGCTGCAGTTTAGAAAAGTTGAACGCCATGCCTCAGCAGACAATAACTCCACATGTGCATAGCATAAGACATTGTTGTCAAGCTGTAATTAAGGCCACATGACAAGCTATTGAGAGACTAGAATTTCTGGGGGTTACACCCACCACTGTTTATTTTGTTTCAATAAATTGTTTGAAATGAAGAAATCACCATTGCATGCTTCTACTTAGATGCCCTACTTTCATGACAAAATATCACGGTAGCGTGAACTTTGTACGTTTTACATAAATTTCACCTAAAAGCCAAATATTCCTAACTTTTTGTGAGTAGTGTAGAAGAAAGAAACAATATATGACAATCAGTGTGCGAGAGTATTCTTTTCTCCCTTAAGGGGTATATCCATCTTCAAGATCCTATCACAATATGTAGTAGGTGTAATAATAATAATATTACCAAATACCTTCAATTATAAACGTAGTATAGTTCTCCTGATTTGCTACGCGCTTTCCTCATGCGAAGGTATTTCAGTAGCTTAGGTATCCATGGTTATGGCAAAGAGGAAATCACTGTGAGAGCTTGTAACCATGGATACCTAGACTACTGCGGACATGGCAAATTAGGAGAATTATACTACATTTCTAATTGAAGGTATTTGCTAATATTATTATTATACTTACTACATATTGAGATTGGTTCTTGGAGATGGGGATAACTCTTTAAGCATAGAGCATGATCAGAAAAGTGGGTAACTACTTACTTTACACTCTTCATTTCTGTAAATACAGTTCCTCAGAAGATTCATATTAACTTTTAACTGCTTGCATAGATTCTCTTCCTATAATAGACAATGAGTAGCCATCACTAAATACACTTCTTTTCAGTAGAACATTTATTTGAAAACCCTATTTTTGTGATCTATAATCCACCCATTTTAAAAGCACTCTCTCATTATGTACATTGTGTTGTGTATGTATGTATTGTACTATAATCCATGCGACAGTAGCGTACAGTTCTCAATATGACGTTCGTCCTGCATTTCCAGACTTAAAGGGTTATCCCATTATAATATACTAATAACCTATCTATAGGACAGGTCATAAATATCTGCCGAGTACTGCAGAGCAGCTCCTATTGTTTTGAATAGGCTCTGTTCTGTAGTACCTGGGGGCAGGCACTACACATTAAATGGAGCTGCACAATGTGGCATTGTGATGGAGCTTATAAAAGATGATAGGTAGCGCTTCCAGGTGTCGGAACCCATCAATCTGATATTGATGATTTGTCCTATGGATAGGTCATCAATAAGACCAGACAACGCCTTTAAAGCCTGCTTTACATGTTACGATTCTGCATACAATATCGTATGCGATCGTAACCGCCCCATCGTATGTGCGGCACGTTCAATTTTGTTGTATGTGCCGCACAAACGATTAACCCCCGTCACACGTACTTACCCGTCCATACAACCTCGATGTGGGCGGCGAACATCCACTTCCTGGAGTGGGAGGGACATTTGGCGTCACATAGACGTCACGCGGTAGCCGGCCAATAGAAGCAGAGGGGCGGAGACGAGCGGGACGTAAACATCCCGCCCACCTCCTTCCTTCCGCATTGCTGGTTGGGAGCCGCAGGTAAGATCTGTTCATCGTTCCCGGGGTGTCACACACTGCGATGTGTGCTACCCCGGGTACAATGAACAACCTGACGTTCAATTCATGAGGAATGAACGACGTGTGTGCGATGAACGTTTTACCGTTCATTCGCAATCGCACGTAGCTGTTACACACTACAATGTACCTTACGATGCCGGATGTGCGTCACTTACGACGTGACCCCGACAACACATCGTAAGATATATTGTAGTGTGTAAAGCGGGCTTAAGAATGGGAAATCTGTTTCAGTTCACAGTGTTGGAGGACTGGGCATATTTGCTATTCTAAGAGAATATTTGGTGACCAGTCCTGTGGAAACTGTATTGTGATTTCTCCAGAAACAAATATGAGGGAAGCTAAAGAAATCTTTTATCAATTTAACAAATACAAAAAAATAATGGACATATCTTCTGCCATCTCTTAAGTAATTTCTACTAAACTATTTGATTAAATTGATCTAGTAGTTGGCACATATGCATATGGCAGCTAGGCGTTTTCATTATTTGTCAGCTGGACAAGTTAAAAAGAAATAACATGGAAACCAGTTGTCATTACAGATAAAGGCATGGGCTTCACAGGTTAACCGCTCTCAGTCTTGAATACGCTGGCTTCCTACAGTTACTTCCTCAGGAAGCGCGGCTACATGCTCAGAATATGTATCAAGTCCTCGGTATATTACTTTACACTCATACGCTAAAGAATACAAGCTGCTGAATGCTAAACCTGTGTAGAAATATTTACTTACACAAAATGTGACTCCTAGTTACTTTTGGAGTGCTGCCTTCTTTTTTCATTTAGATAGATATGACAGATAGATATGATAGATGGATTGATAGACAGACAGAATACATAGGGTTAATAGGATAGACAGATAGATAGTATAGATAGATAGAAAAGACAAATATATAGGATAGATAGAATAGATAGGATAGATAGACAGACAAACATACATACAGATAGAATAGATAGGATAGACAGACAGACTAGATATAATAGATAGGATAGACAGATAGATAGGCAGGCGGACAAACATACAGACAGATAGTCCGATAAAATAGATTAGATAGATAGATAGAAAAGAGTCTTGAAGTTTTCTTGTAGGATGGGGCCTTCTGCACACAGACGAGTGAATCTACAATCCTTATATTTCCACAGAACAGTCTTCAGCATGTTAATAAAATACTGAACCCCTTAGAAGACACCAATACACAGCACCGATCCCTTTAAATGATCACTCTGCCAAATACCTTTTTCTTCTGCGAAGGTTTTGCAGGTCTTAGTGACTCCAGAGTCAGCTGTGCATGAACATGCTTCATCTTCTCCATACAACCATCAATAAGGTGAGCTAAAACAAGTGTGAACAATGTCATAAAAAGCATAAATAATTTACATACTAAACAATTACAGTAATAGAGTTGCACAACTCCTTTCTCTAAAAGAAAGCCAAGTCTCCTTTCTGTGTAACAGATGACCGGCTTTCCATTAACACTGTTAAAAGAGACTGAGAGTAGAATTTATATAATTTTTTAGAACCCCAGAAAACATAAATTGCATCTCCAAATTAGTGCTGGTCATATCTGCTGATGAGAGCTGCTCTGTTACAATGTGAAGCTTTGTTTTTTGGTGTCGCACAGCATGATGTCCTGCGCCCTGTGTCTTCATTTTGCATAAGTACTTTCCACATATGGTGCCACATATGGTTTTGCATAAGTAGTTTCTTCATATGGAGGTCATAAGATCTAATTCTAGGAACAGCTTCTTTAAAAGACTTGTTCTGATTATAGTAATGTGAATGTCTTTTTTTAGGGGCCTTAGTGGTGCGCCCCAGCTGGAGCCAGAATTAAACCATTTCAGTTTAACAACTTTTCTAAAAGAATCCATTGTGCAGTGTCCGAGAGAAATGACAAAAGCTCACCTTGTAGACTGTATGCCTGGGCGCTGCGGCTGACGGCCAATAGCAGAATCAAACAATTCACACAGATCTGTCGGATGGGGTCCTCTAATGCTTTCTCTTCATACAACTACGTCAGATATCAAGGTGTTGCATTAGGAAAATATACATGCACTTACATAGTTCTAGAAGAAGACGTGCAAACATTTACAGTGACAACCTCCAAAATTACACAATTCGTTAAAACTGTAATTGCATAGTGACCAGAGCTAGAAAATCTGAATATATCTCCCATGTCTGGAACCATATATCGCTGCCAACATATGGCAAACAATTCTCCTACAGCCTAAAGAACATGATTTTACCTTGCAAGACCATCTGCTTGGCTATCTCACATGCAACCCAGTGCAAAATGCAATATACACTATGGTACAAGTATCATATACAATAGTGAGATGTGAGATTCTATTTCTTGGTTTATATACAGACAATATGTACAAAATATACATACACTATGCACTCACCTCTAAAATAATTTTGCACAGGCATCTTCCTATCCTGAGATTTCCATCTAATAATGAAGTGAGTGTTGTGTTATACTCGTGTGATTCCGGTTGCCGATTTCCTTCTTCTGCTAGAAGAACTGATAGAAATTGCAAGCTGGCCACGTACAGATGCAGATGTTTTTCGGAAAGTGCTAAGCATTCAGAAATGGTGTCTGGAGGAAAGAAAAAAGAGAATTTTGTTTACTTACCGTAAATTCTTTTTCTTATAGTTCCGACATGGGAGACCCAGACCATGGGTGTATAGCTTCTGCCTCCGGAGGACACACAAAGTACTACACTAAAAAGTGTAGCTCCTCCCTCCGAGCATATACACCCCCTGGATGACCAAATCTAGCCAGTTTAGTGCAAAAGCTGAAGGAGGACATCCACCCACAAGTAGAGACAGAGCAAAAACCGGAACCTCTGACTACAACAACAGCCGGTGAAAACACACGGAACAAGAAAACTGCCAACAGGCAACAGGGAGGGTGCTGGGTCTCCCATGTCGGAACTATAAGAAAAAGAATTTACGGTAAGTAAACAAAATTCTCTTTTTCTTCATCGTTCCTTATGGGAGACCCAGACCATGGGACGTCTCAAAGCAGTCCATGGGTGGGAAATAAACAGAAAACTGAGAAGTAGGCAAAACCTAACTTCTCAAATGGGCGACAGCCGCCTGAAGGATGCGTCTGCCCAAGCTCGCATCTGCCGAAGCATGAGCATGCACTTGGTAGTGCTTTGAAAAGGTGTGCAGACTAGATCAAGTGGCAGCCTGACAGACCTGCTGAGCCGTAGCCTGGTGCCTGAAAGCCCAAGAGGCACCGACAGCTCTGGTCGAGTGTGCCTTGATCCCCGGCGGGGGAGGCACCTGAGTACTCTGGTAGGCATCGGATATGGCCGACCTAATCCAACGAGCTAGGGTCGGTTTAGAAGCCGAGAGACCCTTGCGCTGACCTGTGGTCAGCACAAAAAGAGAGGTGCACCGCCTAAGAGCGGCGGTGCGTGACACATAGATCCGGAGCGCCCGCACCAGATCTAAAGTATGCAACGCTTTCTCAAAGCGATGAACAGGGGCCGGACAAAGGGAAGGCAATGAAATGTCCTGGTTAAGGTGGAAAGGAGACACCACCTTAGGAAGAAAGTCCGGAGTCGGACGGAGAACTACCTTGTCTTGGTGAAAAACCAAAAAGGTGACTCCGAAGAGAGCACGGCCAAATCAGAGACTCTCCTGAGAGAAGTTATGGCCACCAGAAAGACGACTTTCTGTGAAAGTCGAAACAAAGAAACTTCCCTAAGAGGCTCAAAGGGGGCTTTCTGTAAGGCCGTGAGGACCAGATTAAGGTCCCAGGGATCCAAAGGCCGCCGGTAAGGTGGAATGATGTGAGATGCGCCCTGCATGAAGGTGCGCACCTGAGCCAGTCGGGCGATACGCCGCTGAAAGAACACTGACAGAGCCGAGACCTGTCCCTTAAGAGAATTGAGGGATAGTCCTAGCTGCAGACCGGACTGTAGAAAGGACAGGATGGTTGGCAAGGAAAAAGGCCAAGGAGCATGGCCGGAAGAACGACACCAGGACAGGAAAATTCTCCAAGTCCTGTGGTAAATTTTTGCCGAGGAAGACTTCCGAGCCTGAGTCATAGTGGAGATGTCTTCGGGAGGAATGCCGGAAGCCGTCAGGATCCAGGACTCAAGAGCCACGCCGTCAATCTGAGAGCCGCAGAATTCTGGCGGAAAAACGGACCTTGAGAGAGAAGGTCTGGGCGGTCCGGGAGATGCCACGGCACCTCTACGGACAGACGGAGCAGGTCTGGGTACCAAGCTCGCCTGGGCCAGTCTGGGGCGATGAGTATGACCCGACGGCCCTCCATTCTGATCTTGCGCAGGACTCTGGGCAAGAGAGCTAGAGGGGAAAACACGTAAGCCAGACGAAACTGGGACCAATCCTGAATCAGCGCGTCCGCTGCAAAGGCCTGAGGATCGTGGGAGCGAGCCACGTAAACCGGGACCTTGTTGTTGTGCCGGGATGCCATTAGATCCACTTCCGGAGTGCCCCACTTGCGGCAGATCGACCGGAACACTGCCTGATGCAGAGCCCACTCGCCGCTGTCCACGGTTTGACGGCTGAGATAATCTGCCTCCCAGTTTTCCACGCCTGGGATATGGACTGCGGATATGGTGGACTTGGAGTCCTCCGTCCACTGCAGGATGCGTTGAACCTCCAACATTGCCAGGCGGCTGCGAGTCCCGCCCTGGTGATTGATGTAGGCAACTGCTGTCGCGTTGTCTGACTGGACTCGAATGTGCTTGCCCGCCAACAGATGGTGAAAGGCTAAGAGAGCTAGAAGCACAGCTCTGATTTCCAGCACATTGATAGAGAGGGCTGATTCGGACTGAGTCCAAATGCCCTGTGCTCGGTGGTGGAGAAATACTGCTCCCCAGCCGGAAAGACTGGCATCCGTGGTGAGGATCACCCAGGACGGGGTCAGAAAGGAGCGTCCCTGAGACAGAGAGAGAGGCCGAAGCCACCACTGAAGAGAGCTCCTGGCTTGTGGCGACAGAGCCACCAACCTGTGCAAGGAAGAAATCCGCTTGTCCCAACAGCGGAGAATGTCCAGCTGCAGAGGACGCAGATGGAACTGGGCAAAGGGAACCGCTTCCATTGACGCCACCATCTGACCCAGCACCTGCAAAAGGTGCCTGATGGATCGACGGCGGGGCCTCAACAGAGAGCGCACCGCCAGATGGAGGGACTGCTGTTTGACTAAGGGCAGCTTGACAAGTGCCGGCAGAGTTTCGAATTGCATCCCTAGGTACGTGAGTTTTTGGGTCGGGGTCAGAGTGGACTTGGGCAGATTGACAAGCCACCCGAATTGAACAAGAGTGGCGAGAGTGAGCGAGACACTCCGCTGACAGTCTGCGCTGGATGAAGCCTTGACAAGAAGGTCGTCCAGGTAAGGAATTACTGCCAACCCCTGGAGGTGCAGGACCGCAACCACTGCTGCCATGACCTTGGTGAATACTCGAGGGGAAATGTTCCTCTCCGATTGCAAAACGTAGCCAACGCTGGTGTGAAACTGCAATTGGCACATGCAGATAGGCATCTCTGATGTCGATGGATGCCAGGAAATCTCCTTGGGTCATTGAGGCAATGACTGATCTCATGCTTGTTGAGAAGCTTGGGATCCAGGATGGGCCGGAAGGAACCGTCCTTTTTGGGGACTAGGAAGAGATTTGAATAGAAACCTCTGAACCGTTCCCTGGCGGGAACCAGCACAATTACTCCGTTGGCCTGCAAGGATGCCACGGCCTGAGAGAAGGCGGCGGCCTTGAGCAGGGGGGAGTTGACAGAAAAAATCTGTTTGGCGGGCTGGAAGAGAACTCTATCCTGTAGCCGTGAGAGATGATATCCCGCACCCACTGGTCGGAGACGTGTTGAAACCACACGTCGCCAAAGTGGGAGAGCCTGCCACCGACCAAGGACGTTGCTGGCTCGGCCAGATAGTCAAGAGGAGGCTGCCTTGGTGGCAGCAGCTCCTGCGGACCCTTGTGGACGCGGCTTCTTGCGCCAGGTGGGCTTCTGGTCCTTGGCCGAGTTAGTGGACGAGGCCAAGGGCTTAGAGGATGACCAGTTAGAGGAACGAAAGGAACGAAACCTCGACTGGTTCCTGCCCTGGACAGGTTTCCTGGCTTTAGTCTGTGGCAAGGAAGTACTCTTCCCGCCAGTAGCCTCCTTAATAATTTCATCCAGTTGTTCACCGAACAGCCTGGACCCAGCAAATGGGAGCCCAGCAAGGTACTTCTTTGAGGAAGCATCCGCCTTCCACTCACGAAGCCACAAGATCCTGCGGATAGCGAGGGAATTGGCGGAGGCCACCGCAGTGCGGTGAGAAGCCTCCAGCATGGCAGACATGGCGTAGGCTGAAAAGGCTGAAGCCTGGGAAGTTAAAGCAACCAATTCAGGCATAGAGTGCCTAGTGAGGGTATGCATCTCCTCCAGAGAAGCAGAGATGGCTTTGAGTGCCCACACTGCTGCAAAAGATGGGGAGAGCGAGGCCTCTGTCGCCTCATAGACAGACTTGGCCAGGAGGTCAACCTGGCGGTCAGTGGGATCCTTGAGTGAGGTGCTATCAGCCACAGATACAACTGTCTGGGCTGAGAGTCTAGACACCGGAGGGTCCACCTTTGGTGAGAGAGCCCACTCCTTGACCACCTCTGGTGGAAAAGGAAAACGGTCATCAGAACCACGCTTTGGGAAGCGTTTGTCAGGACAGGCTCTGGGCTTGGACACAGTGGTCTGAAAACTGGAGTGGTTAAAGAACACACTCCTTGGTCTCTTAGGCAAAGTAAACTGGTGCTTTTCTGCCAGAGAGGGTTGCTCCTCTGATACTGGCGGATTGAGGTCCAGAACAGTATTAATGGACGCAATCAAATCACTAACATCTGCATCCCCCTCAGTCAGATCAATGGGGCACATAGAGGTAGCGTCCTAGCCCCCAGTAAAGACATCCTCCTCGTCCTGCGAATCGGCTCGTGAATCGGAGCCGCGGGATGAGGAAGGAGAGGGGTCCCTGCGTTTCCTTTTAGGAGGACGGGGTCTCGGAGCAGATGAAGAATCCTCTGTGAGCTCTGGAGAGCGAGCCGAAGCAGCAGAGGCACCCTGTGAAGGGGGCTGATGCATGCTCAGCAGAGTCCGGGACAGCTCTCCCATGGAGTCAGCAAAGGACTGGGAGATAGACTTAGTAAACAATTCTACCCAAGCCGGGGGTTCAGCCACCGGGGCCGGAGCAGCCTGAGGGACCACTGGGGAGAATCCAGGCTGAGGCACCACCATGTTAGAGCAGGCATCACAATGAGGATATGTGCTCGGTTCAGGCAGTACGAGCTTACATGCAGTGCATATTGAGTACAGCCTTGCACCTAGTGTGAGACATGCTGCTGAGGTGGGGGCTCTGCAGTAAGAACACACTCCTTCAGAATGACCCCCAGAGAGTGTATAATAAAGTCCACAACCAGAGGTTGTGGCTTACCAGACCGTTTGTGTGCCCTCCGGATCCCACAGCTCAGACCCCCAGACAGGTTGCAGAGATGCAGCAGCCAGCGCCGATCAGTGTGAGAACGCTGATAAAATGGCACCGGAGTGAGGAGGGGGGGCGGGGCCTAGTGGGATATACCGGAGGGCCAAGGGGATATACAGGGGAGGGAAACATCTCCTCAGAGAGGAGTGTCCTCCCCTCTGCTGAACGGCCGGTGGGCGGCGCCGCACTGTCCCTCTGCATGACTGACATGCAGGGGCAGTGAAACCGAAAGTAGGCCGCAGCTGAAGCCGAGGACTAAATTTTACAGTGCGGCGAGCAGGCACCCTCGGCGCGGTTCTCAGGGGAAACCCAGAGAACCGGCCGGAAATGTCACCAAAATAACTAACACACTCTCCCCAACAATAAAAAATGCAAAGGACCCCCTGCAATAACGTCTCAATACTTAGCTTGAGAGACGCAGGGCCAGGTCCCTGAGGGATGAGTGCTCCGTCCGGCAGGGTCCTGAGAGGGCTACGGATGGAGACCGGTCTCCTGCAAAGCAGTGAGAACCGTGCTGGCTCCCACTTCAAGCCAGAGCCCGAGGGATGGTGAAGGAGCGCAGCATGTAAGGCTCCAGCCTTGAAATCAACCTTAACAGCACCGCCGACACAGTGGGGTGAGAAGGGACATGCCAGGGGTCCAGCTTGGACCCGCTTTTCTTCCAACTCTTTAAAATAAAAAATCAGATGAAAATGCATGTGTGATCCTCCTGAACACAAAGCATTGAACTGGCTAGATTTGGTCATGCAGGGGGTGTATATGCTCGGAGGGAGGAGCTACACTTTTTAGTGTAGTACTTTGTGTGTCCTCCAGAGGCAGAAGCTATACACCCATGGTCTGGGTCTCCCATAAGGAACGATGAAGAAAAAATATATATTGGATGTATATAATACATTAAAACCATACAAAATTCAAAATAGCGTTCTGAAGCCACCACACGTAGGTTTGTAGTATGCTGCATACAGTTTGGAATACTGATAGTAAATGGGTAGAAAATTTGGCTACTAAGTTTTCCCTAGTGGCTAAAGGCAGGCAACTATTCATAGCATAAAGGAGTTATTGAACAAAAAAAAAAAAAAAACAACAAATTACACATAGCCTGTAGGTGGGAACTCCTACGATTGCTAGAGGGGGGAGTTATGAACTCTGCCTTATTGTTCATCTAAGACCACAGTAAGAAGAGGTTTAAATCAAGCGGTGGTGGAGGACGAAACCATGACGCTCTACTGTATACCTGTAGGACTAACTGCTCTGTTATCTCAAATCGGTCCCATACACTTTGAACATAGCTGCAGCTTGCGTGCGTGACTGGTACTCCATTCTAATGCCTCATCACTACAGTGTAGTAAAGGAACATGAGCTTGAGATTCCCGGTCTAGTGATCAGTGTGGTCAACCAGCAATCATACCAATCATATAAGTATCTCTTTTTCTGTTGATGGCTAAATTCACACGTGCGTATAAATATCAGACAATCATTCATATTCATCAATATTTTAAAAAGTACAGACAATCCCTGGGTTACAAACTAGATATGTTCTGTAGCACTGTTAATAACCTAGATAAGCTGGAACATGGCTGGAGGAAAAAAAACGGATTTTTGTGTACTCACCGTAAAATTGTTTTCTCTTAGCCATCATTGGGGGACACAGGACCATGGGTGTTATGCTGCTTATCCATAGGAGGACACTAAGTAGATGCAAAGATGTTAGCTCCTCCCCTGCAGTATACACCCCCTAGCCCAGCCAGGCTACTTCAGTTTTAGAACACAAGCAGTAGGAGAACAAGTAACAACAAACGTGAGTGAATACTCCTAACAAAAAAGTATTGAGAAACAAAAAATTAAGGCCCAACAGGGCAACAGGGTGGGTGCTGTGTCCCCCAATGATGGCTAAGAGAAAACGATTTTACGGTGAGTACACAAAAATCCGTTTTTCTCTGATGCCTCATTGGGGGACACAGGACCATGGGACGTCATAAAGCAGTCCCTGGGTGGGTAAACAAACTACGCAACCCAAGGACTAGGAACCAGTCCCGGATAGCCAGGAGCGCCTACTGAGATAGGTGCTCTACTGTCGTTTTCATTATTTTCCTACCTAGGTTCGCCTCAGCCGAAGCCTGGATATGGACTCAGTAATGCTTTGAAACAGTATGTAGGCAAGAGCAGGTCGCAGCCTTACACCTCTGTTCCACTGAAGCCTGATGCCTAATGGCCCAAGAGGCGCCAACTGCTCGCCTGGAATGAGTCCGCAGCCCACTAGCAATGGGTTTGAGTTGCAAGTAGACCTCCTGGATCGCAGAGCGAATCCAGCGAGCCAGCGTTGCCTATGAAGCTGCCTGTCCTTTCATAGGCCTTTCAGGAATGACGAACAAGGAGTCCATGTTTTTAAAGAGGCTGTCCTGGATACGTAATATCTGAAAACCCTCACAAGTTCTAGCGAACGTAGAGACTTATCCACCCTATGGACTGGGTGTGGACAAAAAGTCAGAACTATGTCCTCGTTCAAATGAAACGGGGAAGTAACCTTCAGAAGAAAATCTGGAAGGGGGCGTAGAACCACCTTATCCTGGTGAAAGATCAGAAAGGGTTCGCGGCAAGAGAGTGCTGCCAGTTCCAAAACATGTCTGATGGATGTAATCGCCACTAAGAATGTTACCTTCCAGGAGAGAAGAGCAAGAGAAGATTCCTTAAGAGGTTCAAAGGGGGACCTCTGGAGACCGTCCAAAACGAGATTGAGGTCCAAAACGAGATTGAGGTCCCATGGCTCCAGCGACCGTTTGTACGGGGGAACTAGATGGGAAACGCCCTGGAGGAAGGTCTTGACTTGCGGATTGCAAGCTAGACGGCATTGATAGAATATTGAGAGAGATGAAACCTGCCCCTTAAGGGAGCTGAGGGCCAACCCTTTTTGCAACCTGACTGCAAAAAAAAAAAAAATCAAAAAGGAAAAGTTTTCCATGTACGGTGGTAAATACAGGATGAAGGCCGGCTTTCGGGCACTGATCATGGTGGAGATGACCGCGGGAGAGAATCTTGCTCTTGTTAAAGTCTAGGTCTCAATGACCAGGCCGTCAGCTTCAGGGCTCTGAAGTTCTAATGGGAAATGGGCTCTTGGGTCACCAGGTCAGGGATGCTTAAGAGGCGCCATGAGCAATTGTACTAATTCGACGTCCCAGGCGCGCCTGGGCCAGTCTGGTGCTATTAGTATCACCGGAACTTCTTCTGCCTTGATCTTCCTGATTACTCGCGGCAGCAGGGGCAGAGCTGGAAATATGTAAAGTAGACGGAAGCGACTTCAGGAGGAGACTAGAGCATCCGCGCCAATGGACTGTGGATCACGTGACCTGGCTAAGAACGCGGGTACCTTTGCATTCAACCTTGAGGCCATTAGATCCACGTCTGGTGTGCCCCAGCGAGTGCAGATGTGTGGGAACACTTCTGGGTGGAGAAACCACTCTCTGGCGGCCAGGCCTTGGCGACATAGAAGGTCCGCCGCCCAGTTCTCTACTCCTGGTATGTGTACCGCTGAAATCACAGCCCCCGTCAATTTGGCCCAGGTGAGGATCCTGGGGAGCTCGAGATAAGCTGTCTTGCTGCTGGTACCTCCCTGCCGATTGACAAAGGCCACAGCTGTTGCATTGTCCAATTGGACCCGAATCAACGACCTGCTAGCAGTTGGGGGGGGAACGACCTGAGCGCGAGAAAGGTCGCGCTGATTTTCAGGATGATTTCTGGGAAGGCAAGACTCCTGGGGCGTCCAACATCCCGAAGCAGTATGGAGCCAGTACGCTGCTCCCCAGCCTAAGAGGCTGGCGTCCCTGGTCAGGAGTAGCCAGTCCACTTGGGAGAGAAAATCTCCCTCTCGATATGGAAGAGGGCTGAAGCCACCAGAAAAGCTCATACCTCACTGAAGGTGTCAGGTGAAAAATTCGTCCAAGGAAAAAAGGGGCTCTTGTTCCAGGGCAGCTAGAAGCGCCAGCTGCAGTGGGCAGTGGTGTGGCTAAGCGAGCGGCACTGCCTCTATAGCCGCCACTATCCTACCTAGCACTCGCACACTGAATCGTATGGAGCGAGAGGAGTACAAAGAAGGCAGTGTACCGCCTGTTGTAGAGTGGTCGCCTTGTCTTGAGGGCGAAATATCAAGCCCCGAAGGGTGTCCAGGGACATGCCCAGGGAGGTGATGGATTTTGACGGGACCGGGGATGATTTGACTGGAGTCAGAAGCCACCCTAAGTGGGATAGGGTGCCCACAGAGATCTGCACGCTGGTTGAGCCCTTGATGAGGAGGTCATCCAAGCAAGACAGAACAGCCACTCTGCTGGTGTGAAGGGCACTCATGGTGACCGCCATAACCTTGGTGAAGACCCTTGGTGCTGTGGCAGGGCCGAGGTTAGGGGTACAAATGAAAAAAGAAGTCCTGAACTGCAAAGCGGAGGAACTTTTGGTGAGCTGGGGTGATGGGTATGTGCAGGTACGCGTCCCTGATAGCTATGAAGGCAAGGAATTCTCCTTCGACCATAAAGGTAATAATGGACAATAGCAACTTCCTTCTGAATCTCCTTACGTGCACATGTTTGCTCAGGTGTTAGAGGTCCAGGATGGGTCGAACTGACTCGTCCTTTTTTGGGGACCACAAGAGGTTGGAATAGAAGGCCTTGAACCTCTCACCGTCCGGAACAGGTACCATCACCCCTGTCGTTTGGAGGGAGTGGATTGCTGAGGAGAAGGCCTCGCAGTGTTTTGGAGCCTTTTGGGGGGGTTTGAGAGAAAAAACCGACCCGGGAATCGGGTCCGGAATTCAATGTGGTGTCGCACCCATTTGTGGTCTGAGGCGGCAGCCCAGATGGAGGAGGATGAGACTCCTCAGTCTTTGTCTCGACTGCCAGGACGAGGTGGACTCGGGAAAGGCTGAGAAGGTCGGGCCCTACGTGTCTAGTAAAAAAATGTCCTGGGCTAGAGTTGAGGGAGGGAGGCACTCTTTTCCTCCCGTGGCGTCAGGAAAAAAAGAGCCTGTCCAGACGATCGCCAAACCATTGGTCTGGAAAGGAGTACTGTGAGAGGCTTGTTAGGGAACGAGTCCGCTCTCCATTATCGGAACCAGAGGGCCTTACGGATGGCTATGGTATTTGAGGCGGCAAAAACTGCACAGGTAGCAGCATCGAGGGAGGCCTGCATGAGGTACTCCGCCGCCGTAGCAATGTGAACTGTTACATCTATGAGGGTCTGAGGAAAACTGGTATTCCTGGTGCCTGTGCCACCCACGCGGAAGGAGAGAGGGACCCGCGGCCTCAAGGCGGAGCGATCGAGCTGCTCCACTTGTCTGTCTGTCGGGTCCTTGAAGGAGGATCCATCAAGTAAAAGACAGGCGGGTCCTTCAGGCAGGCGGGAAGCCGGGTGAGGGTCCATCGAGGCCGGAGCGGCCCAGCCCTTAGAGACAGCTAAGCCAAAGGGGTATCGGGACTCCATGAGTTTACAGATACCGAAGCGGCGTCAAAATGTTTTTTATTTTTTGAGGTTTCTTCACCCTTTTAAAAGGAGACCGCAGGGTCAGTAGTAGTGGATGGAAAATTTTCCATATGCAGACTTTGGTTGATTGCTGCAAGAAGGCAGTCAATCGCAGCTTGATCGCTTGGGGAGGTTGAAAACCAAGGAATCATCCTGGTACTAACATCATTCCCCTTCCTCTGGCTCCTCAGAGACCGCAGAACATGTGGGAGAACCCCAACTGTGTACCCCCAAAGAAGAACCCTGGGGGTCATGCCCATTTTCTGTTCTGCAACCGGTGAAGCAGAGGGCTGATTCTTATCAGAAGGACCCTCTATAGAGGTGTCATCAGGCTGCGTTCTGTCCAGGGGCCCCGGGGGGTGTGAGGACGATGTTGCATAGCCAGCACGGGGTTCTTGGAACTGTGCCCATTCCGGGGGGACTGGGAGCCATAGGCTCTGGGCTGGCAGCGATTGCTGCAGTGGTGGAGGGGTAGGGGGGGAGGGTTGGGAGCTACAGTGGCACCGGACTCACGGAAGGAAGAGGTGCTATCAAACCCTAGTAGTTCAGTGTGGCAGGTAGTGCAGGCTGAACATCAGAGGTCTTATAGCTGTTACTGTTGTTGTGCAGGGCATAAAACATGTGACTGCAGCTGTAGCTTATCGCGTGTCGGAGGGTGCGGGGCTTAGCTCAGACAAGAACAACGACATGAGGAAATATAATAAAATGGTGGGAATGGACTCCCCTTCCCCCCTCCAGCCCTGCACAACAACGGTGGACAGAAAAAAACTCCATAAGTGTACCGCAGCTGCGGGTGCACTGAGTCCTGGGATCTCTCCCCCTCTCCCCGCCACAGGTGGAATGCTATGCAGGAGTCTGCAAACAGCCCATGCGAATCCAGACAGTGACCTCTGCTCCAATTCATGTCAGTTGAAAATCATGTCAGGGAGGAGTCCTCAGGTAAAAATCCTGTCAGGAAGGATTCCCCAGGTAAAATTCCTGTCAGGAAGGATTCCTCAGGTAAAATTCCTGTCAGGGAGGATTCTCCAGGTAAAATTCCTGTCAGGGAGGATTCCTCAGGTAAAATTCCTGTCAGGGAGGATTCCTCAGGTAAAATTCCTGTCAGGGAAGATTTCTCAGGTAAAATTCCTGTCAGGGAGGATTCCTCAGTTAAAAATCCTGTCAGGGAGGATTCCTTAGCTACAATTCCTGTCAGGGAGGATCTCACCTCAGCTCCAGTGTGGAGATTCTGTGGAGACGCCTGCTGTGTCTGGTCACACTTGGTGCAGAGCGTGTTTCAACTCAGAGCCTGCCAGAGGGACTGAGGAAGTTTGTTATCGGCTCTGGGCTCTGGAAAATCGGTGCCATCAGACCCGTCGTCCAGTGAGTAACAGCCCAGGATCCAGCGTCGCAGGAGGGTGTACGGGGAGGCAACACTCCGCGTTCCCGCCTGTTGATGGTTTTGGGAAATCGGTCCCCGAAGGAAACTGTCGCCCTCTAAAACCAAAAAATTCTTGCTGCAGTAGTCTGCAGAGATGTGCCTCCTATAGACACTAAGCTAAAACTGAAGTAGCCTGGCTGGGCCAGGGGGTGTATACTGCAGGCGAGGAGCTAACATCTTTGCATCTACTTAGTGACCTCCTATGGATAAGCAGCATAACACCCATGGTCCTGTGTCCCCCAATGAGGCGTCAGAGAAAACCCTAATACCTCAACGCTGACCGCCTCGCTGCTCACCGCCTGCCCTTCACCACTCATCCTGTTTTCACCTTCCTGACCAGGCCAGAATTGTTCAACTCTGACCAGCATTACTTTTAGGTAATAACTGTAGAACGCTTCAACAGATCTCAGTGATTCTGAGATTGTCTTTTTTTTTTGTGACACATTGTACTTTATGATAGCGGTAAATTCAGGTTGATATTTTTTGCTTGTACTTGGGAAAATATTTAAATTTAGCCAAAATTTAAAAAAATGTTGCAATTTTCAAACTTGTAACGTTTATGTCCTTAAACCAGATGTATGCCATTCATTTTTATTTTACACACCCACAAACTAGTATACGAGAGTCTTCACCAACACATCCTAGAACATAGTAGAACATACAGCATGTTGAGAATCGGTCCATGAAAAAAAAAAAACAAAAAAAAACCACCTATATGAAAAGGCCAATTAAATGGCATTGGTCCTAGTGCTGTTCAAGTTATGAGTTTTTCACAGACAGCACAAATATGTTCATGTGACCTTAGTGGATAATTCCTAAGTCTTTCTAATGGGATATCCCCTTTTAGTCTAGGGGTGAAGGGCAGCAGGCAATTTGGAGCTTTGTATGTAAGAAAGATTAATTTAAATTATATAAAATTACATAAATTACATAAAATTAACCAGCATGAAAACGATAAGGTGTTCAGGTGGTGGACAGATACTTCAGAAACCCAAAGAGTTAATGCCTAACGGAAATGGAAAGAAATTAATGGAAAGAAAAGAACGCATTATACTAAGTATATTTTGTAATATTTTAAAGAAAGAAAAAAAAAAAAGTATCTTACCAAAGAAGGCAATCCCATATTTTGACAATGCAGCTGTCATAGAAGAGATAACACCTGGTCCATTTTTTCTTAGCAAGGTGGTTAAAAATATAAATATATCTGTCCACGACTGATAAATTGCAGCTTTTAGCTCAATAGCTGAAATAATAATACACATATCAATATATTATAAAAGAATATTCATATGTGACCAAATTAGAAAACGTTTGGGAAATTGGTAAAAGCAAAGAGCTGCACAAAAGCCGGACATAAAAGGCTTTTACCACTTGTTTGAGGTGCTGACTGCAAAAGACGACTTTTAGTAATAGAAATATTTTTTATTATAAAGCTAAAACTGCCCAGGACAGAGACAATATACATACTGTACATAGATGAGAGGCTGAATACGCTGCGATGAACAAAGACCACCATCAACTGTGATTTACTAGTGAGTGTGGGTTACCAGTACCCAGAGAAGCAATGTACTGTGCCCCCTACCCCAGCTATAATACACTGAGTGCTCCCCTAAAAAGTGTCCACCAAAAACAAATAATGCTCCCTTAGTGCCCTCTTAAATGGTAATGATGCTATAAATATCCACTAAAAGTAATAATGCATCCTGTGTGCCAATGCCCGCAAAAGTAAAAAAAAAATAAAAATATATACACTGACAAGCAAAAGGGTTACAATGTTTTGAACTTTTGACCTTCATGCTCCATATCTCACCATTATATATTTGAGCGTGAGACAACCTTCATTTGATAGACAATCATCTTGGCTATTTCAAACATAAATTTGACTTTTAACTAATTAGCATATGATTATTTATGCATATTCTTGTCCCATCACTGCATTGTTATTGTTTTGCTCCAGGTAGTTGAAAAATCTTTTTCTTCCTGTATACTACAAATTACAACCTATTCTTACATTCACTAATAGCTATTAGGTTGATTGCCAAGTGAAAGGTCATGGTTTCAAATCGAGGAGCAGCCATGAAGAAGATTTTCCAAGAAAAGAGAAACAGCATCATTGATATCCCTCTCTCTACCAAGAAACGAGACAAACTGCATCATATGAGGCAATGACAGTTCAAAGAATACGAAATGAAGTCTGTCCATTCATTCAAAAGACAAGAGGTGGACGTCCAGGCAAAATATCGGAGTCAACAAGTTGGCTCAAAACAAGGTCTATCAATTCTGGTGCAACAAAGACGGCAGCGGAGGTGGCTAGTATTGTTCATAATAGTGGGATCAAAGACATCCATTCAAGCACCGTACGATGCACATTACAAAAGTCTGGAATGGTGGCCTGAAAAAAGTGAAGAGGCCTTTACTTCAATAAGAAGCATCAGCTCCAGTTTGCAAAAAGAACAAAAAATGGACAGTAGAAGATTGGAAATGGGTGATTTGGAGCGATGAGACAAAAGTCAATAGACTAGGCTTTGATGGGTGCAAATGGGTCTGAAGAAACAAGGGAAAATGAGGCTAATGGACTGACAAATTGAAGGAACTGTCAACTTTAGTGGAGGAAGCCTTATGATATGGGCTTGATTAACAGCCAAAGCAGTTGGATACTTGAACAGGATCGATGGTAGTCTCAATCATAGAGTACTAAGGGTATGAAAAAGACGACATATTTTTCCAGCAGGACACAGACCCAAAGCATAAGTTGAGATTGGCGAAGAAATGGTTCAATGACAGTGATGTAGAGGTGCTGGATTTTTCCCCCACAGTCCTCACACCTCAACCCAAGCTAACACTTGTGGGTAGAGTTGAAGAAAAAGCTGTATACCTACCCAGGTGAGTTGACTAGTATGTACCAACATTGGGAATGTGTAGAAAATACCTGGGATTGGATTTCGGTAGAGCCAATACTTGAATCTGAGAGCATGTCCAGAAAGATTCAGGCAGTGTTAAAAGCCAAAGATAGATTTACAAAATACTAAAAAAATCTGAATAACTAATCATATGTCAAATTTAAATATAAGATATCTAAATAGCAAGGTACTGAACAAATATCCCTCAAGAAAAATAGAATTTGATAATAGCAAGAGTGGTTTTTAGTTCTCTCAGACCATTAGACAAAAATAAAATGTAACTATTGCTAGTGAATTCTAAAAGTGAAAAATCACTCTAAAAACGTGAAAATAAAATAGACACCTACCGTATTTTTCGCTTTATAAGACGCACCTGATTATAAGATGCACCCCCAAATTTGGTGAAGGAATAGAGAATTTTTTAATAAATGGGGTCCGTCTTATAATGCCAATGTCCGTCTAACAAATAATATGGGGTATATGTCCCTCATAGCCCCCTCATCCTAAAATTAGCCCCCTTAATCTGGATATGGCCACCTTATATTGAACACGTCCCCCAGTGATGCCACATTTCCCCTATGGCTGGCATACATCCTCTATGGCTGGCAGACGGCCTCTGTGGCTGGCACACAGGCCCACTAATGCTGCACACGGCCCCCCTGTGGCTGGCACACAGGCCCACTAATGCTGCACACGGCCCCCCTGTGGCTGGCACACAGGCCCACTGCGGCTGGCACACAGGCCCACTGCGGCTGGCACACAGGCCCACTGCGGCTGGCACACAGGCCCACTGCGGCTGGCACACAGGCCCACTGCGGCTGGCACACAGGCCCACTGCGGCTGGCACACAGGCCCACTGCGGCTGGCACACAGGCCCACTGTGGATGGCACACGGCCCACTGTGGCTGGCACACATCACCCTCTGTTAGATATTGCCCCCATGTTGCTGCTTTTAGTAAAATAAACTCTTTCCTTACCTTCTGCAGCACTGTCCTGTCTCGTGTCTCCCTCCTCGGGGTTGAGCTCCTCCTGTCTACTGCACTTCCTACTTCCTGGTTTTAGTGCCGGTCATGTGATTGGGACAGCAGAGAGATATCTCTGCGAGCCTGATCACAGCGGCCGGAGGGAGACCGGGCAGACACGCAGGAGGAGGTGAGTAAAGAGTTTATTATTTCACTATGGGCAGCAGCATGGGGGCCATATCTAACACAGGGGGGGCATGTGCGATCAAAGGTAAGCACAGGCAGATATAATATGTGCAGCTCCCCCAGCCCATCAGCGCGATGCAGTTTCAGTACCACGCTGATGGACAGCGGCTGTGCATATTATATGAGCGGGAGCAGGAGATCAAATGCTGCTGCCCGCAGCTTCACTTGCCCCCAGCACCGCTCCAGAGCGGCCCGCACCTCCACTGGACTCTGTATATGTAATATAATATAATATAAATATATATATATATATATATATATATACATACACACATACATACATATACACACACACACACACTCCCGTATATTCGGATTATAAGCCGCACCCCCTACTTTCCCCCAAAATTTGGGGAACAAAAGTGCGTCTTATAAAGCGAAAAATACGGTAAGTCACTGGTCACTAAGCTCAAATAGACCAATGGCGTAGGCTGGGTGCAATACAATATACTTAGTCCTTTTTATATGCTACTAAGGCAGTCATTATATCCCAATCTTAACCTCATGAGGGAACCACCCTCTCTAGTATAACACTGAAATTTTTAGAAAAATTAAGGACATGACGTGGACCTTCAGTATACACTATCAAGTGCAATGTCCCTTTTCACTTACAAATGATCATTTAGATTATGAATGGAACGGTCTCACCATTTACGGGCTTCATAAACCTTTTCATCAGACACGGAATATGGGTACAAAATGCCCATAACGGACAGTGTCCTCAGATTTTCATATCCCATATGTGGCGCATATGGGATGTGAAAATCTGAGGACACTGTTTATCCATTAAGGACATTTTGTATAAAAGGGGCCATTATTAGAAAAGGATTATGGCTGACCTGATATGCAGGAATCAAGTAACATAAGCTCCCCTGAAGATTTTTGTGTGGAAAAGAAACGCGTTTGGAGTTACATGATGTCTACTTTACTTGAATAACGTGGATCGGGAATAACGTGGAAGTGGAAACTATTGTGGAGAAGATTCACTAGTACCCATATTCCTTGACTGATGAAAAAGTTTATTAAGCCCGTAAATGGCGAGACCGTTCCATTCATAATATCAATGATCATTTATAAGTGAAAAGTGACATTGCAGTTGATATTATGTGTATAGGTCCACATTCTGTCCTTAATTTTTCTAAAAAATTCAGTGTTATACTGGAGGGAGAGGATGGTTCCCTCATGAGGTTAAGATTGGGATATAATGACTGCCTTAGTAGCATATAAAAGGACCAAGTATATTGTATTGTGCCCAGCCTAGGCTATTGGTCCATTTGAGCTTAGTGACCAGTGACTTAGGTGTCTATATTTTATGTTAACGTTTTCAGAGTATTTTTTCACTTTTAAAATTCACTAGTAAAAGTTAGTTTTATTTTTGTCTAATGGTCTGAGCGACATAAAATCCACTGTTGCTATTATCAAATTAGGTATAAGATAGCCAAGATGATTGTGTATAAAATGAATGTAGTCTCACGTTCGAAGTGGTATTGGATGGTGAGATATGTAGCAAGAAAAGAAAGTTCAAAAACATTGTTACCCTTTTGCTTGTCAGTATATTTTCACTGGACAAAAATATAAACACAACACTTTTTGCTCCCATTTTTCATGGGCTGAACTCAAAGACCTAAGACTTTTTCTAAATACATGAAAGGTCTTTTTCTCTGAAATATCGTTCACAAATTTGTGTAAATCTGTGTTTTTGAGCTCTTCTGCTTTGCCATATTTCATTCACCTCACAGGTGTGGCATATCAAGATGCTGATTAGACAGCATGATTATGTGCATTAGGCTGACCACAATAAAAGGCCTCTTTAGAATGTGCAGATTTATAGTTTTGGGCATGCGGCGTCACAGGGGGAAGGAGCAGGCTGCAGCAGCGGTTAACATGTGTGCCCACTGTTAAAGAAAGTGAATATTCACTGATCCCCACGCCCATAATCCTGTCCTCCCTGCAGTGAAGTCGGCACCGAGAGGTGGGCGGGAATATGGGCATGGAGAGCAGTTAATATTAATTTTCTTAATAGCGGGAACACGTGTTCGCCCCAGCCGCCAGTTTCCTTCAGCAGTTGAGGAAATCGTGTGTCCGCTATAAAGATTGTCATCCCAGTAGTGCCCATGTCTTTCCTCCCAACATCCTACGTCATCCAAATCCCTGGTGGCCGCTGTGACCTCAGGTGTGCACAGTGATCTGTCTTTGTGCCATTACCATGTGCCGTCACATTACACACTCGAAGTACACGCCAAGTCTGATTGCCCGAGCTCTTCCCTCTGCAATCTCTTACCATGCTGAGTTGGGAGGTAGAAGCTTATACAGTGAACTACTTGTCCATGTGCCCTTACATGCCACCTCAGTGCTATACACAGTAGTGGAGCACATCTGTGAAAAGAGCTGGGTTCCAGTCTGCGTTGTGATCGTCTCCGTGTGCCACATATATACTGTATGTCCACATAATCAGTGTCGGAGTTCTCTTCCATGCACACAGAGTGGGTTGTCTGGCACTGCCAATACAGTGACTTCCATTCACCGCCTGTGTTGAGAGCTGATAGAGCCTACAGCAGTCTGGTCTGTAGTCTGCAGGATGGAAAGCGGTGTGGCAGGGACTCTCTGGCTGCCTGCTCCACCATGATAACCAACTGAATCAGGCTGATTTTGACATGGATACAGTTCACATTAGCGCTTAGATGAGCAACTAGTGATGCCACTTTTTAGGAACACAAAATTTAAAAAAGAAAAAAAAGTGCTACTTTGTTTTTACTTTTATGCCCTGTGTGACCACCTCTGTGCCCTTCCAGATGCATTACTGGCTACAATGCTGTGATTCAGACTAATAATCATCTTTAGAGTGATCTGAAAAAATAAATGCGGTAAAGTCAGAGGAAAAGGGAGGTGAGGAGAAATTCTTCGTGAAGACACTTACTTTCCTCTGCTAGCCAACACATACTGCAACATCCGGAGGGTAATGCTCCGCAAAATTCTTACACGCAGATTTTGTCTTAAAAAAAAATCCATTAACTCAATGATTCCATTCGCTGTACATTGCTGAGTTACCATTAATTTTTTGTTCGACCGTATTTAGTAGAGTGAGGAAAACAAACTTGGCAATTTGAATAAAATTGTACAGCAAGTCCAATTGTAGGACGGCTTAATGGTGCATTACTGAAGGGCTTAAATTACAATTACATTTGATGCTGGGAAGATATTTTATTACACGCATAGTAATAGGGAGAATACTGTATTATGCAGCATTAAGGGATGGGCAAGTTTAAAAGAATTCAGTGTAATTGAAGCTCATCTAAATGCCTGGTTCTCCAACATTTTATACCTCATTCATACTGACTGTACTTTCTTCATCTCTAGCACTGTAATTAACTGACTGAACCATAACATAGACTTCTTGAATAACAATAATTGATAATGTTATCCAGCAGCCAATCAAACCACTCATTTAATTATAAAACCTAAAATCTGATTGGTTCCTGTGCAAAAGACATCTTATAATAAAAAAAACAAAAAACCTTTGGGGGCATTTTTACACTTAAAGCGCCACTTCAGCTTTTTTTTTCCCCCAGAGTTGGAGTGGCGTTTTAAATATAAGCCCACTACCCCGTCACATACGTACTCACCTTCCAGCGGCTTCACCTTTTAGCATCCCCGCTTCGATCCCACGGTGTAATTTGTGACTAACTTCTGATTAGCCAGAAGTCAGAAGTTACACCACAAGGTCTCAGTGCATCTCTATAAGAGCTAAAACGATGGTCTCATAGACTTATATTAAGTTGTGACATCCAGCATGCTCCACGAAATATTGGAGCTACTAGCAGGTCACACATCACAGAAGACCAACCACAGCAGTGGCAATAGAAGATGAAGACTGGCAAGTGAGTATTAAACTGGGGGCAGGGGACGTTCATTTAAATAACCACCCTAGCGCTGCAATAAAAAAAAAAAAAATAAATCTGACTGATATAATATTCCCAGTTTTGGTGGAAATGCAACCTATTGATTTCATAGTAGAGCTGACAGTCTACTAGGACCCAGCAGTTCCTGCTTGCGCTCACTAGACCCTGGGATCACATGACCAATGGGTATGAAGGAAGAAGCGCTGTTAGTGCTTTCTATCATTATATACACAACACTTCTTCAGTGCGGTGTATACAGAAATTGGGAAGACAGACGGTAATAAACTCTCTCTGCCTTTTGGCTCACTCCCGCAGCTGCACAATAGCGTGTATCTGCTCTATCCAGTATGTGTGTTCCTTAAAGGGACAGTGCAGTGATAACTGCTAGTGGTTTCCGTGGTATCATGCCCCTGTGAGCGTGACACCATGGATTTACATGAGCGACAACCCGTCGCTCATTGAGATCCCGCGCTTGCGCACTTACCTTTCCAGCAGCCTTGTCAGCCGGTGCTTGCTTCTCGTCTTCAGATGCGCACTGCGTATGACCGGAACCGCAGGAGTCTTCAGAATATGCGCAGTGCGCGTCTGAAGAAGTGAAGCAAGCACCTGGATAACAAGGCTGAGGAATGTTAAGTGCGCACGCGCGGGGTCTCAAGGAACGACGGGACGTCGCTCATAAATCCATGGTATCACGCCCACAGGGGTGTGATATCACGGAAAACATGCAGACGCCCACAGGGCGATGCGATGCCCATGGGGCTAGAGCCCCTGTTCATTTACATAGGGTACACATAAGTAATAAAACATATTTTTATACATGCACATTACACAATATTACAACACAGGGATGGGTAGGAAGGGGTTACTAGACCACATATCACCCTGCTACTAGGTTAGAATGCATAAGGGACTGGACAGGTTGCCTTTAAGATATAGACAATTTATGCTCTTGATCAAGTTTTTTTTTTCTTTAAGGATTAGGAAATTTATTTATGAGGAATTAATAAACCAAGCACAAACAGTAAGCAACCTACGTATAACAAAATTTGGTTCCAAACAGTTCTTATATGTTCCTATCTATTAAGGTTAACTTGTGGTCATCAGTATTGGCATGTATATGGACGTCTTGTGCAGATTGATCACCATTTACAAGGCTCTATGGACAGCTATGCACATTAACATCAATTAACAAGACTGTTCCATTTAAAAGACAGAAATTCTACGAATTGCGTTAAATGACACATACTGAAAGTCTTCTTGTGTTGTATAAACAGCAGGGAGAATAAAGTGGTCGATAACGACCATATCGTGTCTTCTGTCAGCAAACAAGCATTGACCAGCAAACATGACTGCAGGAATCTGGACAATGCAGAGAGGTACTGAAGCACAATAAGCACCTATTTAACAGAAGAAATTGAAAGGTTAAATAGAAGGTATGATGAAAATTGTTATAGAAATTAAATTAACATTAAAAACATACTAGGAGCATTTTTACTGGACTATCGGAAGCTTCAGGGACACTAAACTGATTGTACTGCTGGGCAGGGTGATAAAAGACATCAAATCTACCGTACTTTCATGGCCATAAATGCGGAGATCGACTTCATGTATATGAGGCTGCAGGAACTTGACTGAGGTCTCTTTGGTGTCAATGTTATCAGCAGCAACAAACATATTAGGCAAGAACAAGTAGGTGGTGTTAGCTGCGAAATAACGTGGCAAATTGATGCAGCAGCCGGGATGTGACTTGTGCTTTGTGTATTTGCAGCCTCTTGTATATAAGAAAAAAATAAAAATAATATACCAGTTTGAAGATCAGGAAGGTGTTACTATCCCCTTAAAGGGGTTGTCCACTACTAGGACACCACCTTCTGATTCCACTTGTGCCCCCAGTTAAAATAAAAGACCCTGAACTCGCCTCCCATTCTGGCGCCGTTACAGCGCTGTCGGTAAACGTGGTTCAGGGCTCACATGACATTATGATGTCCCGCAAGCCGCCTCCAATTACTGCCGGCTTCTCTCTCCCCGCCTGTGGGCTAACAGTGCTGGAACGGCACCAGAACAGGAGGGGGGTGAAGGTGTACAGGATCTTTTATCTTAACTGGGGGAAACAACTGGAATCAGAAGGGGTTGTCCTAGTAGTGGACAACCCCTTTAAGGACCAGACACAATTTGGCCTTAACATCCAAACAGTTTGTTGTTTTTTTAATCACTGCATTCAAAGAACCATTATTTTTTCATCAATGTAACAGTAGGAAGAGTAGGCTGGAGAGAAGGAGATGGAAACCAATCATGTGGGAAAGTGTTATTTAAATGATCAGCGCCACCATGAACACCGAGCACCTGCACTTGGATTGACCACTCATTCTATGCTGAGAGTCCTTATAAAGGGAATGTGTCACTAGATTTTTGCTATGTAATCTGAGAGTACCATAATGTAGGCGCACAGAGCCTGATTTCAGTTATGTGCCACTTATTGGGCTGTGTTTTGCTATTTCAATGCATTTAGTTTTTTTTATTAGTATGAAATTATCATTACAGGTCAACTGGCCTTGAGCCTGGTAGTCCAACCACATCCCCAGCAGTGATTAGCAGCCCTCTGTCACTATATAATGTACACAAAAAGCTGTGGTGTAGGCGGGGTTATTCACAGGTCAACATCTCAGCTCTACTAGATCAGCAGCAGATAAAACTGAGCAGAACTGTTGCACCTAGTAAACTAAGTGATATATTGGTGGAATCAGGGTCTCTGTCCCTACGTCATATTGTGATCAGATTACATTTGCTGACAGATTCCCTTTAAAACTTGTCTTTTACCCGGCAATACATTGGAAAATGTACCCAACCTTGGGATATGCATTGATAAAAGCTATGGATTATTATAAGATAAGAGACATGCATGAATTTTTCAGACTTTAAATGCAGTCTACAAATAAAAAAAAAAAAATGGGGATTCAGCCACTATGATTGAAGCAGACAGAAATAACAAATAGTAATCAGTAAAAAGTGCTGTTTCCTGAAAGTTTGCTGTCTAACAAATACTGAAGTGTGATAAATGTACCTCTCGTCTAGAGACCATACACGTACTGGCACTAATTCTGGATTAATATGGTCAAATACCTGGTATAATGGAGAGCTGAAGAGTTCAGCGAGCTCCACTGTGCAGCGCTAACAGTATTAACCTGTGTATGAGAAGGAAAACTGACCTGTGACTTTACATTCCTTGCACGACCTTCAAGGGTGAATGAAGTCTTCAGATCAGAAAAACATCTTTCCAGCACAGCTGGCTTTATGAGACTGTAAATGAGAGGACACAAAGGAAAATCAGGAGCTTCTTCTACATGGTCAGATTACATTACACCGCAGATGCAGCAGGGACACAATGAAATATTCAATGAATGGCTGCCCTGGGCTTTTCCTCATGTAATAAAAGCATAATGACTTGTGCACATTAGACTAGAAAAAAAATTATTAGTGGAATAAGTAAAACTTCCTAAAAAATAGGGGAAAAAAATATATAAAAATGTGCATCTGGCCATAATGGACGGATCAATGCCTGAAGAGTCTAGCAGATGGCGCTCGCTTGGTGATCATGTCTGGTGACGTCATGACCAATCCATGATATTAGGACTTTTTTTTATACTTTTTATAAAATTATAAAAAACTGCTGAATTTATTAAATATATTTTGTAAAATGAAGCAACGGTCTCCTTGTACCTAGTCAGATCTGTGAGCAAATCGATGTCAGACAAAGCAATCCCTACATCTTCAGGATTCATGATGAGCAGGTTCTCCAATAAGCCGCATACAGCGGACAAGAGAGATGGCGTGACTAAGGACCGCTGGTCAGGGATGCACACAGAGGCGCAAATCTCTTCTGAGCTCAGAGATGCGGTTCTGGCCTTAATGTTCCGACCTGCAGCGAAAAAGACAATGAATA
Organism: Anomaloglossus baeobatrachus; assembly: GCF_048569485.1. NCBI lineage: Eukaryota > Metazoa > Chordata > Amphibia > Anura > Aromobatidae > Anomaloglossus > Anomaloglossus baeobatrachus. The sequence goes on from NC_134358.1 coordinate 194,826,816, forward strand.
ATCCTTATAGCACACCCATACAATCTTATATTCCCACTCTGGCATCTTCACCTTTATTCAGCGCCGCCCCAGTCCTGCAGCGCCATCTTGTGCCCATAACTTGATTGGCTTAATTACATCACAAGTGCTCAATGTAAGTCTACGGGAGCTACAATGAGGCTCTTATAGCGTTACATTGAGTTGTGATCTCTAGTGCACTACATGAAAGACTGGAGCTGCTGGTAGATCACAAATCACCGGAGGCCGACCAGAATGGCGGCAGTAACAGAATAAACTGGCGGCAGGTGAGTAGAAGACAGGGGGCAGGGCATGTCAATTAAAAGCATCACTCCAGGGCTGAAATAAGAATAAATCTGGAGTGGTGCTTTAATCTACTAAACATGAACAATTATGTCCTATTAATGACATTATAAAGTGAGATAAGCCAGCACAATCTCAAAGGAAGACGTCAGAGGCATCATGGTAAGGGTTCCTAGTATTTTCATTTCTTCCATATATGGTTTATGGAAAAAACAATATTTACATCTCCACATTACATTTATTATGATCATTCTAAATCCATGGACATAAGAGTTGGTTACACCTTTATGGGAAGGCTTTCTACAAGATTTTGAAGTTTGTTTGGGGACAATTTTGTCCATTCATTCAAACATTGTGAGGTCAGATACTTGATGTTGGATGGAAGTGTCTGGCATGCAATCTGCACACCTAAAATTGTTCAACAGTGTTGAGGAGGGGGCTCTGTATGATCAGTTAAGTTCTTTCACACCAAACACCCCCAACCATGCATTTATAGACCTTGCTTTGTACACTGGAACATTGTCACGCTGGAACAGAAAAAGGCCCTTCATCAAACTGTTTTCAGAAAGTTGGAACTGTCCAAAATGACATGGCATGCAGAAGCATAAAGATTTCCCTTCATTGGAAATAAGGAGCCTAAGCCGATCCCTGGCAAATAATTCTACAGCATTATCCATTCGCATTCACCAAACACAGACTGGTCTATCAGACTGCCAGATACCAAAGTGCAATTTGTCAGTCCACAGAAGACACATCCACTGCTCTGGCGTCCAGTGATGACATGATTTACACCACTCCATCTGATGCCTGGTATTGTGTTTGGTCTATGGCCGTGGAAACCTCTTTTATGAAGGCCCAGGCACAGTGTTTCTGCGGATGGGAGTCAGATTTGGAGCTTTGCAGCTATTGAGACAGCAGAGCGTTGGTGACTTTCATGTATTACGCATTTCAGCACTCATGAACCATGCCCTATAACTTAACGTGTTCTGCCCCCTTGTGGCTGAGCTGCTATGGATTCTAAATGCTTCCACTTTGCACTAAAAATCACTCAGTTGATTGTGGAATATTTATGAGGCACGGAATCTCAGAAACTGACTTGTTACCCTAGTGTCATCATATTACAGTACAAGCTCAAATTCAGTCAGCTTTTTAGAACGACTGTAAAGACAAGCTGCATGGCCAAGGGCGGGATTTATACACTTGGGGCAATGGAACCAAATAACCTGAATTCAATGAGTGAAAAGTTTCCCAATACTTCTGTCCATATGGTGTATTTTAGTTTCCATTTAGAAATTATTTGTGTGTGGCGTGCCAAACAGCAGCCATAATGTACTAATAGAGTGTAAGTAAGTTCATCAAGCAGAAAGCAGCTACATAAATAAGTTGACGTCTTACCCCTTCCATAGAAAACAGGGGCTGTGTGGCCAAAATGGCAGAAAATTATAGTTAAACAATTTTGCTTGGCCAGAACACTATAAGGCTATGTTCACATGTTGTGTTTTTGCGGTGTTTTTTTTTTTTCTGCAACAAAACCTGATCTTGTCAGTACAAAAAAAGCTGCATTTTTGGTGTGTCAATTGTCTACAGTACATGTTTAAATAAAGTTAGTTTCATTCACCACAAAAGTAGCAAAAAAATGCACCAAAAAACAGGCTGCATTTTTGCACTCATTGCTTTCAATGGTGAAAAAAGCAGCAAAAACGCTGGCATGCTGCTTATTTCAAAAACGAAGCAGTCTTCCATTTCAGTGAGGAAGAAAAAGTAAGTGCACTATTTTTCAGATTATAGGACTCATTTGAGGGGTGCGTCTTATAAGCCAAATGTAGCTTACCGGGAGGGGCGTGGAGAATGGTCACAAAAGGCAGGGGCAATGCTGTGGGCGGTGCTGCTGGTGCTCGCTGCGGGCGGTAAGGCAGAGGCCATCCTGAAAATGTCGGCTATAAATAATGGCACTCTGAGTCAGCGCGTGCACAGATGGACCTCTCGGCTCACGACCTCATCTGCTCACATGCCGCCTCCGGCCCATTGATCTCCCAGCAGTGGATTTACAGAAAATGGCGCCCGGAGGTGGCGCGTGCAGAGATGAGATCTTGGCTGTCTTGCAGCCACTAGCGCAATCTGTGCAAGCGCCAACTCTGGGCGCCATTTCTTTGAAGCCCGCAACGCCAGCAGTTTCCTGTCTCACAGTGCCCGCAGCAAGCATCTGGGACACCCGCCACACCATTACCCTACTCCACCACCGCCCCCCCAGTAAAACACCACCGGATTATAAGATGCACCCCATATTTTTTTTCCCCTCTAAATTTGGGGTGCATCTTATAATCTGGTGCATATTATAAAATGAAGACTATGGTATGTGCCTGTGTGCATCAGATTTCTGGAATCTCATGTTTTGCTGGTACTGAAAAAAACAGCTTTTTATTTGCATATTACCAATGAAAAATCTATGTAAAAAAAAAAAGCAGCAAAAATGTAACGTGTGAACATAACCTAACAGGGCATTATTTTCCCAGGAAAGTAATGGGACAGCGCTTCTTACTGTAAACAGCATACCTTGATCAGCTGCATTTTCCAGGATAGAGGAGGCACAGATTGGAGCCATGCGTTCGGAGCTGCTTGCAGATGAAGTGAGAATCTGCAAACATAAAACAAGAGCTGAATGCTAAATGAAGTAACTAAGCCTAAACTGGAGCCCCTGGGTGCTACAATCCTAAATGCAGAATGCCATGTCATTAAACCCCACAGTCTCTGCGGGCAGGTACATAAAACACGCATCCCTTTATAAAGTCTAGGAACGTTACGGAGAAGGTAAGGCACAGATAAATACCAATTTACTTACATCAGGTTCTGCTTGCCCTTAAAATGTTCGGCTTCAGCCTTTAAAACTCAAACGACTTGTTGGCCCAGTCTAAATTATACAAAGTGTGGTTGAAAGGAACGAGATTGACAAATATTGTAGGTTTGAAAAATCAATCTCTTCCACAATGAAGTGCACCTCGGGCAATTCGGTTTCACACAATGCTGCTGTTAATGGAAAAGCAAAAAATGCACAGCTATCTACAGAATGGAGAAGGTGTCCTTTCTAAAGATGTACATATTGCTTTAAGGCAATAAAGGGCAAGGCACAAAAGGGAGCGATGCTGCAAATATATTACACAGAGACGAAATGAACAAATGTCACTCACAGTGAAAACAGAAAATCACATTCAGCATAGACTAGATATTGGATCTCCGGTGGGATCATCCGGGGAAGGACTCAAGCTGACCGAGCGAACACAAGTCTAATCATGCAGCGAGCTTTAATTGCAGGCTGGACATGTCTTCAGTATCATCAAATTCAAAGGATGATTTAATAGGAGTAATGATTGGCAATTAATTGCGCCCATCAGAACTCATTAATATAATGCTTAACGTCTTACAAACTATGGGCTAAATTATTTCAGTGGGTGATGTAACCCAACAAAGGGTACCGTCTGCCTAAATGACAAGATAAACGTTACCGTATTTCATGTGCCAATCTCTAGTTATTTGACAGAAGAGTTGGCAGAAAAGACTGGATCACCGGAAACCGCTCCAAGTACTTTCATTTCTAACTTGGCATACACATCTTAAATGTGTTGATTGGTGCTCATGCTTTTATTTCCAATTTACATCAAACCTTCTATTCACGACAGATTAGATTCAAACAGACAAAAATGGAAACAGGTTTGATCCCATGAGCCAACCGGAGAACCACAGAATCTTTGAAAGGGCTCAAGCAAAGCTCCAGCTGAAGACAACCCAATTGGGTTTGTATTCGCCAATCACTAGCCAGAGGATTTATTGTATATGGGATCAGTCACACATGACATAACCGACCTTACTGATAGAGCCAGTGATAAATACGAATATGCAATAAAAAAAAAAGTAGTGCTTGTGTTCAATATAGATGAAGGGCGCTCAGAATCAGCAAACTAGATACCATTGAGTCTATCATATATTAGAAATGTTGCTCTACATTTTCTAGATATATGACAAACGCAAAGGAAATCAACAGCTTTACAAAGAATATTTTAACCTTACTTCCAGAATAAAAAATGATGTAGATTTGTAAATGGTCTTCATTAAAAATAATAAAGTATGTTCCTGCTGCAGAGTTTTTATGTTTTTTATTTAGCTAAGTGCTCAACAAATCTGACACAAATCAGTCCGAAATCCCGCTTCTCACGGCTCTCTGCTCATCCCTCCCGTCTCTCACTGCCAGGGTTAGCAGAAGGGATAGGGTTGTACACAGATCTGTGTGAAGAGGGGAGAAAGTGTGTAGCCAGTGTGCTCAGCACTGCTTGTTACTCGATCGAGCATCGCGGAGCTCAGCTGAGTATCACGGGTGGTCTGATACTGAAATGATGACCACAACGTACAGGTGTGCTTCACTGCATGATGTGTGCAGGCACCCCAGGGAGAGCCTTTTCGCAGTCTCTGAATGGGTGTCCCGATGAATAAACCAACGTTCTCTTGCAAAACTATTTTTCTAAGTCAAAAATGTTCCCAGAATTTTAATAGAGCAGAGAAAACTAGTGTGAATTACAAGGTAACTTTGCTCTTAACATTTCAGAAAAAGCTATGTGTGTAACATGGAATAATAAAAATTTTCCCCTCTTCGTGCATCATTTCTAATTTGCAGTGCAGAGTGGACTGGGGGCAGAGAAGAAAAAAAAACATCGAATTTCCCTATATCCAGCTTAGTACAGACATGTGGGATTCCCGCTTTTCATTCACTTTTAAGTTCCCACAGATAATCTTCAGCACGTAGGCGACATTATACAGCAGAGCTGAGCTGTCTTAATCGAGCTCTGTTAGATAAAACACTTGTCACAAAGCTCTGCCCAATGTTTTATTCCTTCCTCTTTCTATTCCCTTCCCTGGCCTTCACTTCTTCTCCCCTCTTCATAGATGATAATGGGCTATGTCACGACACCGGTAGTCCATCTCTTTTGAGCAAGACATGCTTTTCACAGTGAATGAGAAGTTCAGGAGATGAGACAGGGTGGTGGGGGGAGGAAGATATATCTAATAAATAGTGAAGGATTTCTCAGATAAGATACTTTACCTTTGTATTCTATTTGTTTGTACTATTGATTAATGAAAAATGTGTTAAAAAGTACAGATCATTTTTAAACTAGAGCAGGTTGGTAACGTTTGGGCACCCCTGGTCAAAATTACTGTTTTTGTGAACAGTTAAGCAGGTTGAAGATGAAATGATTTCTAAAAGGCGTAAAGCTAAAGATTACACATATTTTTTAGGCAAAAAAAAATAAAATATTTTAATCTTTTACATTTGAAAATCAACACAAAATGGAAAATGGCCTGATGCAAAAGTATGGGCGCCCTGCATGGTTAGTACTTAGTAGCAATCTCTTTGTCAAGTATCACAGCTTGTAAATGCTTTTTGTAGCCAGCCAAGAGTCCTTCAGTTCTTGCTTAAAAGATTTTCATCCAGTCTTTCTTAGAAAAGTCTCCCAGTTATGTGATATTTCTAGGTGGTCTTGCATGCACTGCTCTTTTGAGGTCTAGCCACAGAATTTAAATGATGTTCAGATCAGAGGACTCTGATGGCCATTGTAAAATCTTCAGCTTGCGGCTTTTGAGGTAGTCCATTGTGGATTTTAATATTGGTTTAGGATCACTATTCATTTGTAGAAGCCATTCTGTTTTCAACTTCAGCTTTGTTACAAATGGTGTTTACATCAAGAATTTGTTGAAATCTCTTTGAATCCAGTCTTCCCTCTACCCATGAAATGTTCAATGTGCCATTGGCTAAAACACAACCCCAAAGCATGATTGATCCACCCCCATGCTTAATGGTTGGTGATATGTTCTTTTCCTGAAATTCTGTGATCTCTTTTCTACACATATACCTGTGATCATTGTGGCCAAAGTGTTCTATTTTAACTTCATGGCTCCACAGGACTTGGTTCCAAAATGTATCAGGCTTGTTTTCATGTTCTTTTGCATACTTCTGACACTAAATTTTATGCTGAGGACATAGGAGAGGTTGGGTTCTCATGAGGGTTTTGATTTGCCTCTCTAGTAATCCTACAAGCAACTTTGACAGAAATTTTGCTTGGTCTTCCAGACCTTATCTTGACCTCTTCTGTTCCTGTTAACTGCTATTTCTTATCTTCATTTTGAAATGAGGAAAGGTCAACTTGAAAACGCTTTGCTATCTTCTTATAGCCTTCATCTGCTTTGTGGGTATTTACCATTTTCATGTTCAGAGTGCTAGGCAGCTGCTTTGAACAACCAACGGTTGCTGTTTTTTGGCACAAGGTTAGAGGAGGCTGGGTTTTTATAAGCTGTGAAATTTGCATCACCTTGCCTTTCCGAATGATGATAGTGAACAAGTCATAAACCTTTTAGGCTAATTAAGGTCTGAACCCTTGGTTAAAGTTAACTGAGCACACAAATCTGAAAGGGTGCCCAAAATGTTTGCATTGGACAATTTTCCTTTTTGTAATTTTTTATTTTATTTGCCTAAAATACAAAGGAAATGTGTCATCTTTAACATTATGCCATTTAGAGATAATTTCATCTTTAACTTAACTGTTCACAATAACAGTAATTTTGACTAGGGGTGCACAAAGTTTTACATGCAACTGTATATATTTCTATTTTATCTGTTATAAGGCCTCTTTTTTAAAAATAATTTTAATCAAAACAGATAGATAGAGAGATAGATAGATAGATAAGCAATTGCTTTGCAGATGATCAATTAACCACTGAATAAAGCCTGCACGGGTACTGGCCTGACAGCAGTTGAATCATTTCTTTTTCAATTCCATTTCTCATTGGAGGATATGTGTTGAACAACAGATTGTACTGTCAGTGTGTCAGCGCCTGGTGTCTGCTTATCTGCCTTGGCACTCTGATAAGGGCTCTGTAGTTATGGCTGCAGAAAGCTGCTGACTGACAAACACTGACTTGTTTAAAATGCAGTTTCCCTTATCCTCAAACAAAAGTGTAATCCCTGGCTTTCTGAGCTTTCTTCATTTATATATGATGATTTGAATGTAAAAGTAATATTAATTTTAACAAAAACACACGAGTGGCAGCTCATGAAAGAAGATAAATAAAATTATTGTAGACGTATAAAAATGTAGACCAAAAATCAAATTCTTTCAAAAACCTACGTAGCCATGGACATAATAGTAAAGGACAGGTTGCAATAACAGACCAGCGCTTAAGAGACTAAAGGAAAATTAAAAAAAACATACTTTAAAGTCTGCAGTTAAAGAGTTGCATGGGAGATTCGCCAGACATGCGAGATTCCCAACGGCTTCTCCCTGACCACTGCCAATGACTGACAGATCTCTCCCTGTGCACATGTATACTCCTGTTTCCCCGAAAATAAGACACTGTCCTATATTTTTTTTTGCCCTGAAAAAAGCACTAGGTCTTATTTTAGGGTGTGTCATTCTCGAGGAGACACTGTTGGGGGTACGTTTACTCCCCACAAAAAGCAGACCCCCCCTTCTCAGGATCATCATACTTACCAGCCCTGGGCGTCTGAATGGCTCCCAGATCCTCCTGTGATCTCCCAGCAGGTGTGCTGCATGCCTCCCCTGCGTCTGGCTGACACTCACATCACATCTCATCACATCATTCCTCCCTGTGATCTCCCAGCTGCTGTGTGCCCCTGCATCTGACTGACACCCGCATACATCAGAACACACACACACACACACACACACACACACACACACACTCCACATCATTACTCCCTGTTATCTCCCAGCAGCTGTTCTCCCCGGCGTCTGGCCGACACACATTAGAACACAGTCACACATCAGACAGCATACACTCACACATCCGATTGCATACACTCACGATATCGCACATACCGGTACAATCACGTGCACACACTCACAACATCCGGAGATACCACGTGCTTCCGGCCATGTGATCCTGCGGCAGGTCCTGGAAGGTCACTGCACTGTACAGTATCGCCGCCGAGAAGCAAGCGATATCGCTGGATGTGGTGAGTATGTGCATGCAATCTGTAGTGTGTGTGTATGTGATCTGATGTGTGTGTATGTGTGATCTGATGTGTGTATGTATGATCTGATGTGGGTATGTGTGATCTGATGTGTGTATGTGTGAGAGAATGTGTGTATGTGTGAGAGAGTGTGTGTGTGTGTGTGTGTTCTGCCGCAGGACCTTGATGCGCTCACCTGCTCCCGGTCGGCGTCAGATGAGTATGATTGGGGGGGGTCTTCTCTCTTCTTTCTTTAGGGGGTGTCCGCTGTCTATAATGAAGTGTCCTGCTGTGTCTAACTTTTTTACCGCTGCATGGACACTTCATTATTGACCGCGGCTGTGTCTTATTTTCTGGGGATGTCTTATATTTAAGCCTCCCTGAAAACTCCTGCTAGGTCTTATTTTCGGGGGAGGTCATAATTTCGGGGAAACATGGTAGGGAGTGGGTGGGAAGAGGCTGACGGGGACCCACTTGTGCGATTAGTCTTTTGTGCAGCTTGGTCACGGGCTGGCTAGTAAAGTATGTTTTTCTCTGAAATGCTGCAGCATTTCAAAGTCAAACTTACAGAAGGTGAAATAAGTATGGATCACGCCACCAATTTTCTAAGTAAATATATATGTCTAAAGGTGCTATTAACATGAATGTCTCACCAGATGTTGGTAACAACTCATCCAATCCACATAGCTAAGGAAATTAAACCATAGCTGTCGATAAAGTAAGTTATGTGTAATTATGAGAAATGACACAGGCAAAAAGTATTGAACACATCAAGAAAGTAAGGTGCAAAAAGCCATGGCAAGTTATGACACCAGCTAAAATCTAGCAGTAATTAGAAAGCAATCCTGCTACTTAGTGAAAAATAACATCAGCTGGTTCAACTGATGGTCTATAAAAAGGTGTCTCATTACCATGGAGCCATACAAGAAACATCTTATAATGGGTAAAACCAGTGAACTTTCTCAAGACTATTACCACTTTATTATTGCAATACATAATTGCAATTGGTTACAGAATAACCTCTAAACTACTGAAGGGCCCAGTGAGCACTGTTAGGGCCATAATACAGGAGGTGGAAAGACTATAATTTCACCATAAACCGGCCACAACTAGGTGTTCCCCACAAGACGTCAGACAGAGAAGTGAAAAGAATTATCAGTAAAATTGTCGAAGAGCCTATAACCACCTGTGCAGAGCTACAGAAAGATCTGGAATCAGCAGATACAATTGTTTCAAAGAAATCAATAAGTAAAATACTCAACCTTCTTGTATGCACACTCACCACATAAGACTCCATTGCTGAACAAAAAGCAGGTTCAAGCACATTTAAAGTTTGCTCAACAATATTTGGATAAGCTTTTCAAATGGTGGCAGAATATAGTCTGGTCAGATGAGACCAAAGTTGAACTATTTGGATGCTATAATACACACAATGTTTGGAGGCCCAAAGACACTGCATAACACCTCAAAACACTATACCAACACTGAAGTTTGGAGGTGTGGGGCTGTTTTTCCGCATACGCCACCAGCAAACTTTATATCATTGAAGGAAGCATAAACAGACAAATGTCCTGAGACATTCCTAATAAAAAATCTGCTGCCATCTACCAGGATGATGAAGATGAAATGAAGGTGGACATTTCAGCAAGACAAACGCACAGCCAAGAAAACTCTCAATTGGTTTCAGAGAAAGAAAATAAAGGTGCTAGAAGTGCCGAGTCAATCACCTAACCTGATTCCAACAGAAAATTTATCGAAGAAACTAAATCTCAGTGTTCATAGAAGGATACCAGGAACCTTCAGGTTTTGAAGAGTGTTAGTGTGGAAGAATGGCCCAAAATCCCACCTGAGCAATGCAGGAGACTAGTTTCTCTGTACAGGAAGCATGTTGAAGCTGTCATAGCCAACAAAGGCTTTTGTACAAAGTATTAAATATATTTCCATAAACTTTTTCTGTGACATACACATAATTTATCGGCATCTATGGTTTCATTTCTTTGCCGGTGTGGATTGGATCGGTTGTTCGCGACATCTGGTGAGAAATTCATTTCAATAGCACCTTTCAAAATATTCTTTTTTAAAAAAATTGGTGATGTGCAATACTTATTTCACTAGCTGTACATGGCTGACATCATACAGCCAGTATGATACTTACTACATGTGGTTTGGGCAGCGTGTATAACTTGTCTGGTTTAATTTAGTTACTATTTCAATGCAAAAAAATGTTTCCAAAAGGAAAAACTGAAAATAAATATTATTTACACTGGAAAGATGACTTACTATTGTGCTCAATGTGGATTCTGACCCAGATGTGCTGAAAACATTGGGAGCACTATTCCATACATACAGCGAATCTTCAGAGCCTGAAATGTAGATCATATTGACATCACACTGAAATGCAGAGTTTACAGCTACAAATTCAATGCTGCCACCTCCGGGCTCATATTAATAATTGAAGAGCTGCTTCATACGAAACATCAAGAAGTTGCGCTAACTCATACCTATGGGCAGCCTTTCTTATTTTTTAGGCGGAATGTATGTTTGGATTGAACTTAGCTTAAAAGGGAGAAATGAGAGCAAAATAAGTTGGATTTGTGGTGTATGTCCGCTGTACAGAACAGGAAATCTCAGGAATGTATTCAGAGCTTATATTGGACCCACCATTTGCCCAATAATGTCACTTTGGCATACATATGGTATTAAGAGTGTAATCAATTCCACTTTGCAATAGAAAGAGATCGATAAATTATTTATAGTGAAAGTCAACAGGCAGCATGTACAACTGTACCGCTGAACACTATATGTTGGGACTATATGTGAGCAGTATAAGCGGAGGATTTTTCCAGCTTGCTAAATCTACAAAGCCTAATCTTGATACATGTAATTAATACATGTGAGACGATCACACTGGCAAAGTCTTTTGATCTCAAACTGCCTCTGATTTCCAGAACATGTTTGCACTGCGGGCACGACAGGATATAAACACCCTACAGAGCCATTTTATTCTGGAAATCAGTGGTGGTCCAAGATCAGAGGCTTCACTAATGGAATATTTTCACTTGTATCTATCAGATCATTCTGACCGGATATTTCTCTATAAGCTAGTGAATATTCCCCCAAGCAAAGTACAAAGAGAGCCCTTCATGTTAGATGCATGATGTAGAACGTCCCATTTAGTGTCCCTTTCCTCTGGCTTTTAAGTCAATAGCACTTTGAAAAGACTACTGTGCTTTCGAAAGGTTACAAGTTTATATGTCTTTAGATGGTTTCATTTCTCAACCTTTAAAATCAAAGCGAAATAACCATTTAATGAAAGGTTAACAATACTTACAATTCATATCTCCTTGAGTTTTATTACATGCCTCCATTGAATTGTCTAAGCCAAAAGTAAAACGTCCGAGGTAGCAGTTCTTGGCCATATGGCCCACGTGCTCGTAGAAGTGGTAGTCTCTCAAAAGAGCTTTAATTGCAGGTTTTCCTATTAAACATGTTCCTGACTCTTCATCCTGCATGCTCGGGCCCTGGATTGAAAAACAGGACAAAAATATACTATTTATATTTGCAGGTTACAATATATGCTTATGGAACATTGATTAGTGAACATGTGAGTTTTTTTAAAGTAAATTTGTCACTAAGTTTTTGACAACTAATCCAAGAGCAATATGATATAGATAAAAGAAAAAGCTGTGGAAAAACAAGCGCAAATAGGGTCTTACCCAAATAAGTGTGGGGTTGAGGGGGGGCTAGTAATCTTACTCACCAAATGTAGTTGTGAGAGTCACAACTACTATATTTGCATGTACAGATCGATCCACGGCTGCAGCCACCCAATGGCAGAAAACAGAAAGCAATAGGGAGGGGTGTTCAATTGCCGCGCCAACAGATCACTCGTTCAGAAGATCAGATCAATGTCACTTTATTTTCATACAGGTCTACGCGTTTCAGGAGCACCTGCCCCTTCCTCAGGACCGTCAGGTTAGAAATAACATCAAATCTGTCTCACTGAGACCAAACATACAATAAGTAGTCAAAGTGACGTCATAGGACCATCCCTCCTACGAAAAAACCGGCGGGAAAGCACCCTGAAACTCCTGAAATGCGTAGACCTGTATGAAAATAAAGTGACATTGATCTGATCTTCTGAACGAGTGATCTGTTGGCGCGGCAATTGAACACCCCTCTCTATTGCTTTCTGCAATATGATATAGAGACAGAGACCCCAATTCCAGCAATGTGTCCCTTACTGGGCTGCTTAATATAGTTTGGATAAAATCACTGTTTTATCAGCAGGAGATTATCATTAGAGAACTAGTAAACCTGCTGCCAGGTAGTCCAGCATATTCATGAGTTCTGAATAACCCCTCCTCTAACACCGATTGGCATCTTACTATGTACTCTGTACATGGGCAGAGAACTGACAATCATTAGTGTGGGTGAGGTTATATGGAGCTCAGCATTCGAATAGCTCATAGATCTGCAGCAGATAAAACTGTGATTTTACAAAAATGACAGCAAGCAGCTCAGTAAATCACACATCGCTGGAATTAGGTTCCGTCTCTACATTATGCTGATGTTAGATTAACTAGCAAAAACCTGGTGATGGATTCCCTTTAAAATAAGCTTAAAATAATGTATATTCAGAGTTAACTAGATTGGGGTAGTGCATTCCAGGGAACTGATGCAGCTTGAGAGACATTTTGGGAGACCGGAGATGGAGGTTCAGATCATAGTTAATGTTGCCTTTATATAATTATCAGACAAATGTTGGAGATGTAGGGCAATGCTTATTGCAAATGGTAAGCAATGCAGTGGCACAGAGTATTAGGCATCACTGCAGCATGTAGACAGAAATATAAGGCTGCCTGTTGCATTCAGTATAGATTGCAGAGGGGAGCGTTCAGTGAATGAAAGACAGTCAGTTGCAGTAATCAAGACCAGTATGGTGGCCTGCAGCATGGAGGTACACATGTATTTCAGATCGTGAGTGTATTTTGCAGCAATTTTACAACTTGGCCGTGGAGTTTTCAATAAACAGAACTATTAAGAAAAGAGCATAAGAATTTTTTTTGTGAAATTTCCAAATAAAAATACTACCAGCTTTAATCAGACTGTCACCCCCAAAGCGGAGACTAAACCATGTATACATTCATATAGGACAGGAGTCTCCAATAGACGGCCCTCTGGCTACATGTGGCCACTGAGTTCAAAGTTGGATGCTTTTTCTTGGAGGTGGAGAATAAAAAAAATACCTAAAAGTTTCTTTATCTTTTCTATTCTAATTAGACCGTGAAAATCAGACTGGATTCAGATGACATCCAAAAAAAGGGTCCTGGATGACATCCGAGTGGGGTCCGATTTTCATGGATTCATAGATTTGAATCGCCAAGTGTCATCCGGTTCCTGGAGGTAAGTTGACGAGTGGTGTGGGGAAAAAAAACCCCTGACATCTGCCTAAGATTGGTCCGAGTGTGTCCAATTTTTCAATGATCACACTCGCATCGAAAAGAAGGTCACATGTAAGAGCGATTTAGCTGTTTTTAACTAGTGATGGCCTCTACTTGCCCTTTAAATGTATAGGCTTTTAGCCTGGGAGAGTCATGTTTGACAAATATTAGGATAGGAGAATATATGAAAAGTGACTAATATACTGTAATTATAGTAATGGGGCCCTTTCAATTCAAATTTAATTATAAACAATAACCCCAAATATATAAAGATATATGTCCTTCTTTTAGATATAATATATAAAATCCCTTGATGTATTAATTCACATATACAAAATGTTCAGTCAGTTAATAGAGATCCACAAACCTAAAATGGCCAAGTAGTGCAGTAGCTTACCCGGATGTTCGTTATAAGGTGATTTGGGTACGCTACTGCATTTAATTATTTTCATGCAGTGTCTGAGTGCACAATAATATATTGGGGGATTGTGTATCTTAGTTCATACAACCGTTTTAGCATATGGGAACAGCCCTAATATGAATCTGAGGGCTTGAATATTGATGGCACTTCTCTTTATACTCTCCCCCTTATATCCATTATCCATTTATGAGGAACTGACATCTAATATACCCATAGATGGCATCTGCTAATAAAGCCTCCTGAGGAACCCCTATGCCTTTTTAAGACAGGGGGTGGGGGAGGTTAGTCAAAGCGGAAGATTTAAAGGATATCCAAGCTGGGATAATTGATTCCGCATGAAGTTGGTTATGTTTGAGGGTAGCTGGAGCCGCATGCATGTGTCTCTGACCCTACTAACTTTAATAGTACAGGCAGAAGATCTTGAGGATATCCAATGAGGTGGAAGATTTAAAGGATATCCAGTGTAGGATGGCTGAATCCACACGATGTTGGTTACTTTGAGGATAGCTGGAGTTGCATGAGTATGTCTCTAACCCTTCTAACATCTAACAAATAAGGTGGAGGATCCTAAGGATATCCAAATCAGACAAAAAGGACGAGTATGTTGCTGGTCTTTTTTAAAAGGCAATTAGAGCAGTTTTGCCGATAATTTTGACTTTTACTAACCTTGACCATCTTAAGTTTGTGGATCTCTAGTAACTAAGTGAACATTTCGTATATGTGAATTAACACTTCAAGGGATTATATTATTGGATCTAAAAAGGGGACATAATAATTTCATCAAGGTATAATTGTTCCTGTATGTGTATATTTAGTCCCTGGAAGTGCATGTTAATATTGATCAGTTACTTGTATACCAATGATCCCTCATATCTTTCCTCTTTCATTTTTTCCTCCTATTATCTACCTTGTATGTTTAGCTTGGTTAAGATATTTAAGGTTTAGGAGAGATATAGGGCATACATTAGTGATAGCCTACCTAAAGCGGGGGTACCAACAAATTAAGGCGGTATTCCGCTATAACCATCTGACGGGTTAATTGCATACCTTGGGGATTGATGGTATAATACCAGTCTACGTATGTCATTTTGTCATGTAATGTGTGGTTTGTTTTTTCTATGGGTACATTTTAAATATAAAGAATAAAGTATATCTTTTTATATTTGGGGTTATTGTTTATATTTAAATTTGGATAATGTTTATTTTCATACACAAATGAAAAAAAACAAAAAAGGTTTATTGCAAATTATGTAAAATTTGATATGCAAATACTTTTGGTTTTATGTAATTTTTTACTTTAACAAAATGGTTAATGGTGAGAGCTCAAAGATGGACAGTGATATAATGTTGCACCAAAAAAGTGTCTATATAGTGGCCATTAATGAAAGATTGCTTAAAGATTCTATCAAAAAATGGATAATTAACCTGGGTATATGCATAATTCTAACTTTGAATAAGGTGATTTCTGAAGACACAATATATCAAAGGCTGGTAACCCTAATAGTTAAATGCACAGTACAATCAGCAGCAATGTAAGTCTAGTATGATGCTCACCCATGTCACTATGCGTACTTGTATGTAGATCTGTAGCCCAGATCAGCGTTTCTCGTGGGCTTCATATGAGGCCTGTATTTAATTTTTTTTTCTTTTAACTAAGATACATTTTTGTTTATTCTTATTTGGGTATATAGGCTACATATTTTTGTAGGTACAATGTATTATTTAGGAGTTCCCTTTAATTATTTCTTGGGATCAAAATTCCGCTAACTAGCTATTACATCCACATTTGGATATTCTATGCAAATATTAGGTTAGGGTCCCATCAAAGAAAGGTATGCCCCGATGCGGCTGGTGGGCTCCCAATTTATTTACATTAATTTTTTAAATATATTTACTATATAGCAGTAAGGCAGTTCCAATTTCATACATTTAATATTTGCATACAATTTGGCACTTAGAGTGCTGCTGTATTCTTTTGTTAGCATGAGTATTATTCAGTAATAGCAGCTTGCACCTGTTCACACTTGCTTTATTCTATTTTGAGGTGCGAGTCAGATTTTTTTATTTAGTTATATTTAAAAACAGTTTGATACTAATCTATATGAGAAGACGTCACATTATAGTGTTCTTCCCCCTCAAATACCATCCTCTTCCCCACCTCTAGTGATGATTCACAACGCTCCAAAGAGTGCTGCTTATATTGAATCCTTAACCCTGCAATTAGAAATTGATGGCAGAAACACACTTCAAAAAAGTTGGGACAGGGTTAATGAAAGCTGGGAAAGAAAATGTCCCTAAATGTTAAATTGCAAAGACTTTGAATTTTCCACCATCTACAGTACATAATATCAGGAGATTCAGAGATTCTGGAGAAATTTACGGTATGTATGTGACGCCCTGGCCTATCAGGTCGTCACAGGGTATTGTGCAATCCTTCAGCACAGTATCCACTCCTCCTTGGTTACGGGTCCTGGTCCTTTGGTGTTGCCAACAGCTTAGCCAGTCAAAATCCTAGGAACACTTTGCACAGCACCCACCAGACAAACAATTGGGGGGCCTGAAGGGAGTAGGGCCGCCCATATGGGGGATGGTAGGGAAAAGGGACAAGTTAAAGAGGAGTAAGAAGAAAGTTGTGTGGTGACTCTCAAGAGGAGAGGTCAAAGGTTAGGAACTGGGCTCCTTGAGTACTAGGTGGCAGACATTGGTCTGGACCTGGTAGGAGCTGGAACCCCAATCACAGGGGATCGTGTCAAGGGGCACGGATTACCGAGAAGGGCCGTCGGCGGCCTTGAGCTATCTCCGGGCAGGGGCCAGGGCACGACGGGGTACGCGGACCCTAGGCCAGGGGAAGTAGCTTCAAGCGTCATGGTAATTTACCAGAAGGGGGTGAATCCTGCAAGATTCATCCCTCACCAGCTCAAAAATCAAGTTACTAGCGCACTGATGGGATAGGACTTTCCCTGACACAGTCCACAGAAATCCCGAGCGTGAACCCTGAGAGCACGCTCACTCCATTAGCCATACGGGTGAGCGGGACCCGACTAGTTCCACACTACAGGGTCCAAACAGTGAACAAGGTGCCAAGAAAAATGTCACAGGCTAACAAGCAACACCAAGGACACGGACCCAGCGTGCTCCCTCCTTGCTGCAGCGGTGCTCAGAATTCTGGTTTACAAGGTGTCGGTGTCAGTATTCTTGGACTGACTGAGTACGCAGAAAACCTTCTGTTACGTCACCACCGGAGTCCGCTCTAGCGACTTCTGCTCCGATCGCCAGGTGACGCCATGTTCCTGCTGTGGATGGTGCTGGTGATGGGAGAGGAGTCGATGCCAGCGGCACCGGTGGGCGCAGGCTCCGATCATTCACTGGGCTGGGTTATCTTGGGATCTGCAGTACCACTGGCTGACTGTGGGTGGTGTGTGTCTTCCAGCTGAAGTTGCCAGCGTTCAGCTACAGCCAATGGGAAGACACCACACCCTTCTTAGTTCCCCTCCTCTCTGCTGACCTCTGCCAGAGATAGTTCTGATTTCTCTTTAGTGATTCCTGTGTGCTGACTTCTGCGTGTTTTCTGACTACCCTTCTGCCTACTGTTTTTGTACCTCGCTGCCCGATCCGGATTTGACCTCTGCTACGTTTTCTGATTACGTCCTTGTCTGCCGATTCTGTCCCTGTTATGCTATTCGTGGTTTGACCCTGCCTGACGACTACTCTCATCGGACTGCAGCCTTCCACAGGTAGTGATCTTCAGGGCCCTGTGTAATTCCAAATCCCTGTATAGGAATTAAAGGGTTTCAGGGTTCTGGGGGTCCTGCTTGGTGAGTGGCTTCCCTCTAGCCTGTCCATTACATCCCATCTGAGTCTGATGATCCAGGCAGGTGTTACACCTTCCTTTTCCTAACGGCACCCCCACTCCTTCACCACCAACACCGGGCCCCGGGGCACAAACCCCCTACCCACAGAGGGGTTAAACACCTTACTGCCATACCATCGCCACTGGGCTCCCCCTCACCCCAACTGCAGCGGTGGTATGTCACCTTACCACGCACCGTGGGTGGCGTCACGAACTTCTAACTCCCCTGTACATCCTCCCCTTTTTGAAACTCGAGTGTCCGCGCGAACCCCTGGGTCCGTAGACCCCTCGAGTCACCGCGGCTCCGGATCCGAGCAGCTCGGCCGCTGGCAGGGGGGCGGTACATGTACATAAGGAACAAAGCCGACTGTCAATATTGGATTCTAATGCTCCATGGGCACTCAGGGCACTGCATGAAAAACAGCCATGATTTGGTCGTACACATCGCTAAATGGCATCAGGAATGTTTCCAGAAATTATTGTCTGAACACAGTTTGTGAACACAACCCGCAAATTAGTTAAAGCTCAATCATGCAAAAAAGAAGCCATATATCAACACAATCCAGAAACTCTGCCATCTTCTCTGGGCCAGAGCTCATTTATGGACTGAGGGAAAATTGAAAACTGCTCTGTGATCAGAAGAATATAAATTTGGAATTATGGATGGAAACCATGGATTTTGGGACCTGCAGACTCAAAAGAAGAGGGAGCAGCCAGCTTTTAAGCACATAATTCATAAGCCTGCATCTCAGATGGCATGGAGTTGCATTAGTGCGCCTATGGCACGGACAGCTTACACATCTTGAAAGGCACGCTCAGTTCTAAAACAATATATGCTCCCATCCAAACAATGTCTAGTACAGGGAAGGCCTTGCATATGTAAGACAGACAGTCAGCGTTAAACCACATACATCATCTGTGATGGAAATCCACAAATTTTTTTGGATTATAAAATGCACTTTTACTCCCAAAAATATGGGAGGAAAATGAGGGGTGAGTCTTAAAATCAGAATGTAACTTATCGGGGGGTGGTGGAAAGGAGTCACAGGAGGCAGTGGCGATGCTGTGCTGTGGGCACTGCTCTGTGCTGGGGCTGTGGGCGCTGCTTTGTGCGGCTTTGTGCGGCGGCCTGCGCTACTTTGTGCGACGCCACTCTGTGTGGTGAGCGCCACTGCTCTGTGCAGTGTGTGGTGTGGCATGGGCCATTCTGAAGACGTTGGAGGTGAGGGCTTCAAATAATGGCGCCCAAAGTCAGCGCGTGCACAGATGGAGCTCTCGGCTCAAGCTCTCATCTGCGCACGCGCAGACTCCGGCCCATTGATGTCCCAGCAGCGGACTTGAGGAAAATGGTGCCTGAAGGTGGCGCGTGCGCAGATGAGATCTCGGCTTGTCGTTGAGCTAATAACTCAATTTGTGCATGTGCCGACTCCGACCGTCATTTGTTTGAAGCCCGCACAACTGACATTCAGAATGGCCCGTGCCTCACTAGCCGCAGCTAGCACCAGCACAGAGCAGACCCCGCAGCTCCAGGACAGACCAGCGCCCAAAGACCCAGGACAGAGCAGGGCCCGCAGCTCCAGGACAGAGCAGTCACCACCACCCGCAGTGAGCATCTGAGCCCCCCTCTGCACCACATGCAGCATTGCCATACTTCAACACTGCCCCTGCCTCCTGCGACCCCCGCTACACCACTGTTGCAGCCCTCCCTCCCCAGTAAGACACCACCGGATTATAAAACAGACCCCATATCGTTCCCCTCCCCCCTTTTCTCTCTAAATTTGGGATGCGTCTTATAATTCAGTGTGTCTTATAAAGTGAAAAATACGGTATATAACTGTAGGAAAACTGTATGACAGGAGCAGTGAAGTAACAATGGTTTAAGTCTCCCATCTCTACACAAAGAAAGCGATGCAGTTGTCCCCGTTTCCTTGCGGTGCATGTCATCCATGCTTTTTTACGGAAGGCGAACTTACCATGCTTTACTTTTCACCCTTTGCACATGTCTACATCCCTCCT
The DNA here is from genome assembly GCF_048569485.1 of Anomaloglossus baeobatrachus. Taxonomy (NCBI): domain Eukaryota; kingdom Metazoa; phylum Chordata; class Amphibia; order Anura; family Aromobatidae; genus Anomaloglossus; species Anomaloglossus baeobatrachus. The sequence goes on from NC_134358.1 coordinate 194,846,861, forward strand.
TTTGACATATACCAGTCATTCATCTCGTATATACAGGATTATTCACTAACTATTTATTACACATTTTTATATATGTGTATATCTATTATTTATATTCCCAAACAATTATATACACATGTGGGGAGGGGGGGTGTTCCATATTTAATTTTTCTCTTCCCCCAAGAAAATAGAAGACCATTTTAGATTGTAAAGTTTAGGTATTTGTTATTTTCTCCTTTTTATTTAATAACTATTTGCGTACTTGGGTGTCAATTTTATCTCTTACACGTTTTAATTGTAAGCACTGTATTTTTTATTATAATGATCAAACTTAAAGCTTTAAACTTTGTATGCTCTAAAGATTCCATAGCTTTACAGAGTGTGTGTGACCTGTTTGATTGTCAGACAGTAGTATGTTTTGGAGGCTTATGACCCCATGTGTTTGATTAGTAGTTGCAGCGTGTTGGGTATCGGGATGTGATTTATGCTCACTTGATAGCTTATAACAGAGGTTGAGTGCTGGATTGAGTGAAGGGAGATAAATTAACCCTTCTATGAGACAACATGCAACGTAACAGCATGGTTTCACAGAAGAAGAGTTCCAGGGATGAAATCGCTGTCTGCAGTCCAGACTTTTCACCAATAAAAGATATTAGGCACTTTATGAAACAGAAAAACCAGCTAAGGAGACCAAGGGCTTTTGAAAAGCTAGAACCCTACATCAGACAAGAATGGGACAACATTTATCTCCCAAAACTTAAATGCTAGTAATACCCAAAAGTAATAGGAATGAACAAATAACTTTTAGCCATGTCAAAGGAGTTGAAAAGAAATGTCTTGAGTGAGGAAAAGATGGGTTCAATTCTGGCTTTACTAAAAGAAAGATACAGTGAGCGTCATGTTGCCTCAATCCTTAAAATTCGTAAGATGACAATCCATTACAACAAGGTCAAGCAGCAGACATTGAGGACAATGAAGCTACAGGCCGGCAGAGGGTGAAAGCGACTCTCCACTGACTGGGATGACCGTCATCTTATTAGAATGTCACTCAGCAACCGCAGGATGACATCAAGTGATCTACACAAGGAATGGCAAATGGCAGCTGGGGTGAAGTGCACGGCAAAAACAGTTCGTAGCAGGCACCTAGAGGCAGGGCTCAAGTCATGTAAAGCTAGAAAAAAGCCTTTCATCAATGAGAAGCAAATAGAGCCAGGCTGAGGTTTGGAAAAGACCATAAGGATTGGACAATAGAGAACTGGAGTAAGGTAATCTTCTTTGACAAGTCTAATTTTCAGTTTTGCCCAACACCTGGTCATCTAATGGTTAGATGGAGACCTGGAGAGGCGTACAAGCCACAGTGTCTTGCACTCACTGTGAAATTTGGTGGAGGATTGGTCATGATCTGAGTATGCTTCTGCAAGGCTGGAATTGGGCAGATTAAACTTTGCGACGGACGTATGAATCAAGCTGCATACAAGGTAATGCTGGAAAAACAGTTGCTTCCTTCTGCTCAGGCAATGTTCCCCAACTCTGAGGACTGGGTTTTCCAGCAGGACAATGCGCCATGCCACATAGCTAGGTCCATCAATGTGTGGATCAAGGACCATCACATCAAACTCCTGTCATGGCCAGCCCAATCTCCAGACCTGAACCCCATTGAAAACCTCTGGAATGTAATCAATAAGAAGATGGATAGTCACAAGCCATCAAACAAAGAAGAACTGCTTATATTTTTGCACCAGGAGTGGCATAAGGTTACCCAAAAGCAGTGTGAGAGACTGGTGGAAAGCATGCCAAGACGCATGAAAGCTGTGATTAAAAATCATGGTTATTACACAAAAGATTTATTTCTGAACTCTTCCGGAGTTAAAACATTACTATTGTTGTTTCTAAATTATTATGAACTTGTTTTCTTTGCATTATTTGAGGTCTAAAAGCAATGCATTTTTTTTTGTTATTTTGACCATTTCTCATTTTCAGAAAATATATACGAAATGTATTGCTTGGAAATTTGGAGACATGTCAGTAGTTTAGAGAATAATATATATATATATATATATATATATATATATATATATATATATATATATATATATATATATATATATATATATATATATATATATATATATATAGATAGATAGATAGATAGATATATATATATATATATATATATACACATACATACATACACAGTATATATATATGCGCACTCACACTTTATAAGTATATGTCATCAACCTCTACTAATCTATCTGAACAAGTCTGTTTATTTCGGCTGTCAATATTTCTATAGGCTTGTGTTATAATCGTGAAGAGCATTTGAACATATTAACAATCAGAAATGTTAGGCCTGCTTTAAATTCCTTTTCATTTCTGTTCTGCCCTACTGAGTGCTGCCAAAAATAACGTTAGCAATATAATTAAGAATTAGATAACACAAGTTCTGCTACTTTGCGTGGACTACAAATGCAGACTAAGCGATCTCTATTGCAAGAAAATGTAAATCACGAAACCGAAAAAGCTGGAAGTTTGCATAGTTATTAAGAGAAATATCAACATAAGCAGTTTTTGTGCATGACTGCTAAAAGACAAACACTGAATCACTAGATCTGTGTAATTGAAGCTTAACAGAAAGAATAGTCTCTGACAGAGGCGCTCCTTATTAACGGTGCTGACTGTTTGGATGTGGACAGGCAAACACTTTTAGGCTACAGAATAATGTATTTTGTACAAAAATAAATAAAAATCATGCAGAGATTTGCAATAGAATAAAAGTTAAACACGTCCTCTGTATCATTTGGAAATGAGAAGAGTTACTGACTTTATTCAGTTTGGCCCATCGAAAAGGTAGAGTGGACAGTCTGCCTAAATTGGCCAACCAGGTAGTGGATAGGAGTAGAGTTGCCACTATTGTCATTTGGTACAAAATATCACAAAGTCCCAATGACCTGCTCCCATGCCATGAATGTTGGTCAGAGGACAACCAGTTGAAAGGCTATTGACACCTTTGTATATTTGCTTCTTAACAGAAAACCTAAAGATTAACCCTTGTTTTAACTTAATTTCATAAATCAATAGTACACATAAAAATAAGAAGCTGTGAAAAATCTAATAAATCTTCTGTTTCCACCAGGACTGATTTTCAAAATTCTCAATTCAGGGGTAAAAATCTATTCAGTGAAGACAGATTGTTACATTATTATTATTATTTATTATTATAGCGCCATCGATTCCATGGCGCTTTACACATGAAAGGGGTATACATAATAGGGACAAGTACAATAATCGTAAACAATACAAGGCACAGACTGGTACAGGAGGATAGAGGTCCCTGCCCGCGAGGGCTCACAGTCTACAAGGGATAGGTGAGGATACAGTAGGTTAGGGCAGAACTGATTGTGCGGCACTATATCCGACTGAGGGTTATGGCAAGTTGTAGACTTGTCGGAAGAGGTGGGTCTTCAGGTTCCTTTTGAAGCTTGTCAAGGTAGGCGAGAGTCTGATGTGTTGTGGGAGAGCATTCCAGAGTATGGTGGAGGCACGGGAAAAATCTTGGATGCGATGGTGGGAAGAGGAGATGAGAGGGGAGTAGAGAAGGAGATCTTGTGAGGATCGAAGGTTACGTGCAGGTAAGTACCAGGAGACTAGGTCAAAGATGTAGGGAGGAGATAGATTGTGGATTGCTTTGGGAGGAAGACTGTGGTAAGATTGGGGATGAGGTAGGAGTTAAGATTTGCTACTGCTAAGATTCTATGTAGGGGGGAGAGAAGACAGAGAGGAGCTAGATGCATAACTCCTTCCTCCCATCAACAAACAATCTGATCAGTATCAAATGCCATCTTTTATCTCCGTAATACAAAAGTCTATCTTCACTGAAAACAGATTTTACCTGGGAACTGAGAATTTTGAGGATGAAAATTCAGTCCTTTCCAAGAAAGAAGCAAATTTTTCTGATAAGATATATTACAGAGTTCCTTATTTTAATGTGTACTATTAATTTATTAAAAAAAAATGAAAAGGACTGTGAGGCTATGTGCGCACAGTGCGTTTTTCGCGGCGTTTTTCGGGTGCGTTTTTGGCCTCAAAACTGCATGACTTTGCTTCCCCAGCAAAGTCTATGAGTTTTCATTTTTGCTGTCCGCACACATCTGTTTTTTTTCAGCTGCGTTTTTGTGGTACCACAAAAACGCAGCATGTCAATTATTCCCGCGTTTTTCACTGCGCTTTTCATCCATTGAGTTCAATGGGATGTTGAAAGACGCAATGAGAAACGCAAATAGCTGCGTTTTGGTGCGTTTCTAAGACCAAAAACGCAGCTATAAACGCAGGAGGTGGGTAGTAAAGTGACGTGTGTACAGGAAGAGGATTCCTTCTGTCAGTATATACAGAAGCGTGAATCCTCCCGGTACCGTCACCGCCGCTTCCACCTCCCGTCCTGGGCATGTATGCTGCCGTGCGGCGCCATGTCTGGGCGGGAGGTGGAAGCGGCTGCAAAAACAAAAGTTAACAGTAGAAAAAAAAAAAAAAAAAAAGTTATACTCACCTGTCTGCAGCCTCCCGGTGCCATGCCCGCTCCCATCTCCTCTCACGGTATCGCCACCCCCGCTCCGGCTGTGTGCAGACGGCCGGGAAACCTCCGATGGATGCAGGACCTGGCGATGGATCACCTGATGCAGTCACCTGATGCATCAGGTGATCGTAAGTATCGCGGTGACGCGGGCGCCTGGCCGGTATCAGCGGATGCGTCAGGAGACTTCATCCCTGATTACCGGCAGCTGCTGCAGCGATCGGACGGGATCAGACTCCCGCCCCATCGCTGCATGAGCTGCCGGTAATCAGCACATAAGTGAGTATTATTTTTTTTATTTTTTTTTGCACCGATGCATCTGCTGATTGTATAAACGGCTTTTATACAATCAGCTGATGTGTGATGGGATTCAGGCACTTGATCCTGACACATCATCTGATCGCTTTGCCTTCCAGCAAACCGATCAGATGATATTGGATCCGGATTGGACGGCGCGGGACCCTGACCCAGGATTACTGCGGAGGGGGGGTTCTTTATTTCAATAAAGATAGAGTCACTAATTGTGTTGTGTTTTATTTCTAATAAAAATATTTTTCTGTGTGTTGTGTTTTTTTTTTATCTTTACTAGAAATTCATGGTGGCCAGGTCTAATATTGGCGTGACACCATAAATTTCGGGCTTAGGGCCAGCTATACAAGCTAGCCCTAACCCCATTATTACCCGGCGAGCCACCCGGCATCAGGGCAGCTGGAAGAGTTGGATACAGCGCCAGAAGATGGCGCTTCTATGAAAGCGCCATTTTCTGGGGTGGCTGCGGGACTGCAAATCACAGCGGGGGTGCCCAGAGAGCATGGGCACCCTGCACTGTGGATTCCAATCCCCAAGCTGCCTAGTTGTACCCGGCTGGACTCAAAAATTGGGCGAAGCTCACGTCATTTTTTTTTTTAAATTATTTCATGAAATTCATGAAATAATTTAAAAAAAAAGGGCTTCCCTATATTTTTGGTTCCCAGCCGGGTACAAATAGGCAGCTGGGGGTTGGGGGCAGCCCGTACCTGCCTGCTGTACCCGGCTAGCATACAAAAATATGGCGAAGCCCACGTCATTTTTTTTGTTTGGGGGGGCAAAGAAATCCTGCATACAGTCCTGGAAGGAGGATGCTGAGCCTTGTAGTTCGACAGCTGCTGTCTGCTCTCCTGCATACACTATTGGATGGAGGATGCTGAGCCTTGTAGGTCTGCTCCCCCTGACTCTCCCTCAAGCATACAGTCCTGGATGGAGCATGCTGAGCCTTGTAGTTCTGCAGCTGCTGTCTGCTCTCCTGCATACACTATTGGATGGAGTATGCTGAGCCTTGTAGTTCTGCAGCTGTCTGCTCTTCTGCATACACTAGTGGAGAATGAAGAACACATTGAAGAAGGAAATGACATCAGACCTTTTTTTTTGTTCACTGATAAAAAACGCATAAAGACGCAGTGAGCAAAAACGAGGCAAAACGCAGCAAAAAAACGCGGCAAAACGCGTGCCTTTTTTGCCGCGTTTTTTCGACGCAGGTGCGTTTTTGTGAGTTTTTAGCGACCAAAAACGCACAAAAACGCAGCGTCAAAAAAATGCAGTGTGCGCACATAGCCTTACTCTTTAACCCCTTCACAACCAGCCGATTTTTCGCTTTCCGGTTTTTTTTTTTCGCCAGTCTTTTTCTGAGAGACGTAACTTTTTTATTTTTCAGTCAATATGGTCATGTGAGGGCTCATTTTTTGCAGAATGAGCTGTACTTTTAAATGAAACCATAAGTTTTACCATATAGTGTACTGGAAAACGTCAAAAAAATACCAAATGCAGAAAAATTGTAAAAAAAGTGCGATAGCACAATTGTTTTTGAGATATTTTATTCACTGTGTTCACTATATGGTAATCTGATGTAATATGGCAAGCTGATGTGTTAGTGTGATGCCTCAGGTCAGTGCGAGTTCGTAGACACCAAACATGTATAGGTTTACTTTTATATAAGGAGTTAAAAAAAAATCGGAGGTTTGTCCGAAAAAAGTGGCGCACGTTTTACGCCATATTCCGTGACCCGTAGCGTTCTCATTTTTCGGGATTTATGGCTCAGTGACGGCTTATTTTTTGTGTCTCGAGCTGACGTTTTTAGCGGTACCATTTTTACGCAGATGCTACGTTTTGATCGCTTCTTATTGCATTTTGCGCAAAAGTTGTGGCGACAAAAAACGTCATTTTGGCGTTTGGAATTTTTTTGCCGCTATGCCGTATATTGATCAGATTAATTGATTTGATATTTTGATAGATCGGGCATTTCTGAACGCGGAGATAACAAATGTGTGTATATTTTTTATTTTTTTAACCCTTTAATTTTCAATGGGGCGAATGGGTGGTGATTTGAACTTTTAGGTTTTTTTTAATTTTTTAAAAAAAACTTTTTTAACTTTTTTTTTATTTTACTAGTCCCCCTAGGGGGCTATTGCGATCAGCAGTCCGATCGCTCTGCACTATCTGCTGATCACAGCTACATAGCTGTAAACAGCAGATACGCTCACTTTCTTTTTCACTGGGCCGCGGGCACAGCGAAAGTGAAAGCAATTCATGTGTAGTACAGGAGTCATCACATTACCCTGTGCAACCATGACAACTACCGGAAGTCACGTGATCGCGTCACGTGACTTCCGGTATCGGGAGGTAAGTAAAAGTTTACCGCGATCGCGCTTATAATGGCGCTGTCACATATTGACAGCGCCATTTAAAAGGTTAAACGGCACGAGCAGATAACGATTCTGCTCGTGCCTAGCAGGCACACATCTCAGCTGTGAAAATCAGCTGAGATGTGCGCCGATCGTAGCATGCTGCCGCCGGCAGACCGCGGGCAGTAACGTTATGACCGCTAGGACATAATTTTACGGCCCGCGGTCGTTAAGGGGTTAAAGGTGTCATCCACTATTTCTACACTGATGGTCTATTCTTAGGATAGACATCAATAGCAGATCGGTGTGGGTGTAGCGGCTGGCAGCGCCAGCCAATGAAGTGTTTCTGGTAGCATCCTGGTGTGATCAGTTGCAGAGTGGAGTGGAAGACCAAAGCTCTGTCAGCTGTAAACGAGGGTTACTGTAGATTCTCTCCCTATTCACTTGAATAGTCTCCGGCTGCGGCCAATATATAGATGACAGAACTATGCTGTGCAGCTCAGCAACTGTTCACATCTTGGTGCTGCCAGCACCGAGAATAACTGGTGGTAGTGTTGAGCGTCACACTCCTACCATTTTGAAATTGATGTGCTATTCTAAGGAGAGGCATCAACATAGAAGCCCCAAACTTCCCCTTTAACGGTATGTGGGATATTTAAGTAGTTTCATGAAACTGAAGGCTTAAGATGATTAAGGACATAAATGCTTTACTAATATAAACTCCAGCGGGGGGTTTTCTACCAAATTATGTATTATTGGTTTATTGTGGATCTATACTGGTGAGCTTACACATTGGCATTTCTTATATACATGAATGTTCTGAGAAGCATAGGTAAAGGATGTGCCTGGCGACTCAATGGTAGAGTGCTTGTGACTGATGGGGGTGCCAGCAATAAAAGTAACACCGAACATATACTGATAAATCCTATAGTTCATTATTTAATCATTGTAATTACAGAGCCACATAAGACCACAGTAATTAACAGTTTAACCATTTTTTAATCCTTTAAGAAAAAAAAAACAAAAAAAAAAATGTACTTTTTGAAGATATTCCTTAAGCCCTCTGTGCATCATACTTTTCAGAGTTTATCTGAAAATGCAGCATGCTAGCTGCCTGAAGGTAGTTATGGCTTTTCCCTAGGTGCACGGTTTAACATTGAGTTATTGAATGTATTTTTTTTTCTGTTAAAACTGTCAAGATAGAATGCAAGTTACTATGGGGGCAATGGAAAATGTGTCTCCACATAATTCTATAGATCGCTGCATTGCAAATTATTGGGATTTTTATTCAGGTGGTGAAGTGGACAATAATTACCTTTGTTTTCTTTCTAACAAATAGTTATGTACACAAAATGCTACTAACCTGAAAAGTTGATTCCGTAGCATCTTCTGCATTTTCTGACATTTGGATAACAAGCATGTTCTGCAGAATAAATGCTGCCTGGAAACAGAGAAACAATGAGATCTCAATATTGCCATCTAGTAGACGTTCATGGCAATTACAGGCTGCAAACAGAAGGTGAAAAATAGTTTCTATAATTTCAGTGCTCAATAATTTAGAACATCACACATTTGAAACGTCACAACACTGCTGAATGTCTGCATCTGAGTATTTCAACGATACACATCAACAACTTAGAGGGGTTATCTGGGGAAACAGAAAATGTATAAATGAAAAAAATACATTATTATACATAAATTGATAACTACTTTTAATTATTTATTTATGGTCCTCTTGTCTAGGGGGCAAAAATTAGGATTTTTATAGTGACTGCAGTCACATTATTAAGAACGAAATGCATCAATATCATAGCAGGACAGGTTGAGTGTCCTTCTCTTTATCTATGAGGAGAAACAGGAGCCTGATGGGAAGGAGTGGCTGTCCTATCACTGTCCGCTACATGCATAGACTGAGCGCATGCGCACACATTGGGAGAGTTGAGAAGGGCTGCTTTTGGAGATGATGTTTTCTAAGGCTAGGTTCACATTTCCGTTGTTTTGCATCAGTCATATGCGTTGCTTGACACTTGTGACTGATGCGTTGTACAACGGATGACAAGAATTAGAATTAATTGTCGGATTCCGTTGTAAAAGAGAGAACGATCAGCTGATCGTTCACAATAGCTGGCTGGCTTTTGAGAGCGAACAGCTGATCTCCCGGCGGCCGGCTAATGAGAGCGATCAGCTGATCGCTCACAGCAGCCGGCCGCCGGGTGATCAGCTGATCACTCACAACAGCCAGCCGCCGGGAGATCAGCTGATCGCTCACAGCAGCCGGCCGCCGGGTGATCAGCTGATCACTCACAACAGCCAGCCGCCGGGAGATCAGCTGATCGCTCACAGCAGCCGGCCGCCGGGTGATCAGCTGATCACTCACAACAGCTAGCCGCCGGGTGATCAGCTGATCACTCACAACAGCCAGCCGCCGGGTGATCAGCTGATCGCTCACAGCAGCCGGCCGCCGGGTGATCAGCTGATCGCTCACAGCAGCCGGCCGCCGGGTGATCAGCTGATCGGTCATAGAAGGCGGCTGCCGAGCGATGAGTTAATCATTCAGCCGCCGAGAGCATGCGCAGCAAAATCCTAAGGATTCCCTGCTGAAAAAACGATACACTCTGCGTTCCTGCCGCCCGACAATCAGTCGTTCCACGACTGATCAGTCGGGCGGAGGATGCAACGCAGCGTGATCAGTCACAATCCTCCGCTCCTACAAGTATATGGGAACAACGGAATCCATACAAGTATATGGGAACAACGGAATCCGCCAAACGGATTCCATTGTTTACCAGAGATGCGGATTGTGACTGATACAAATTGACGGAAATGTGAACCTAGCCTAACAGAGCACATACTATGCTGAAAAACTACTTCTCTCACACACGTTTGTGCATTAACCTCCCTCCCCCTCTTCTCTTCTCTCGATGTGTGCGCATGTGCTCGGACTATAAAAAGTACCATATTTTTCGGACTATAAGGTGCACCTAGGTTTAAGAGGTGGTAAACAGGAAAAAAACTGAATCAAATGTGGTCATGATGCGCTGTAATGGGGGATATTTGCTGCTGACACTGATAGAGGAGTAATGTCCCACTATTTTGTACTAATGTCTCCCCATCCTGGGCCCCTTTAAGGTATACATGTCCCATATCCTGGTGTATTCTGTTCTCCAACCTTGTCCCATTCAGGTATATAAAATCCCATTCCTGGTATACAGTGGAGAAATAAGTATTTGATACACTGCTGATTTTGCAAGTTATCCCATCTACAAAGAATGGAGAGGTCTGTAATTTTTCTTATTTACACTTCCCCTGTGACACAGTAAAAATATTCTACAAAATCATGTTGTGTAGCTAATAAATAAATTTGCATTTTATTGCATGAAATAAGCATTTAATACTATAGAAAAAAAAACGAATATATGGTACAGAAACCTGTTTGCAATTACAGAGGTCATACGTTTCCTGTAGTTCTTAACCCAGTTTGCACACTGTAGCAGGAATTTTGGCCCACTCCTCCATACAGATCTTGGGGTTGTTGCGGGGCAATATTAAGTTTCAGCTCCCTAAAGATTTTCTATTAGGTTCAGGTCTGGAGACTGGCTAGGCCACTCCAGGACCTTGAAATTCTTCTAACAGAGACACTCCTTAGTTGCCCTGGCTCTGTGTTTCGGATTATTATCATGGTGGAAGACCCAGCCATGACCCATCTTCAATGCTCTTACTGAGAGAAGGCCCTTGGCCAAAATCTCACGATACATGGCCCTATCTATTCTCCCTGCAATACAGTGCAGTCGTCCTGTCCACTTTGACGAAAAGCACCGTCAAAGTATGTTTCCACCCCCATGCTTCACGGTTGGGATGGTGTTCTTGGAGTTGTACTCATCCTTATTCCTCCAAAGATGGCGAGTGCAGCTGATAACAAAAGGTTCTATTTCGGACTTACCAGACCACATCACCTTCTCCCATGCCTACTCTGGATCATCCCGATGGTCACTGGTGAACTTCAAACGGACATGGGCATGTGATGGCCTGAGCAGGAAGAACTTGCATCCGCAGCAGGATTTTAATCCATGACGGTGTAATGTGTTACTAACGATAATATTGGAGACTGTGGTGCCAGATCTCTTCAGGTCATTGACTAGCTCCTCCAGTGTAGTTCTGGGCTGATTCCTATCTTTTTCAGAATCATCCTTACCCCACGACGCAAGATGTTGCCATGGAGCCCCAGACAGAGTAAGATTGACAGTCATCTTGTCTTTCTTCCATTTTCTAACAATTGTGCCAACAGTTGTTGCCTTCTCAACAAGCTGCTTGCTTATTGTCCTGTAGCCCATACCAGCCTTGCCCAGGTATACAATTTTGTTCCTGCGGTCCTTGTATAGCTCTTTGGTTTTGGCCATGGTGGAGTGGTTGGAGTGTTATTGATTTTGTGTGAGTGTGAGTGTGAGTGTGTGTGTGTGTGTGTGTGTGTGTGTGTGTGTGTGGACAGGTGTCTTATTTAGGTAACTGGTTCAAACAGGTACAATTAATACAGGTAATGAGTGCAGAGTATGAGGAATTCTTAAAGAAAAACTAACAAATCTGTGAGAGCCATAATTCTTGCTGCTTGGTAGGTTATCAAATACTTATTTCATGCAATTTTTTTGATTCTTTTTCGGGGAGATTCTGTCACAGTTGAAGTGTACCTATGATAAAAATTACAGACCTCTCCATTATTTGTAGGTGGGAAAACTTGCAAAATCGGCAGTGTATCAAATACTTATTTTACCCACTGTATATGACTCATCTTGGTATACAGGCTCCCCATACTGTCATATATGTTCCCCATCCTGTGCTTATCCTCATATACTGTATATATGGTCCTGGTTTGGTATATATTTCCCTCTACCTGGGCACACCCTGGAATATCCCCATCATGATCCCACCCTGGTGTGTATGCCTCCCATCACACTGCCCAAATTAAAAAACATAAATTATTCTACTCACCTTCCCTTCCATTGGTTCCCCAGCTATCCCAAGCGACGCAGCGGATGATGTTACTGTCATGTGCGCCCAGTTACACCGACGTAAGCTGCCAGAATATTCACTGCTCACCACGCCTGGGATTATGGCCATGGGAAGCAGTGAATATTCATTCTCTCTAAAGAGAAGCGGTCATCAGGGTTATACATATTAAACTAAAGGCCCTGCCATAATCGCTCTGGTATGCAGATCTAATGCATACTTTCGCTGAAGACATCTGTAGCCTAGTTTTTATAAAATTTTCATTATAAGTTTTGGTGTCCGTGCAGAAGGGTGGGCTTATGGGGTTGGACTGTGGGTAGGTTCTTCGACTTTGCCATGGACTCTCTGCTGTCTATCACCTTTCTTACTTAAATTCCATGCCGGCATTGCCCAAACTGCAGACAGCGCTTGCAGAGATTGATCTTTTGATGGTCTTCAATAAAGTGGCGTCAGTATCAGGGGTTGCCAATACTGAGATCTCTGCTGGTCATGGAGTGCTTAAAATGGCTGTGTGTTACTGCCAGGACCGACCGCTAACAATCTCGAGTAGAGCAAACTTTGACAGTGGAATTTAACTTGTTAAAAATCACGGGCAGAGCTCCGCTCCACTCGCAATCATCAGCGGCAGATCCTGGCTGTAATACACAGCTATGACCTGCCTAGCATGGAGGGAGCTCACCCCTTGAACCCGCTTCATACTCGCTTCCGATTTGCGCCGTACATGTACAGTGGATGTAGTGAAAGGCTAAAGAAGGGGAAAAGCACTCAGCTGAGCACTTCTGCCTTTTTCTTTTAGCCCGGGGCCCACTGATAAACGGATTTTTGTGTACTCACCATAAAATCGTTTTCTCTTAGCCATCATTAGGGGGACACAGGACCATGAGTGTTATGCTGCTTATCCATAGGAGGACACTAAGTAGATGCAAAGATGTTAACTCCTCCCCTGCAGTATACACCCCCTAGCCCAGCCAGGCTACTTCAGTTTTAGTACACAAGCAGTAGGAGAACAAGTAACAACAAACGTGAGTGAATACTCCTAACAAAAAAGTATTGAGAAACAAAAAATTAAGGCCCAACAGGGCAACAGGGTGGGTGCTGTGTCCCCCAATGATGGCTAAGAGAAAACGATTTTACGGTGAGTACACAAAAATCCGTTTTTCTCTGACGCCTCATTGGGGGACACAGGACCATGGGACGTCCTAAAGCAGTCCCTGGGTGGGTAAACAATAAACAACGCAACCAAAGCACTAAGAACCAGTCCCGGATAGCCAGGAGCGCCTACTGAGATAGGTGCTCTACTGTCGTTTTCAGAAATTTTCCTACCTAGGTTCGCCTCAGCCGAAGCCTGGGTATGGACTTGGTAATGCTCTGAAACAGTATGTAGGCAAGACCAGGTCGCAGCCTTACACCTCTGTTCCACTGAAGCCTGATACCTAATGGCCCAAGAGGCGCCAACCGCTCGCGTGGAATGAGTCCGCAGCCCACTAGGAATGGGCTTGAGTTGCAAGCGGTAGACCTCCTGGATCGCAGAGCGAATCCAGCGAGCCAGCGTTGCCTATGAAGCTGCCTGTCCCTTCTTAAGCCTTTCAGGAATGACGAACAAGGAGTCCATGTTTCTAAAGAGGCTAACCTGTATACGTAATATCTGAAAACCCTCACAAGGTCTAGCGAACGTAGAGACTTATCCACCCTATGGACTGGGTGTGGACAAAAGGAAGGCAGAACTATGTCCTCGTTCAAATGAAACAGGGAAGTAACCTTTAGAAGAAAATCTGGAAGGGGGCGTAGAACCACCTTATCCTGGTGAAAGCTCAGAAAGGGTTTGCGGCAAGAGAGTGCTGCCAGTTCTAAAACTTGTCTGATGGACGTAATTGCCACTAAGAATGTTATCTTCCAGGAGAGAAGAGCAAGAGAAGATTCCTTAAGAGGTTCAAAGGGGGACCTCTGGAGACCGTCCAAAACGAGATTGAGGTCCCATGGCTCCAGCGACCGTTTGAACAGGGGAACTAGATGGGAAACAACCTGGAGGAAGGTCTTGACTTGCGGATTGCAAGCTAGACGGCATTGATAGAATATTGAGAGAGATGAAACCTGCCCCTTAAGGGAGCTGAGGGCCAACCCCTTTTGCAACCTGACTGCAAAAAAAAAAAAAATCAAAAAGGGAAAAGTTTTCCATGTACGGTAGTAAATACAGGATGAAGGCCGGCTTTCGGGCACTGATCATGGTGGAGATGACCGTGGGAGAGAATCTCGCTCTTGTTAAAGTCTAGGTCTCAATGGCCAGGCCGTCAGCTTCAGGGCTCTGAAGTTCTAATGGGAAATGAGCTCTTTGGTCACCAGGTCTGGGATGCTTAAGAGGCGCCATGAGCAATTGTACTAATTCGACGTCCCAGGCGCGCCTGGGCCAGTCTGGTGCTATTAGTATCACCGGAACTTCTTTTGCCTTGTTCTTCCTGATTACTCGCGGCAGCAGGGGCAGAGCTGGAAATATGTAAAGTAGACGGAAGTGACTTCAGGAGGAGACTAGAGCATCCGCGCCAATGGACTGTGGATCACGTGACCTGGCTAAGAACGCGGGTACCTTTGCGTTCAACCTTGAGGCCATTAGATCCACGTCTGGTGTGCCCCAGCGAGTGCAGATGTGTGGGAACACTTCTGGGTGGAGAAACCACTCTCCGGCAGCCAGGCCTTGGCGACGTAGAAGGTCCGCCGCCCAGTTCTCTATGCCCGGTATGTGTACCGCTGAAACTACAGACCCCGTCGATTTGGCCCAGGTGAGGATCCTGGGGAGCTCGAGATAAGCTGTCTTGCTGCTGATACCTCCCTGCCGACTGACAAAGGCCACAGCTGTTGCATTGTCCAATTGGAACTGAATCAAACGACCTGCTAGCAGATGGGGGGGGAACGACCTGAGCACGAGAAAGGTCGCGCTGATTTTCAGGATGATTTCTGGGAAGGGAAGACTCCTGGGGCGTCCAACATCCCGAAGCAGTGTGGAGCCAGTACACTGCTCCCCAGCCTATGAGGCTGGCGTCCCTGGTCAGGAGTAGCCAGTCCACTTGGGAGAGAAAATCTCCCTCTCGATATGGAAGAGTGCTGAAACCAACAGAAAAGAGCATACCTCACTGAAGGTGTCAGGTGAAAAGTTCGTCCAAGTAAAAAAGGGGCTCTTGTTCCAGGGCAGCTAGAAGCACCAGCTGCAGTGGGCAGTGGTGTGGCTAAGCGAGCGGCACTGCCTCTATGGCCGCCGCTATCCTACCTAGCACTCTCACACTGAATCGTATGGAGCGAGAGGAGTAAGTAGAAGGCAGTGTACCGCCTGTTGTAGAGCGGTTGCCTTGTCTTAAGGGCAACATATCAAGCCCCGAAGGGTATCCAGGGACATGCCCAGGGAGGTGACGGATTTTGTCGGGACCGGGGATGATTTGACTGGAGTCAGAAGCAACCCTAAGCGGGATAGGGTGCCCACAGAGATCTGCACGCTGGTTGAGCCCTTGATGAAGAGGTCATCCAAGCAAGGCAGAACAGCCACTCTCCTGGCGTGAAGGGGCACTCATGGCGGCCGCCATGACCTTGGTGAAGACCCTTGGTGCTGTGACAGGGCCGAGGGTAGGGCTACAAATGAAAAAAGAAGTCCTGAACTGCAAAGCGGAGGAACTTTTGGTGAGCTGGGGTGATGGGTATGTGCAGGTACGCGACCCTGATAGCTATGGAGGCAAGGAATTCTCCTTTGACCATAAAGATAATAATGGACCATAGGAACTACATTCTTAATCTCCTTATGTGCACATGTTTGCTCAGGTGTTAGAGGTCCAGGATGGGTCGAACTGACTCGTCCTTTTTTGGGGACCACAAGAGCTTGTAATAGAAGGCGTTGAACCTCTCACCGTCCGAAACAGGTACCATCACCCCCGCCGTTTGGAGGGAGTGAATTGCTGAGGAGGCGGCCTTGCGGTGTTTTGGAGCCTTTTGGGGGGGTTTGAGAGAAAAGACCGACCCGGGAATCGGGTCCGGAATTCAATGTGGTAACCGGAAGACACAGGGTGTCGCACCCATTTGTGGTCTGAGGCTGCAGCCCAGATGGAGGAGGATGAGACTCCTCAGTCTTTGTCTCGACTGCCAGGACGAGGTGGACTCGGGAAGGGCTGAGAAGGTCGGGCCCTACGTGTCTAGTAAAAAATGTCCTGGGCTAGAGTTGAGGGAGGGAGGTACTCTTTTCCTCCCATGGCGTCAGGAAAAAGAGCCTGTCCAGACGATCGCCAAACCATTGGTCTGGAAAGAAGTACTGTGAGAGGCTTGTTAGGGACAGAGTCCGCTCTCCATTATCGGAACCAGAGGGCCTTACGGATGGCTATGGTATTTAAGGCGGCAAAAACTGCGCAGGTAGCAGCGTCGAGGGAGGCCTGCATGAGGTACTCCGCCGCCGCAGCAAAGTGAACGGTTACATCTGCGAGGGTCTGAGGAAAACTGGTATTCCTGGTGCCTGTGCGACCCACACGGAAGGAGAGAGGGACCCGCGGCCTCAAGGCGGAGCGATCGAGCTGCTCCACTTGTCTGTCTGTCGGGTCCTTGAAGGAGGATCCATCAAGTAAAAGACAGGAGGGTCCTTCAGGCCCAGCCCTTAGAGACAGCTAAGCCAAAGGGTTACAGTGACTCCATGAGTTTATGGATACCGAAGCGGCGTCAAAATTTTTTTTTTTGAGGTTTCTTCACCCTTTTAAAGGAGACCGCAGGGTCAGTAGTAGTGGATGGGAGATCTTCCACATGCAGAGTTTGGTTGATTGCTGCAATAAGGGAGACCATCGCAGCTTGATCGCTCGGGGAGGTTGAAACCAAGGAATCATCCTGGTACAAACATCATCCCCCTTCCTCCGGCTCTTCAGAGACCGCTGAACATGTGGGAGAACCCCATCTGTGTACCCCCAAGGAAGAACCCTGGGGGTCATGCCCTTTTTCTGATCTGCAACCGGTGAAGCAGAGGGCTGATTCTTATCAGAAGGACCCTCTATAGAGGTGTCATTAGGCTGCGTTCTGTCCAGGGGCCCCGAGGGGTGTGAGGACGATGTTGCATAGCCAGCACCGGGTTCTTGGAACTGTGCCCATTCCGGGGGACTGGGAGCCATAGGCTCTGGGCTGGCGGCAGTTGCTGCAGTGGTGGAGGGGTAGGGGGGGAGGGTTGGGAGCTACAGTGGCACCGGACTCACGGAAGGAAGAGGTGCCATCAAACCCTAGTAGTTCAGTGTGGCAGGTAGTGCAGGCTGAACATTAGAAGTCTTATAGCTGTTACTGTAGTTGTGCAGGGCATAAAACATGTGACTGCAGCCGTAGCTTATCGCGTGTCGGAGGGGGCGGGGCTTAGCTCCGACAAGAACGTCGACATGAGGAAATATAATAAAATGGTGGGAAGGGACTCCCCTTCCCCCCTCCAGCCTTGCATAACAACGGTGGACAGAAAAAAAAAAAAAAAAACAAACACTCCATAAGTGTACCGCAGCTGCGGGTGCACTGAGTCCTGGGATCTCTCCCCGCCACAGGTGGAATGCAGGAGTCTGCAAACAGCCCATGTGAATCCAGACAGTGACCTCTGCTCCAATTCATGTCAGGAAGGATTCCTCAGTTAAAATTCCTGTCAGGGAGGACTCCCCAGGTAAAATTCCTGTCAGGGAGGATTTCTCAGGTAAAATTCCTGTCAGGGAGGATTCCTCAGGTAAAATTCCTGTCAGGGAGGATTCCTCAGGTAAAATTCCTGTCAGGGAGGATTCCTCAGGTAAAATTCCTGTCAGGGAGGATTCCTCAGGTTAAATACTTGTCAGAGAGGATTCCTCAGTTAAAATTCCTATCAGGGAGGATTCCTTAGCTACAATTCCTGTCAGGGAGGATCTCACCTCAGCTCCAGTGTGGAGATTCTGATGCCTGCTGTGTCTGGTCACACTTGATGCCGAGCGTGTATCAACTCAGAGCCTGCCAGAGGGACTGAGGAAGTTTGTTATCGGCTCTGGAAAATCGGTGCTATCAGACCCGTCGTCCAGTGAGTAAGAGCCCAGGATCCAGCGTCACAGGAGGGGGTACGGGGAGGCGACACTCCGCATTCCCGCCTGTTGATGGTTTTGGGAAATCGGTCCCCGAAGGAAACCGTCGCCCTCTAAAAACAAAAAATTCTTGCTGCAGTAGTCTGCAGAGATGTGCCTCTTATAGACACTAAGCTAAAACTGAAGTAGCCTGGCTGAGCCAGGGGGTGTATACTGCAAAGGAGGAGCTAATATCTTTGCATCTACTTAGTGTCCTCCTATGGATAAGCAGCATAACGCCCATGGTCCTGTGTCCCCCAATGAGGCGTCAGAGAAAACTTATAAGTACTTTAAGGTTTTATAAAAATAAGAGTGGAAGTATAAACCGCTATTTCACCAGTGGGATATAGCACCCACTAGCAGTATCGTCCCAGTTCTTCATTGATATAAAAGTGTGGTTAGCGCCTTTTAATTTTGACTCTATAATCCGCTGTGGTACCATACTTCTAACACACAATATACACTAGCAAATGCCTCCTAGGATTTCAACACCGCAAAATAGTAGCAAATATTTGCATCAATGTGTGCCTATCCTGCTTCCCATCACAAACTAGTTTAAAGGTGAAGTTTAATTTTAAAAAATAAATACAACATTCAAATATTTTAAGGAACTTTTAAGGAAATTTTAAGACTGAGTAACTCATTGCAAGATTTTAATGTGTGTGTGTGTCATGGTGAAGAGTGGCTAAAAAGAGTGTCTCACTGGAGAACCTAGTATGTCCGTGGATTATAGCCTATGAAACATTGCCAAAAACGTCAGTGAGACCTGCGTAATGCTTCGTTATCCTTGTGGTGGTGCGGTAGGGTAATTTAATAACTATAGCTGATCATTGGGGACCCATTAGTGGGACTTCTCACTGGTCCAAAATGTACAACTCTTAATAGATGGGTTTGGTACCATGGCTTTTTCACATGTCTGAGGAAGGACTCGAGTTTGATTGATAAATGTACATTATTCTGAAAATGAGGCAGTCAGCATTGATTGGGTTGGATAAATTAGGCTCATTTGTCTCAAATGCCTGCACTAATACTTCAGTCCAGGAGTGAAGCTCTCCGGCACCTCTGATGTATGAACAGCTCAACAGCAACTGATCAATATAAACTGAACATTCACAACATTACAACTTCCCATATATTAGCTTTACAGCCGCTTTGTATTTCTTTTCTGGTAAAACATGAAAGTTTGATGAGATAAATCCATTATTTAGAAATTAAAAACACATTCTAGGTAGGCAACAGAATGACTCACCTCTCTGCGCACCATGCTACATTCACACTGGTCCACAAAGATACTGAGCACCGTTCCCCATAAGCCTCCAGAAATGTTCTGACAGCTGTCAGACAAGATAACACAGGCTTCCTTAATGGATGTCAAAGCTGATCCAATGGCCAGGCTTGTAAATCTCACCTGGAAATAGTTGGATGAAAAAAATCAAACTGTGATATAACTAATTATATATACGGAGTGTGGAAAAAATGCTACAAAGTAAGAATGCTTCCAAAATAAAAGTGTCAATAGTTTAATTTTTATCAATATACAAAATGCAAAGAGAATGAAAAAAAGAAAGGTAAATCAAATCGGTATTTAGGGGGATCAACATTGCCTTCAGGACAGCATTAATTCTTCTAGGTACAAGTGGCCAAAATCTGGTATATATATATATATATATATATATATATATATATATATATATATATATATATATATATATATATATACACACACACATACTGTGTGCGTGTGTATATATGTGTATACACATACATATATATTGATCATCTTATTCCTATGTAGATTAGAGCAGTCATTAAAGAAGCACTTCCATGTATATTTAATGTAGAGTAGGTGTATCAATATACTCATCGATCATCTTCACACATTTCCAGTGCTGCTCTGCTCCTCTTCTGGGTCACGTAACTACTAGCCCAACTGGCAAGCTCACTCTGGGATTAATGAGTCGGAGGTATCATTTACAATGGAAGCCTATGGAGGCTTATTTGGACACTCCATAGGCTTATACTTTAAAAGTGAATTAAGTCTCAAACATAAAGTTCCCTGTGTGATCCAGAGCTTCAGCTACATGAATAATTATTCATATACAGCCAACATATTCCACAGCACTTTACAACTGAGAGGGCACATGTACAGAGAATATGAGACATTACAGAGTAACACAATTCAAAGTTACCAAGAGGTATGAGTTCACTGCTCACAAGCTTACAATCTGACAATGACTGGCACAGGGTAAAGGCATTGGTGAAGCGGTTGGAGAGAAAAATGATCCTGGCTGTGGCATTCAGGATGGATTGGAGAGGGGAACGTTTAGTAATAGGGAGACCAATTAGTAAAAAAATATCAGTAATGCAGGTGAGAATGAATAAGAGCGACAGTAAGGGTTTTTGCAGAATCAACGTTAAGAAAAGGTCAAATTCTAGAGATTTTTTTTTTTTTAGGTAGAGGGGACATGAGGGAGCGAGTAATTGGATATGGGGAGTGAAGGAAAGATCTGAGCCAAATATAACCCCAAGACAGCGGGTATGCTGCTAGGGAGTAATGGTTGAACCACTCACAGAAATGGCAATATTGGGTTTAGGAAGGTTAGTCAAAGGAGGAAACATTCAAAATCAGAAGTGGCGATCAGCGAGTATATTAATAAATATATGATACACTATACTATATACAAATTCAAACCGGTTTAGCCCAAATCAATTTTAATAGGAGTATTATTTTTTTACTGAAATAGATGTATAAGCGACTTAAAACTGGGTGAGGAACAGCCGAACATGGCTCCGAAGACACTGGAGAAGACAGTTTCATGTCACAAGACATGCACCATGGCAAGACTAAGGACATTAACAAGACACAAGATAGTTAGGCCAGTTTCAGACATCCGTGTTTAATCAGGTACAAGTCACACACATGGTTATGGTCATACGTGTGTCACACGAGTGACATCCGCTTTGGCATAAGTGTGACGGGTTCCGGAGAAAACACGGGTCTGTGAAATAAAAAGATTTTCCATATTTACCTGCTTTCTTTAGCTCTGTTGCCTCCGCTCATGACCGCCGCTCATTATATTAATCAATTATTCACCGCACTCAGGCCCTGGAAGCCAGAGCATCGCAGGGACAGCGCTGGGTACAACACAGCAGGGATAGGCGAGTATTCTGCAAGCAGTGACATCCAGGAGGTCATCGGTGTTCCCAATGAACTCTGATGACATCCTGATGACCCCTCGCTACAGCTTCACGGGTTCATTAGTTTAATGGGAACTGTGACGAGTCCCCGATTCTGTCCCCGCGATGCTCTGGCTTCCAGGTCCTCACCACACACACACTCTGCTGTATACTCACCCAGCGATGCGGTCCACGGCACTGAAGTCCCCAGGTCTGCTCCGGCTTCCAGCTCCACAGGGCACTGACTATTCAGAGAGCATAATGAGCGGGGATCAGGAGCGTCAGTCAGCAGAGCCAGAGACAGCACCACTGGATACAGGTAAAAAACCCGTGTTTTCTCCGGTACGTGTCACACTGATGTCACACGGATCACAACAGTGTACGATCCGTGACACCCGTGCTGCCTGAGAAAAAGCGGACATGCCTGATTGTGTGTGGGGTCATGAGAGGTCACACAGTCCGTATGAAAACACGGACGTGTGAGTAACAGCAAATAACATGGGTACGTGTGGCATCAGTGTTAAAAACGGATGTCACACGTACCTGAAACACGGATGTCTGAAATCAGCCTTATACTGCATTAGCAAGGTCTCTCCCAGGCAAATATTTAAAATTTGAGGAAAGTGCTGTGGAATAGTTTGGTGCTATAGAAATAAAAATTAAATTATTGTAAAGCAATCTGGGGTGTTATGATGTGCTGGCAAGTGCTTTTGAAAAATCACCAAGAAATAGGA
Organism: Anomaloglossus baeobatrachus; assembly: GCF_048569485.1. Taxonomy (NCBI): domain Eukaryota; kingdom Metazoa; phylum Chordata; class Amphibia; order Anura; family Aromobatidae; genus Anomaloglossus; species Anomaloglossus baeobatrachus. The sequence goes on from NC_134358.1 coordinate 194,869,047, forward strand.
AAAATGTAAGGACTTATATACACCATGGTTGGCCAAGGAATCTTAGTGCAGCAGATAAAAGAAACATCACATTTATTTCCTTTCGAAACTAGCAGATGTCTAGCAGTGCCATCAGTTTAGAACTTGCAGCCAGCAGTGAGACCTAGCAATTATTTACTGTTTGGTGAAGTCTGGCTAGAATTGGTCTTCATAGAATTGAAGCCAAAAAACCCACACACTTTCAACATGGAAACACAGCCAGGCGATAACACAACTATGCAAAAAAAAACATAGGGACAGGATTGGATAAAAATGGCAGCAGGTGGTCTGGACTGATGAGTCAAAATGTGAAATCTAGCACTGTAACAAACAGCTGTTTGTTTTCAGAAATAGTGAAATATGTCCGATGTTCCTTCACACTTGGGGATGCATTTCAGCAAATGGCGTTAGAAATTTGGCCAAGATTAAAGGTGTCTTCAATGTTGAGAAATACAGGCAGCTACTTATCTAATTATTTAACAGTCAAGGAGGTGATTTGATTGCCTCCAAATATATAACCAGTGAAATTAAAGTGCACCAATCACCTGGATTTTCCTATATAACCTAAAGCCAGTGCTATACTGGCATTATTATGCTGATTCTATACATACCTTTAGTTGTCAGCTAGGATGTATAGGTTTTGAAACACAAGCAAGTAAAGTTTGTAAAATGAGCAGCTTGTTGAGTGACAGCAGCTGATAGCTGGGGTGGGTATAAATAGTTATCCCCTTCCCGTTACTAATGCTAATACTATCATTTTACTTTGTGACTAAAAAGACCTCTGCTGGTCATTCCCATGTGACCGGAAGGGGTGGGGCCTCAGCTAACAGAAAAATGTGCTTCCTGGTATAAGCTATATTGGCTGAGGCCCCGCCCCTGCTGGTCACATGGGTATGACATCAGCACAGGTGCATTTAGTCACAAAGTAAAACGATTGTATAATAGAATTAGCAGTCCATTTCCATGTTTACAATGAAAGCAAAAACTGTGGAAAGAAAGCGCACATAGGGTTTTATCCGATAAAAATAGGTGCAGGGAATAGGGCAGGTACTCACCTGCTTTAGTTGTGACAGGCACAACTCCTTGTCAGCACGGAATGAATACAAAGGTGGTCAGCTGCAGCCCCGATGATGCAACAGGATAGGGAATGGTTAAAAGAAATCGGGTTAAATGCTGCGCTAAAAACCACAAATCAAAAGGTATATCGTGAATTCCTTTTCTTTATTTTCCCAGGTCAACATGTTTCAAAGGCATATCCGCCTTCTTCATCAGGACAAAAAGCCAGAAAGGAACAGCATAACACATGCTGCATGCAAGGGATACATATATACAACTGAAGTAGCCACATTTACAGAGATGACGTCAGCTGTCTGATGACTCATCAGCTCACGTCATCTCTGTAAATGTGGCTACTTCAGTTGTATATATGTATCCCTTGCATGCAGCATGTGTTATGCTGTTCCTTTCTGGCTTTTTGTCCTGATGAAGAAGGCAGATATGCCTTTGAAACATGTTGACCTGGGAAAATAAAAGGAATTCACGCTATACCTTTGATTTGTGGTTTTTAGCGCAGCATTTAACCTGATTTCTTTTCACCATTCCCTATCCCATTTACATGTTTAGAGAGGCCACAAAAAATATAAAATGACCACTACTCAGCTGTTTGCTGCTGACAAGAGTGTTTCTATTCATTATATTATACCAGGAACAGTGAAAAACATTGGTCGTCTTCAGCCCAAGCAGCTACTTAATGCTTCGTATTAGTTTTTATTCTGAATTGATGATACCTTTAAGTTTACTAAACTATTTACGGTTATACCAAGAAATTGGAAAGCAGATGTTCACTGTAGCTGATCCTACCATGAAAGGTCAGAAACAAGTCAATGACATTTAATTACCAAGTAAATTAAAGATACATTCTCTATTCTGTTCGGACGGTTCCCTCGAGCATAGCAGAGAAGAACAGCGCACACATCAGAAGCCCATCACATCATTTATTTAAAACCAGAGCCGCCCAACTGCAGACAACACGCTGAATGTAATGTGCCTAGATATATTACCAGCAACTATTTTGTAACAGACACGATAGGACTAGCGCTATATAACATGAGCCATGCACATCAGACCAGAATTGCATCTTATTTTTATTCATCACCATCTAGAAGGTCAAACAAAAATCAATTTTTAAATAAATGTGTCCATGTATGTGTATATATATATATATATATATATCTATTATATATATTTTATACACATGAGCGAGCACTAAAATGCTCAGTTGCTTGGTACTCGAATCGAGCAAATCGGAATCCTTCAATGCTCATCATTAATAACTAGTACAATGGAAGGCAATGGGAAACGCAAGAATTTTTCAGGGAGTCCCTCCCACAAGGTCTGGGGTCATTAAAATCACTAAAATGGATGGATAAAGTGCTGAAAGGGAATGGGAATTGCAGGGGAAGAGGCCTGGACACATCTCTGACTCCAAGATCGATGCTGGAAACAATGTTGTCAGAGTATTACTCCACTTTTACGGACTGACAATGAAAAAATACCAAAACTGAAGATGACATGGATTTTTACAAGAAAAAATGTTGGAAACTTTGTTTACTGTATAATGACTTGTATATATAATGCAAATTTATGAAGAGAGAAAAATCGCCTCCTCCACCCCTTAGGCTACGTTCACACATAGCGTTTTTGATCTCTCATTGCTTTCAATGGTGAAAAAAAAGGTGCAAAAACACAAAGAATTGATATGCTCCTTCTTTTAAAAATGCTGCAGTTTTCCATTTAAGTCAGGAAAAAAAAGAATTGACATGCATGAGATTTCTGCAATTTTTTTGTCATGATCCAGGTCTGTATTGGCCGCTGTGGTTTGATTATTTCATCCAGTTCTAGCCTGGTCATGTCAGGTGTTAACTCTTCCCTGCCTCATTCTGGTTTCCGGGACACTATATCCTGGTGCTGCACCTCTGGTTCAGTGTCAGTGATAGTTTATGCTCTGCAGCATGTGTTACTGGCTCTGGTAAGTTACCTGATCTATACTGTCTCCCAGCTACCTTGTTCTGACTTGTACTCCCCTCCATTTGTCCCGGTCCCTGACTACCCACTCCTGTCTACTGTGTACCCTTCTCTGTCTGTCTTATCCTGGTCCCGACCTGTTTGTCCTCCTCCCTTGTTTGTACTTGGACTTCCTGGCACCTGACCTGTATCCTCGTTCCTAACTTCAGCTCCGTCTCTCCTCTCTGTTGCATACGTGACTTCCTGGCTTCCGACCCTCGGCTATCACCTGACCATGATCTGATTATCCCTGTGCAATTGATGAGACCTCTTGCTGCTGACCTGGATTACTAACTACTTTACTGATTTCTGGTGGTTTGCCTGCTAACTGCACTCTGAAGCTACACTGCTTGTTGCTTCAGCATCTCCCTTAGTATAGTGTGACATTTTTCCTATTTCAGTGGGACTCCTAGACTGGTGAAGATTATGCATTAAGTGCTAGGCCTAGCAAAAATTGAAAGGAGGGATTGCAATACACCCTGGAATACACATAGAGGATGGCCTCAGAAAACATTTTTTCCTCATTTGGAAGGAGTGGGACTCCTAGAGTGGTAACGTGTATGCACTATGTGCAAGGGCTTCCAATAATTAGGAGGAGGCACTCCAATATATCCTGGAACACATGTATAGTAGGGCCTCAGATAACATTACATTTAGAAGGAGTGGGACTTCTGTGGATAACAAGGCGGAGTTAAAGATTCAAGACCACTACTCAGGGTACAACTGGCACGGCACAAAATTTATTTTTAGGAATCAGACTCAGATTTTGCTCCAGCTAAGGTGGGGGGCAGTTCCTCCTGTGTCGGCTCAGGGCATCAGGTAGCCTCGAGGATTTAAATAGTTGAAGCTAGGGTTTCCAAATATTTTTTGTTTATCTCCTTATAGACCTTTGCCAATGAAAATTCATGAACCATGTTGAAGAAACATCTCCAACCCATCTTGGGGAAAGAACACCACAAGTCCTTTGCTCATTTATTCATAAGAAGTACATTTGTACCTTTCTCCCATTAAAAAGAATGTATCTTTATTTTATTTTTTTTTTAACACAGAGTTTAATCAAATTTGAGGCTCGCAGGCTGCAGTAGCAGGTTCTTCCTTGCTTAAGTTGTTCCGTGGGTTTGTAGTACCATCGGGGAAATAATAACCAATAGGCGCATCCGCCTGTCAACTGAAAATGCTGACTGGCTGACTGTTCTCAAAATGAACAAGGCCTGGATTGGCCCCAACTTCTCAACCCTAGCAGATGAGTAAAGAGCTGTGGAGAAGAAGCGCAATAGGGTTTTACCCCAAAAACACAGGGGGTAAAGACAGGGAGCAGTTATACTCACCAAATGAAGTTGTGAAAGTCACAACTACTATATAGGCATGGAAAACTGGGATCACGGCAGCAGCAACCCAAACGGCAGATAACAGAGAACAACAGAAGAAAATCGGGTTTTAGAGCAGTGCCAATGACCACTTCTCAGGTATTCAGATTAATGGATCTTTTATTTTGCACAGGTCTACGCGTTTCTGGAGTCTCAGCTCCCTTCCTCAGGACCATCAGGCATAAGAACACATCAAATCCGATGTGTTCTTATGCCTGATGGTCCTAAGGAAGGGAGCTGAGACTCCAGAAACGCGTAGACCTGTGCAAAATAAAAGATCCATTAATCTGAATACCTGAGAAGTGGTCATTGGCGCGGCTCTAAAACCCGATTTTCTTCTATTGTTCTCTGTTATCAACCCTAGCAGATGACTGCTTAAAGCCAATTCAAATGTTATTTTCTTCTGGTGTATTCCCATGCACCCCTTCCCATCCAAAAAGGTATACAGTTCATGGTTTATTTTTCTTGTCCTCCTCCTTCACCATATGAACAGGGTTAACATGTGGCCCTCAATCCAAATTCTTACACAGCCATCAAGTGGTCCTTACTCAAAATTTTAGTTGGCATAGATGACCCAAATCAGAGACTGGCTGGCCACATTCATAGCTCCCTCCATTTTTACGTTGATTCCGTAAAGTTTTAGTGCCAAACAGGGACATAGTAACATTGTAAGTGCATCTGCCTGTCAGCTGAAAAATGCTCACTGGGCAAGCTGTTTTTAAAATGAGCAAGGCCTGAATTAGCCCCAATGTCTCAAACGCAGCAGATGACAGCAGCAAAACATAAATCCAATTCAAATGTTCCTTGCTTTTCTCATGTATTCCCATGCTCAGTTTCAAACCCCAAAAAAAGGTATACGGCTCATGGTTTATTAATTTTCTTCTCCTACTCCACCATAGCCAGAGTCATCATGCAGCACACTCTCAATTTTTAGAGGACTTTCAGGAGAAACTGAACTTTTTAGAGGGCCATCACTCACTGTTTTTAGAGGGCCAGCAGGACTGAGGCCGTGCCTTGGAACTTGTTCCCTAGCTACCACTATTTTTCCCGGTGCCTCATCCATGTTGTATCCCTATAAACTGGGTATGCTTTGCCTTGAAGAGACAGTCTAAGGGGTACTTTGCACACTACGACATCGCAAGTCGATGCTGCGATGCTGAGCGTGATAGTCCCCGCCCCCGTCGCAGCTGCGATATCATTGTGATAGCTGCCGTAGCGAATATTATCGCTACGGCTGCTTCACATACACTCACCTGCCGTGCGACGTCGCTCTGGCCGGCGAACCGCCTCCTTATTAAGGGGGCGGGTCGTGCAGCGTCACTGCGACGTCATACGGCAGGCGGCCAATAGGAGCGGAGGGGCGGAGATGAGCGGGATGTAAACATCCCGCCCACCTCCTTCCTTCCGCATTGCAGCCGGGACGCAAGTAGGAGATTTTCCTCGCTCCTGCGACTTCACACACAGCGATGTGTGCTGCCGCTGGAGCGAGGAACAACATCGGACAGTCGCGTCAGCGTAATTATGGAATTCGCCGACGCTACACCGATGATACGATTACGACGCTTTTGCGCTCGTTAATCGTATCATCTAGGATTTACACACTACGATGTCGAGAGCGATGCAGGAAGTGCGTCACTTTCGACATGACCTCACTGACATCGCACCTGCGATGTCGTAGTGTGCAAAGTACCCCTTAGTGCGGACCTCCTGTGGATCTGTGCAGTCTGAGCAGGTGTGTACAGATCCACAAGAGGTCCATACTTAGGCTGATAGCCTTTACCCTTATCTACCTAACAAATAGTCGCCAGGTCTCATATGGATTCACCATATTCCCCCCCTTCCTTCTTAGGCAACTTTCACACTTGTGTTGAACGGCATCCGTCACAAAGCGTTGTGTAACGCATGTGACGGATGCCTTGCAAAAAGTGTGATAATAAAGGCAACGGATTCCAGTGAAATAACGCCTTGCGTTAAGTTTTCTTTAGCCGAGAGAGAGCGAGCCCCCATCTTCACCGCACACACCCCAACACTACCACCCACATCATCACCACACACCCCAACACTACCACCCACATCATCACTGCACACATCCCGACACTACCGCCCACATCATCACCGCACACATCCCGACACTACCGCCCACATCCGGACACTACAGCCCACATCATCACCGCACACATCCCGACACTACAGCCCACATCATCACCGCAGACATCCCGACACTACAGCCCACATCACCGCACACATCCCGACACTACAGCCCTCATCTTCACCGCACACACCCCGACACTACAGCCCACATCATCACCGCACACATCCCGACACTACAGCCCTCATCTTCACCGCACACACCCCGACACTACCGCCCACATCATCACCGCACACACCCTGACACTACAGCCCTCATCTTCACCGCACACATCACGACACTACCGCCCACATCTTCACCGCACACATCCCGACACTACAGCCCTCATCATCACCGCACACATCCCGACACTACCGCCCTCATCTTCCCCGCACACATCCCGACACTACAGCCCTCATCTTCACCGCACACATCTCGACACTACAGCCCTCATCATCACCGCACACATCCCGACACTACAGCCCTCATCTTCACCGCACACATCCCGACACTACAGCCCTCATCTTCACCGCACACATCCCGACACTACAGCCCTCATCATCACCGCACACATCCCGACACTACCGCTCTCATCTTCCCCGCACACATCCCGACACTACAGCCCTCATCTTCACCGCACACATCTCGACACTACAGCCCTCATCATCACCGCACACACCCCGACACTATCGCCCTCATCTTCACCGCACACATCTCGACACTACAGCCCTCATCTTCACCGCACACATCCCGACACTACAGCCCTCATCTTCACCGCACACATCCCGACACTACAGCCCTCATCTTCACCGCACACATCTCGACACTACCGCCCACATCATCACCGCACACACACAGGCATTACCTCAGTGACATTCCCGCTGACAGCGCGACTCCCTTCAGTTGCTGCCTGGAGCTCACAGGAGCGGCGGTGTTCTACGGCCGCTCCTGTCAGCTTCATGTAGCAGAGCTGAAAGCGTCGCGGGACCTCGTGTGGATTACGCCGGACCTGGAGGGGTATTTGGGGATTTTAATGAAGTGGTGAAAGAGGGTGTTTTTTTGTCTTTTATTCCAAATAAAGGATTTTTCGGGTGTGTTTATTTATTGTCACTTACAAGTTAATCATTGTGGGTGTCTCAGACGCCTGCCATGATTAACCTACGACTTAGTGGCAGCTATGGGCTGCTGCCATTAACTCATTACCTCGATTACCACCTCATCAGGGCAATTCGGGATGAGCCGGGTAGAGTCCCGGGGCTGTCGCATCTAATCGATGCGGCAATTCCGGGTGGCTGCTGGCTGATATTTTTAGGTTGGGGGGCTCCTCATAACGTGGGGCTCCCCATCCTGAGAATACCAGCCTTCAGCCATGTGGCTTTACCTTGGCTGGTATCAAAATTAGGGGAGACCGCACGTCATTTTTTTTAAATTATTTATTTATTGCACTGCACGATATAGACCCGCCCACCGGAGGCTGTGATTGGTTGCAGTGAGACAGCTGTCACTCAGCGTGGGGGCAGGTCTGACTGCAACCAATCATAGGCGCCGGTGGACGGGGAAAGCAGTGAATACTAGATGGAATAGTGAGCGGCCGGCTTTTTCAAAAGAGGAAAAGCCACCGGAGCTTTGTGACAACTGTGCAGCGTCGCGCCCATGATCAGTGAGTATGAGGGAGAGGGGAGAGGTGGGAGAGAGACCAGGAGTGATTTTAAACGATTTTGATCGTTCTGCTGGACATGCTGAGCATGCGCAGTAGAACGTGACGGAATCAGTCAGCGTATTCCGCCGCTTAGCGCATAGCGGCGGAATCCGCCACCATAGAAAATCATTAGACACCTTAGCGGATTCCAACGGAATCCGTCAAGGTGCGCTATTTTAACGACACAAAAAAACTCTACATGCAGCGTTCCCTCCGCCCAACGCAGAGTCAAAATAACGACGCTGCGTCGTGCAGTGGATGCAAAGCAAGACCATCCATTGCTATCCGTAGCTAATAGAAGTCTGTGAGGAATAAAATGGTTTCCTGCAACGGTTACCGTAATTCCTCCAGGCTGCGGATAGCAACGGAAGCCGTCCAACGCAAGTGTGAAAGTAGCCGTACGGTAAATTGAAGCCAACTGTGTGACCACTGATATCCCTGAATAAAGAGGACCATTACTACAGTCAATTCATTCAAGTGACCAAGAGCACTAGGACGATATTGTTATCCATATCCTGATGCCTTCAACGCTGTGTAGACTATAACATTAAGGCCTCCTGAAGTCCTCAAATACAAAGGTGACCCCTGAATGGTTCACTCACTCTTACTATACTATCATAGTCCACTTACAGACTTGTCTACTGCAGGGTGACATTATTCCACTGTGAGATTCACAAGTACATCACTCATGCTTCATAGCACATAGTACCGGCAACAATGAGGCTCATATGAGAGCATATCTTACTCTACTTATGTTGGAGGTTATTACAGTCTTTTTTGTCCTTATGTCATCCATGGGAATATCCGGCATTCATTATACTCTTCTAGATAATGATTTCATGATGAAGACCGATTTATAGGCCGAAACACTGGATGGACTGTATCTGTTTATTTTGTTACCACAAGATCACATTAAAAAGCATCAGAAAAGAAAGCAAATCTCATTTTTCAAAAACATTTTTTTCTTCCATTGACATTTGGTGTGCCAGAGTTCTAAGTTATTGCTGGACTGTTTTGTTTTGCACTAGAGCACCCGTATCTAGGTGGTTGAGCCAGACTGTTCCCTTTTTCCAGAACTCCACATTAAACATTAGCAAGGCTTTGTGAGTAGCAGAGGGCAGTAGATGAATACTAGCTACAATACGCCTATCAGTATTCCGCTTAGCCTCCACACAACTGACAAGTGGGCATGAATGTCTGACAACTGTGAATCTTTGAGGAATCAAAAAAGATGGGTATCATCAAGATAATCATCCTGCTTGTCTACTCAAATGCTTGCTGATCACAATTAAAGAGGAAGCTTTGCATGTGGACCAGTTGTTGTAGATGGAGGAAGAAAGTACACAGGGTGAAACTACCCAGTCCAGCCTACTCTGTTGGGTTGTAGCAGAGTTTCATCGCACGTCACAGTTTAGCATATTGCACATTCTTACCATCAGCACTTAACAGAGCGCCGCGAGCACGAGATGCACTGTGACGTGCGATGAAACTCTGCCCAGAGTCCAGTTACTGGGTCCCGCCTTGTTGAATTTCCAATTCCGGCAGTTGACGTGACATCACCGGACATCAGATGCCGCAGCAACCGGTGGTCATGGGGACTGAGTGGACTGTGATAGCGCTTCTCATAGGCAGAATTGGCAACACAAGATACAGCTCTGGCAAAAATTAAGAGACCACTGCAAAATTGTCAGTTTTTCTGATTTTACTCTTTATAGGTATATTTTTGAGTGAAATGTAAATTGTTGTTTTATTCTATAAATAACTGGCAATATGTCTCCGACTTTCCAAGCAATGCATTTTGTATTTATTTTCTTAAAATGAGAAATGGTCAAAATAACAAAAAAAAGCATTGCTTTCAAACGTCAAATGCAAAGAAAACAAGTTCATAATCATTTAGAAACAACAATACTAATGTTTTACCTCAGATCTTCAGAAATCAATATTTTGTGGAATAACCATGTTTTTTAGTATATAGCAGCGGGGGGCAAATAGCCAGAGAAAAAAACTCCTAAAACATAACCTTTAATGGGTATACATTAAAAGTGGACTGCCACTATAAAAGAATAAAAAATGTTCCTTTGGGCCATACACAGGATGGCTACAGCCTCAAAATGAACACAAGGCACGGCGTACACAGCTTGGCGTTCATCCATGCTGGACGTATCGGTCCGTCCTTGGGGCAATTTTGTTGTCTGTCAGCCTTGATGTGACTACTGACATGATGTTAAGTACCTTATGAAGACTCCCCTGAAGATTATTGTAAGAAACGCGTCGGGAGGTTACATACTACCGTTTTTTCACTTGAGCCAACGAATGGTATTTATGTGAAGGGTCACCTATGTTTGAGCTCTGCACTTTTTCCCAATTGACATGTCCTTGGAAGCACGGTAAGACCGTTTTCCTTTTTCTGATTCATGGTTGCAGTTGATCTGAGGGATTTACTGTTGCAGCAGGTCTGACGTGACAACCATAGATTTCGCTGTGTTTTTCTGAATGCAGGTACTCTGTGTAACTTGTTTTCATACTTTCTGCATTTTGTGCCTGGTGTTCATTTTGAGGCTGTAGCCATCCTGTGTATGGCCCAAAGGAACATTTTTTATTCTTTTATAGTGGCAGTCCACTTTTAATGTATACCCATTAAAGGTTATGTTTTAGGAGTTTTTTTCTCTGGCTATTTGCCCCCCCGCTGCTATATACTGCTCTCCATCTCTAGGTGGGATTTTGAAGGTAATTGCTATATTCCCAACCATGATTTTTAATCACAGATTTCTGGAGATTGGATGGCCGTGAAAGGGGTTTGATGTGGTGGTCCTTCATCCACACATTAATTGACCTAGCTGTTTGGCATGGCGCATTGTCCTGCTGGAAAAAACAGTCCTCAGAGTTGTGAAACATTGCCTGAGCAGAAGGAAGCAACTGTTTTTCCAGGATAACTTGCATGCAGCTTGATTCATACGTCCTTAGCAAAATTTAATCTGCCCGATTCCAGCCTTGCTGAAGCATCCCAAGATCATCACCAATGCCCCATCAAATTTCATAGTGGGTGCAAGACACTGTGGCTTGTACGTCTCTCCAGGTCTCCATCTAACCATTAGACGACCAGGTGTTGGGCAAAGCTGAAAATTAGACTCAGAGAAGATTACCTTACTCCAGTCCTCTAAGGTCCAATCCTTATGGTCTTTGGCAAACTTCAGTCTGGCTCTCCTTTGCTTCTCATTGATGAAAGGCTTTTTCTAGCTTTACATGACTTGAACCCTGCCTCTAGGAGCCTGTTACGAACTGTTCTTGTTGTGTACTTCACCCCAGCTGCCATTTGCCATTCCTTTTGTAGGTCACTTAATGTCATCCTGCGGTTGCTGAGTGACATTCGAATAAGATGACGGTCATTCCGATCAGTGGAGAGTTGCTTTCACCCTCTGCCGGCCTGTACTCTGGTTGGAATTCAACTGACACTGCAATGGAATGGCTATCAGACATGCAGGGAAGCTGATTTTCATAAAAATGTGCAGTGGTCTCTTAATTTTTTGCCAGAGCTGTATTTAGAAAGAGCATTCTTTAACAGCTGTATATTGATATGGCCTTTATGCTTTTGTAGTGGACCACCTATTTAAGTGATTTCCTGACTGAGAAGAAATGTGGCAGTAATCAGGCCTTGGTGTGGCAAGGGAAATAGAACTCAGCTTCCCAAAGATGTGATAAACCACAGTTAATTTTTTATTTTAAGCCATCAATATCTGATCAGTGGGTCTCAATATTATGGACAGAAAAAAACCAGCATGAAAACCAAAAGCTTTATGAACGCAAGTGGTGTTCTGAAACTCGTTTAAGAATGCAGCTTGTATTCAAAACACGTTTGGCTCCACATCTTCGCACAACTGCAGATGAACTGGTTGCAGGCCACTGCATGCTTACATTGCTACATCTACATACAAAACAGCTTTTTAGTAGTAGCAGTGTAGGGGCATTGTGTTGTCACCATATTCCCTTCATTGGTATAATACACTACACCATCGCTATTAATTACTGAGAAAGTAGAAAGAATGAAGTAAATATTTAGGAGGCAGCAGAGATCACATTGTGCATTGGCCCCTTCATACAGTTACCAAACATGGGTTCCAAGTGTCATACTCCACTGATCTGATACTGATAATGATGGCACATCCAAAGAAATTATAAATATTCAGTTCTTAAGAAACAGCTTTAACACTGATCTGTAAAAACTGAATGTCTTACAATACACTTTTAAAGACATTGGTACATTTGAATACATTTATTGTTATGTTTTGGTCTTGAAGAATAAAATAAACCCTCAGAAAAATTTACTTCAATGGCTACCAGATAGCAAATAAGGAATATAACTAATTCACTGTTGGATAATTCAACTTTTTTTTTCCTTTCAGAATTCTGCTAGTTACTGTTGGAAAAGTCAATATTCACCCTCCCCAAGGACAGCACTGCATTTCTACTCCATAGAGGGAGTCATGTCAACAGTACAAGGCGATGAATCCAGTGATTGGATGCAGTGCCACTGCTGAAACCTGTACACAATTACCGGAACGGCGGAAGAGATGCAGAGAAGGACCTGGGAAGATAGCACACCGCCTCTCTCTTATTTATGACACAGGTACTTTGATGTGGTGCACAATGCTGAGAGGGGAAAACCCTTTTAACCTCATAACGACGGCCGTACGACTTAAAGCGGCGGCAAAACAGGGTACTTATTCTGTTCCGCCGCTTTAAAGCGGCGGCCCGAAAAAACCCTGTAGCGCCCCCCAGCGACCGAAAATCTCGGGGGTTTCAGCTACCGGGGGTAGCTGAGACCCCCCAGATTATGAATCGGGGTGTTTTTTTTGGACCCCGATCATGTGATCGGCGGTATACACCGTATACCGACGAACACATGAAAAAAAAAGAAATGGCCGGTAAAACTGATTTCTTTTTCATCTGACATGATCAAACATGTCAGATGAGAAAGAAATCTAACCCCCTAGTGCCCCCAAAGCCCCCGGTACCGGAGAGTCCCCCCACCCCCCACCCCTACCCCCACCGGACATCCAAAATGGCGCCGAAGCGCACAGAAAACTGCCGCCGGCGCCGGGTCTGCAGTCATTTCCCTCCGATCTGAAATGATCAAACATTTCAGATCGGAGGGAAATGTCCTCCCCCTGACCCCTCCTCCGGTCCACCGGAGCCCTCTGGTCACCGGAGCCCCCTCCGGTTCTCCAGAGCCACCACCCCCCCTCCCCCCTCCGGAGCGTGGAAGATGGCGGCGCACAGCGCGCGGCCGCCTTCATTCTGCTCTTTCTGCCGCATGTGACACGTCACATGCGGCAGAAAGGTGTCCCCAGGTCCCACTAGGTCACCCCCCGTCACCCCCCCCCCCCCAAGCCCCCGGTTATACGTTACCTGTCTGCCGCTCCGGGCCCGCGATCGCCGCCTCCTTCTTCAATGCTGGCGGCGCATGCGCAGACAGCGGCTGTCAGCTGGATCCCTGCAAGCAGGGATCCTGCTGACGTCGCTGATGCACAGGCTCCACTGTGGACCGGGGGAGGGTGAGTGCAGTGATCTGCAGCCACACTCCTCACATGGAGAGGCTGCTGTTCCAGAAAATGGGGGGTACGTTCTGTGAGCGTGCCCCTCATATTCTGGAATGAGGTTACTGCAGGTCACTCTGCCCTAGGTTGGACCGGGGCAGTGTGAGTGCAGTATTCTCAGATTACTGCACCCACACTGCTCATGGAGAGCTTGCTCTTCCAGAAAATGGGGGATACGTTCCCTGAACGTGCCCCCCATATTCTAGAAGATCCAGAGTCGGCGCGGGACCTCCAATATGGATTACAGCGACCGGAATTTCTTTATTTTCAATAAATTGGTAAAAGAGGAATGTTTCGGGGAGTGTTTTTTCAAATAAATTTTTTTTTTGTCTTTTTTTTTTCTATTACTGACTGGGTTAGTTATGTCGGGTATCTGTTCAGATGCCGTGACATCACTAACCCCAGGGCTTGATGCCAGGTGACATTACAGCTGGTATCAACCCCATATATTACCCCGTCTGCCACCGCACCAGGGCGCGGGATGAGCTGGGGCGAAGCGCCAGGATTGGCGCATCTAATGGATGCGCCACTTCTGGGGCGGCTGCGGCCTGCTATTTTTAGGCTGGGAAGAGTCCAATAACCATGGCTCTTCCCACCCTGAGAATACCAGACCCCAGCTGTCCGCTTCACCTTGGCTGGTGATCTAATTTGGGGGGGACCCCAAGTTTTTTTTTTAAAAAACGCCTGGGGAGCCCTCCAAATTGATCACCAGCCAAGGTGAAGCTGTCAGCTGTGGTTTGCAGGCTACAGCTGTCTGCTTTACCCTAGCTGGCTATCAAAAATAGGGGGGACCCCACGTCGTTTATTTTAATTATTAATTTTTTGGGGGGCTAAATACAAGGCTAGGCACCCTTTAGTGCCACATGAAAGGCACTAAAGGGCGCCAGCTTAGAATATGCAGGGGAATGGGACGTTATATTTGTTTGACATCTATCCATTCATCCATTGTAGCATTTTACGCTGTGTGCCCACAATCAGGGTTTGCAGCGTTTTGGGCGCAGAGTGTTTTCCCTGCGTCCATAGCGCTGCGTTGTGCAGTAGAAGCACAGTGGAAGGATTTTTAGAAATCCCATGCCCAATGTGCTTCTTTTCTCCGCAGCATAAACCGACCTGTGGCGCAGCTTCCCGAGCCTCAGCATGTCAATTTATGCTGCGGAGATGAGTGTTCTCTGCAGGTAGCATAGAGCTCCACAGCGGCCTGAACCCAAATCGTGGGCTTGGGCAGCTGCGTTCTCCCGTGGACAACACTCACATCTCTGCAGGAGGCTGACACTGTGTACTAGATGCCGTGTCGCTGGATCATGGCCACAGAGCCTAACAGTGAGACATTTGTTGCTACAGCAACATTTTTGTGAAGTACCTGTGGATTCAAAATGCTTACTATACTCCTGAATAAAATCCAGTTTCCAAAATGGGGTCACTTGTGGGGGTTTTCTGATGTATAGGTACCCAAGGGGCCCTGCTAATGTGACATGGTGCGCGCAATTTATTTCAACTTTTCCAGAATTCAAATGGTGCTCCCTCCATTCCAAGCCCTCCCATTTATCCAAACAGAGGTTTTTGGCCACATGTGGGGTATCCCTGCGCTCACAAGAAATTGGATAACAACCTGTGGGGTCCACGGTTTGTTGTTGTCTCTTGAAAAAGTGAGAAATTTGATGCTAAAGCAACAGTTTTGTGAAAAAAATGAAAATTTTCAATATGGCAACCTAAGCTTATCAAATTCTGTGAAGTACTCGTGGATTCAAACTGCTCACTATACACCTTGATAAAAGCCTTGAGGTGTCTTGTTTCCAGAATGGAGTCACTTTTGGGGGACCGCCACTGTTTAGGCACCTCAGGGGCTCTCCAAATGCAACCTGGCGTCCGCTATTGATTCCAGCCAATTTTGCAGTCAAATGGCACTCCTTCCCTTCCGAGCCCTGCCATGCGCCCAAACAGTTGATTTCCACCACATATAAGGTATCGCCAAACTCAGGAGAAATTGCACAATAAATGTTATGCTGAATTTTTTCCTTTTACTCTTGTAAAAAAAAAAGCTACCTGGTTGAAATAACAATTTTGTGGTAAAATTTTATTTTTTTTTTTTCATGGCTCAACGTTATAAAATTCTGTGAAGCACCTGAGGGTTCAGGGTACTCACCAAACATCTAGATAAATTCCTTGAGGGGCCTAGTTTCCAAAATGGGGCCACTTGTGCGGGGTTTCTGCTGTTTAGGTACCTTAGGGGACCTCCAAATGCGACATGGTGCCCGCAATCTTTTTCAGCCAAATTTCCTTTCTAAAATTCAAATATTGCTCCTTTCGTTCCAAGCCCTCCCATTTGTCCAAACAAAGGTTTCAGACCACGTGTGAGGTATCACCGCGCTCATAAAAAAGTGGTTAACAAACCTTGAGGTCAAATTTTTGGAATTACCTCTTGAAAAAGTGAGAAAATTGATGCTAAAGCAACATTTTTGAGAAAATTATTAAAATTTTCAATATGACAACGTAACGTTAACAAAATCTGTGAAGTACCTGTGGATCTAAAATGCTCACTATACCCCTAGATAGAAGCCTTGAGGGGTCTAGTTTCCAAAATGGTGTCACTTGTGAGGGATTTCTTCTGTTTAGGTACCTTAGCGGACCTGTAAATGCAACATGGTGCCCGCAATCTATTTCAGCCAAATTTGCTTTCCAAAATTCAAATATTGCTCCTTCTGTTCCGAGCCCTCCCATTTGTCCAAACAGAGGTTTCTGACCACATGTGGGGTATCGGCGCGCTCATAAGAAAGTGGGGAACAAGTTTTGAGGTCCATTTTGTTGTGTTATTTCTTCTAAAAGTGAATAAATTTGGGTTAGAGCAACATTTTTAGGTAAAATTTAATTTCTTCGGCGCTCCATTGGGAGACCCAGACGATTGGGTGTATAGCTACTGCCTCCGGAGGCCACACAAAGCATTACACTAAAAAGTGTAAGGCCCCTCCCCTTCTGGCTATACACCCCCAGTGGGATCACTGGCTCACCAGTTTTCTGCTTTGTGCGAAGGAGGTCAGACATCCACGCATAGCTCCACTGTTTAGTCAGCAGTAGCTGCTGACTATGTCGGATGGAAGAAAAGAGGGCCCATACTAGGGCCCCCAGCATGCTCCCTTCTTACCCCACTTGTGGTTTGTAAGGTTGAGGTACCCATTGCGGGTACAGAGGCTGGAGCCCACATGCTGTTTTCCTTCCCCATCCCCCTGAGGGGCTCTGAGGAAGTGGGATCTTACCGGCCCCCAAGCCCTGAGGCCGGGCTCCATCCACAGACCCAGTGAACCTGCTGGATACGGAGCTGGGTACCGTTCAGGGACAAGGCCCTGCAACTTTCAGGTACTCTGTGTCCCCGTACAGACAGGCACGCACACGCCAGACTTGCTGGGTGTGTTAGTGCGCCGGGGACAGTAACGCTGGGGTTTGAGTCACAGCAGCTTAGCTGTGTGACTTCATGTGCTGGGAACTACCGCGCCGGCCACTCTCAGAGCGGCGGCGCGGCTGGGACTTGTAGTGCGCCGGGGACTTAGCGCCGACCGCGCTTTTACGGCGGCGGCGCTTATAAATTTAGTCCCCGGCTTTTGCGGCCTAGCTCCGCTTCGTTCCCGCCCCCTCCCTGTCAATCAGGGAATGGGACAGGCGTTGTGCAATCGTCAGCGCCGAGGGCTGGAGCCTTATTTACATGCTCCAGCCCTCTCACTAGGCACAGTGGGACGCAGGTTTCCCGCTTTTGGTCTGAGCACGCCCAGGGCCCGCCCCCCCCCCTCCACAGGACGCCGGCAGCCATTCCTGCATGCAGTCTGGCTGGAGGACGGACACAGGCTCTGGGAGACCCAGACTAGGGATTTCTGGCGACCACACACCCGCGTTTAGCGGGCGGTAAGCAGCACTTTAGTGCTGGCCCCACTAGTGTCACAGTGTTGTATTGGTGTACTTTTTCCTGTACCAGATATATATATATATATATACTGCACTGTACGGTCGCTTCTTGGCTGTATACCCCTATATTGCTCTGAGGAGACAGCAACATGTCATCCACAAAACGCAAGGGTGCCAAGGCACGGGCTGTATACACTGCTTGTACAGCATGTGGGGCTAATCTACCAGCAGGCTCCAACGACTCTCATTGTGTGCAATGTTCAGTCCCAGTGGCACTTCGTCAGCCAGAGCCTATGGTGGTGGTAGCCCAGGCAGAGACGCCTGTGAACCCTGCCCCGGTGACGGGGACAGAATTTGCAGTCTTTGCTGATAAAATGTCTGTGACTATGACAAAAATCCTGGAGACCTTGCAGTCCAGGCCAGTTGCTCAGACCATAGACACTGCTGTGTCTATGTTCCCCGGTCCCCCTCAGTTGGAACTAATCCGTACTTCAAGGGGGTCCCAGGCATCACAGGCTGAGGGCTCTGACTCTGATGACAGTCCCAGGCCGCCTAAGCGAGCTCGCTGGGAGAGACCCTCCACGTCATCACGCGGGTCAGGGTCTCAGCGAGAAGGGTCTCTATATGATGAGACAGAGGTGGGTGATCAGGAGTCTGGTCCTGACACCGCACTCAATTTGGATACGCCAGATGGTGACGCCATGGTAAATGACCTTATAGCGGCCATCAATAGGCTGTTGGATATTTCTCCCCCAGCCCCTTCAGCAGAGGAGGCAGCTGCCCAGCAGGAGAAATTCCATTTCCTGTATCCCAAGCGTAAATTGAGTACTTTTCTGGACCACTCTGACTTCAGAGAATCAATCCAGAAACACCATGCTTATCCGGACAAGCGTTTTTCCAAACGTCT
Organism: Anomaloglossus baeobatrachus; assembly: GCF_048569485.1. Lineage (NCBI taxonomy): Eukaryota > Metazoa > Chordata > Amphibia > Anura > Aromobatidae > Anomaloglossus > Anomaloglossus baeobatrachus. The sequence goes on from NC_134358.1 coordinate 194,887,714, forward strand.
GAAGGATACACGTTATCCCTTTCCCCCTGACGTGGTCAAACGCTGGACCCAGTGTCCAAAAGTGGACCCTCCAATATCCAGGCTTGCAGCTAGATCCATAGTTGCAGTGGAGGATGGGGCTTCACTTAAAGATGCCAATGACAGACAGATGGACCTTTGGTTGAAATCTGTCTATGAAGCTATTGGCGCGTCGTTTGCTCCAGCATTCGCGGCCGTATGGGCGCTCCAAGCTATTTCAGCTGGTTTGGCACAGGTGGACTCTTTCTTAAGTCCAGCAGTGCCGCAAGTGGCGTCCTTAACTACGCAAATGACTGCGTTTGCGACCTACGCTATCAATGCGGTACTAGACTCTACGAGCCGTACCTCAATGGCATCCGCCAACTCTGTAGTTTTGCGCAGAGCCTTGTGGTTAAAAGAATGGAAAGCAGATTCTGCTTCTAAAAAATGTTTAACCAGCTTGCCATTATCTGGAGACAGACTGTTTTGTGAGCAATTGGCGGAAATCATTAAACAGTCCAAAGGTAAGGACTCTTCCTTACCCCAGCCCAGATCAAGCAAACCTCAACAGAGGAAGTGGCAGTCAAAGTTTCGGTCCTTTCGAGGCTCGGGCAAGCCCCAATTCTCCTCGTCCAAAGGGACTCAGAAAGAGCAAAGGAACTCTGATTCCTGGCGGACTCACTCACGCCCCAAGAAAGCAACCGGAGGTACCGCTTCCAAGGCGGCTGCCTCATGACTTTCGGCCGCCTCCCTCCGCATCCTCGGTCGGTGGCAGGCTCTCCCGCTTTTGCGACATTTGGCTGCCACAGGTCAAAGACCGGTGGGTAACAGACATTTTGTCTCACGGGTACAGGATAGAGTTCAGTTCTCGTCCTCCGCCTCGGTTCTTCAGAACTTCCCCACATCCCGACCGAGCAGATGCCCTTCTGCAGGCGGTGCATTCTCTAAGAGCAGAAGGAGTGGTGGTCCCTGTTCCTCTTCGGGAACAAGGACAAGGTTTTTACTCCAATCTCTTTGTGGTGCCAAAAAAGGACGGCTCATTCCGTCCTGTTCTGGACCTAAAACTGCTCAACAAGCATGTGAACGCCAGGCGGTTCCGGATGGAATCCCTCCGCTCAGTCATTGCCTCAATGTCTCAAGGAGATTTCCTAGCATCAATAGACATCAAAGATGCTTATCTCCACGTGCCGATTGCTACAGAGCACCAACGCTTTCTACGCTTCGTGATAGGAGACGACCATCTTCAGTTCGTAGCTCTGCCATTTGGTCTGGCGACAGCCCTACGGGTGTTCACCAAGGTCATGGCGGCAGTGGTAGCAGTCTTGCACTCTCAGGGACACTCTGTGATCCCTTACTTGGACGATCTACTTGTCAAGGCACCCTCTCAGGAGGCATGCCAACTCAGCCTGAATGTTGCACTGGAGACACTCCAGACGTTCGGGTGGATCATCAACTTCTCAAAGTCAACTCTGTTACCGACCCAATCACTGACGTATCTTGGCATGGAGTTTCATACTCTCTCAGCGATAGTGAAGCTTCCGCTGGACAAGCAGCGGTCACTACAGACTGGGGTGCAGGCTCTCCTTCAAAGTCAGTCGCACTCCTTAAGACTCCTCATGCACTTCCTCGGGAAGATGGTGGCGGCAATGGAGGCGGTTCCGTTTGCGCAGTTTCATCTGCGCCCACTTCAATGGGACATTCTCCGCCAATGGGACGGGAAATCAACATCCCTGGACAGGAAAGTCTCCCTTTCCCAGACGGCCAAGGACTCTCTGCAGTGGTGGCTTCTTCCCACCTCATTATCACAGGGAAGATCCTTCCTACCACCGTCCTGGGCGGTGGTCACGACAGACGCGAGTCTGTCAGGGTGGGGAGCAGTTTTTCTCCACCACAGGGCTCAGGGTACGTGGACCCAGCAGGAGTCCACCCTTCAGATCAATGTTCTGGAAATCAGAGCAGTGTATCTTGCCCTACTAGCCTTCCAGCAGTGGCTGGAAGGAAGGCAGATCCGAATTCAGTCGGACAACTCCACAGCGGTGGCATGCATCAACCACCAAGGGGGGACACGCAGTCGGCAAGCCTTCCAGGAAGTCCGGCGGATTCTGATGTGGGTGGAAGCCACGGCCTCCACCATATCCGCAGTTCACATCCCCGGCGTAGAAAACTGGGAAGCAGACTTCCTCAGTCGCCAGGGCATGGACGCAGGGGAATGGTCCCTTCACCCGGACGTGTTTCAGGAAATCTGTCGCCGCTGGGGAAGGCCGGACGTCGACTTAATGGCGTCCCGGCACAACAACAAGGTCCCAACCTTCATGGCACGGTCTCGCGATCACAGAGCTCTGGCGGCAGACGCCTTAGTGCAAGATTGGTCGCAGTTCCGGCTCCCTTATGTGTTTCCACCTCTGGCACTCTTGCCCAGAGTGCTACGCAAGATCAGATCCGACTGCAGCCGCGTCATACTCGTCGCCCCAGACTGGCCAAGGAGGGCGTGGTATCCGGATCTGTGGCATCTCACGGTCGGCCAACCGTGGGCACTACCAGACCGACCAGACTTGCTGTCCCAAGGGCCGTTTTTCCATCGGAATTCTGCGGCCCTGAACCTGACTGTGTGGCCATTGAGTCCTGGATCCTAGCGTCTTCAGGATTATCCCAAGGGGTCGTTGCCACCATTTGACAGGCTAGGAAGCCCACGTCCGCTAAGATCTACCACAGAACGTGGAGGATATTCTTATCCTGGTGCTCTGCTCAGGGAGTGTCTCCCTGGCCATTTGCATTGCCTACTTTTCTTTCTTTCCTGCAATCTGGGTTAGAAAAAGGTTTGTCGCTCGGCTCCCTTAAAGGGCAAGTCTCGGCGCTATCCGTCTTTTTTCAGAAGCGTCTAGCACGACTTTCTAAGGTACGCACGTTCCTGCAGGGGGTTTGTCATATCGTACCCCCGTACAAGCGGCCGTTAGATCCATGGGATCTGAACAGGGTACTAGTTGCCCTCCAGAAGCCGCCCTTCGAGCCTCTGAGGGAGGTTTCACTTTCTAGACTATCACAGAAAGTGGCTTTTCTGGTAGCGATCACATCTCTTCGGAGAGTGTCTGAGCTAGCAGCGCTGTCATCCAAGGCTCCCTTCCTGGTCTTCCACCAGGACAAGGTAGTGCTGCGACCCATTCAGGAGTTTCTCCCGAAGGTGGTATCCTCTTTTCATCTTAATCAGGATATCTCTTTGCCTTCTTTTTGTCCTCATGCAGTTCATCGGTATGAGAAGGATTTACATTTGTTAGATCTGGTGAGAGCACTCAGAATCTACATTTCCCGCACGGCGCCCCTGCGCCGTTCGGATGCACTCTTTGTCCTTGTCGCTGGTAAGCGCAAAGGGTCGCAGGCTTCCAAAGCCACCCTGGCTCGATGGATCAAAGAACCAATTCTTGAAGCCTACCGTTCTGCTGGGCTTCCGGTTCCATCAGGGCTGAAGGCCCATTCTACCAGAGCCGTGGGTGCGTCCTGGGCATTACGACACCAGGCTACGGCTCAACAGGTGTGCCAGGCAGCTACCTGGTCGAGTCTGCACACTTTCACCAAACATTATCAGGTGCATACCTATGCTTCGGCGGACGCCAGCCTAGGTAGAAGAGTCCTGCAGGCGGCAGTTGCCTCCCCGTAGGGGAGGGCTGTCTTTGCAGCTCTAACATGAGGTATTTCTTTACCCACCCAGGGACAGCTTTTGGACGTCCCAATCGTCTGGGTCTCCCAATGGAGCGCCGAAGAAGAAGGGAATTTTGTTACTTACCGTAAATTCCTTTTCTTCTAGCTCCTATTGGGAGACCCAGCACCCGCCCTGTTGTCCTTCGGGATTTTTGGTTGTTTTCGGGTACACATGTTGTTCATGTTGAATGGTTTTCAGTTCTCCGATGTTACTTCGGAGTGAATTTGTTTAAACCAGTTATTGGCTTTCCTCCTTCTTGCTTTTGCACTAAAACTGGTGAGCCAGTGATCCCACTGGGGGTGTATAGCCAGAAGGGGAGGGGCCTTACACTTTTTAGTGTAATGCTTTGTGTGGCCTCCGGAGGCAGTAGCTATACACCCAATCGTCTGGGTCTCCCAATAGGAGCTAGAAGAAAAGGAATTTACGGTAAGTAACAAAATTCCCTTCTTTTGCTTTTTTTCATTCCACATTGCTTTTGTTCATGTGAAGCACCTGAAGGGTTAATAAACTTCTTGAATGTGGTTTTGAGTACTTTGGGGGGTGCAGTTTTTAGAATGGTGTCACTTTTGGGTATTTTCTGTCATCTAGGCCTATTGAAGTCACTTCAAATGTGATGTGGTCCCTAAAAAACTGGTTTTGTAAATTTTGATGTAAAAATGAGAAATTGCTGATAAACTTTGAACCCCTCTAACTTCCTAACAAAAAAAGTTTCCAAAATTGTGCTGATGTAAAGTAGACATGTGGGAAATGTTATTTATTAACTATTTTGTGTCACAGAAATCTCTGGTTTAACGGTATAAAAATTTAAAAGTTGAAAATTGCTAAATTTTCAAAATTTTTGCCAATATTCAATTTTTTTCATAAATAAACACAAAAAATATTGTCCTAAATTTGGTACTAACATGAAGTCCAATATGTGACGAAAAAAACAATCTCAGAATCACCGGGATCCGTTGAAGCGTTCCAGAGTTATAACCTCATGAAGTGACACTGGTCAGAATTGCAAAATTTGGTCTGGTCATTAAGGTGAAAATTAGCTCCGTCACTAAAGGGTTAATCGACATGAAACAAATACATAAACAATAATGAAAACAAACAATTTCTACTAACCTCTGGATCTCTATCTACCCACAAAGGTATCAACCACTCTAACCCCAGCCTTGGTATGACTTGCTCATCACTACCATGATCATAGGGTAAAGACCAAAGATGCACCCAGTCCTGTAAGACAGATAACAGTAGTTATAGTCTGGCACATGTATACTAGTATAGATATAGAAGCTGTACATAGATATATGTAACAAAGTGGCAGTGCGGGTCTGTTACAATATTCCCTATGAAGGTTATCACTGGTCATTTGTGGCCTTAGGAACCCTAAATCTGACCACCACAGTATTTCAATAGGGTTGACAGTGTGCTCCTATGAGCAGGTCTTAGATTATTTAGAGTTTCTGGTCAGTGGGAAATTGAATCTGAACTGAGGACAGTGATTAAATAAAAAGACTTGACTAAACATGAGTTCTCATAAAGATTGCCATAACTTAGTGGAAAGGGGACATGGCTATTAATTTCAATATGTCCTTATGCTACAAATAGGGAGTCGATTACGACAGAATACACTCTAGTCACTGACTGAAGTACATTTCTTATAGTGGTGTACTTCAGCTAAAAGGTACACCAAATTCTTTATGAGGCGCACAACTTTAAGATTTGGCACCTCTTACTCCATCATGCATCCATCAAAATGGACACGTAAAGCAGCAGTCTTCAAGTATCAGGGTCAAAGACATTTTTAGGATCATAGCAATTAGTGAATAGCACCAAGATTTAATATCAGACATAGTGATATGTAAGGAGGTGGGCGCGGTAAACAATTAAAGGCAAACAGCCTTCACAGAAGTGCTACAGTGGCTTCAGGACACTGATCTGCAGGAGATGGAGGGACTAGGGTCCTCACTAATCTAATAGTAATGGCCTATCTAAAGGACAGGACATCACAGTAGTTCAAGACAATCCCTTTAAACAACATCTTTTACAACTATATTAGAGAATTGCATTTAAAAAATAATCATACAGTGCCTTGCGAAAGTATTCGTCCCCCATGAATTTTTCAACTTTTTCCCACATTTCAGGCTTTAAAATTTGTATCTTTATGTTTGATGTTATGGTGAAGAATCAACAACAAGTGGGGCACAATTGTGAAGTTGAATGAAATTTATTGATTACACTGGGGAAAAATTTGAAAAAAAATTCTGTTGAGTTAGGTTTTTGAGCTGAGTTATAGTAAAATTGGCATGCTGATTCCAAAAATGTAGTCAGTTTTTTTCTATCATGTCAAGTTTTTCTTCCTCAACTTACCTGCCATAGAAGCACAATTGCACTGATTTCTGTAATAAGACTTGTTATCTGAGTACAATTCGACTCATATAGAGCTACGTGGCAACTTGTAAGAGTAGTCACAACTGAGACAGTGTGGTGAGAGGTGTGTGCAGCTCCCAATACGTCATAATTATCAATATCTTTACACAAAAAATGTATCATAGTAGGAATAAATAGGATTTGTGATAGCTTTTCTCTTTACATTGGGTGCTTAGTTGTAATTTATATATCTTTTATGATTTTGTTCTTTGTTAGTTTTCAAAGCTTGTAACTTTCCATCTCAGTGTTTTATTTACTTATGTACATATTTCCTTTGTTTCAGATCATGTCTGCTCCTTCTTCCTCTCGTCGTAAATGCCTAAACAACCCTGACTCCTTCTGCTATATTTGTGGTGTTTCCACCATTCCAGTTCAAAGGCCAAACATCAGTGCATTTGTCAAACAAGCATATTTTGCATATTTTAAAGTAAAACTCAGTGATCAAGATAAGCCATGGGCCCCTCACATAGTGTGCAAGCAGTGTGTCGAGAGTTTACGGATGTGGACCAAAGGAACACGTGAAAAGTTGGCATTTGGTATCCCCATGGTGTGGAGAGAGCAAAAAAGTCATTCCACAGACTGTTACTTCTGTTTAGGCTACTTTCACACATCCGGTTTGAGCACTGCGGCTCAATCCGGCTGTGAAAACTATGCAACGGATGCGGCGAAAACACCGCATCCTTTGCATAAGTTTTTACATGCGGCCCGTCCGTTTTTTTCCGGTTGCGGCATGCTACTGAGCATGCGCAGTGGAAAAAAAAACGCATGCGGCGAGCGGATGCGTTTTTTTCCGCATCGCGCCGCATCCGGCCTCCGTAGGTATGCATTGAAAAATGCGCCGCAGCGGCCGGATGCGGCGCGATGCGGTGTTTTTTGCCGGAGCAAAAACGTTGCAGGGAACGTTCGATCCGGCCGCGGCATCGGCTAAATCTGCCGCATGCGGCAAAAACCGGACCGAACGCAAGCCCCTGCGGCACAATACCGCACTAATGTAAGTCTATGCAAAAAAAAACGCAACCGGCGTTACAAAAGCCGGTTGCGGTTTTTCTGCAGAACGCCGTATTGTGCCGCAGAGCAAAAATCCGGATGTGTGAAAGTACCCTTAGTGAAAACATCAGGATTTAACAGGAAAAATAAAAGTAAAATAGAATATCCAAATCTACCATCAGCTATCAGACCAATGCCTCATTCAGCTGAAATTCCAGTGCCAGTTTTCAAACAGCTACCATCTCTAGACGTTCTGAGTGATGTTGACGAACACAGTGACAGCAATGATGTAGAATTTGAAATTCACAAGGATTCAGTTCGTAAGGGATTTGATCAGCACGAGTTAAATGATTTAGCACGTGAATTGGGCTTATCAAAAAAAGCTTCGGAATTACTAGCATCAAGGCTGAATGAGAAACAGTTACTTGAACAAGTAGCGAAGGTATCATACTTTCGTAGTGGAGAAAGTACATGTTTGCAGTACTTTCGGTGTGACAGCGGTTTTGTGTTTTGCCATAATATTCCTGGTTTACTACAAGAATTAGGGCTTTCAATGTACAATCCAAATGAATGGCGACTGTTTATTGATAGCTCAAAGCGGAGTCTTAAGTGTGTCCTTCTACACAATGGCAATTTATTTGGTGCAGTCCCTATTGGGCATTCTGTCTCTCTTCGTGAAGAACATGGAAATGTAAAGAGAGTTATTGAGTTATTGAAATATGACACACACAATTGGATCATCTGTGTTGACCTTAAAATGGTTTGCTTCCTTCTTGGTCAGCAACGTGGGTACACAAAGTATCCCTGCTTTCTCTGTATGTGGGACAGCAGAGCTCGAGAAAAGCATTGGGTTGAGTCGAATTGGCCTCCAAGATCTGGTCTTAAACCTGGAGATCCTAACATTCTACATCAGCCACTTGTTGACAGGACGAATATACTATTCCCACCTCTGCACATAAAACTAGGTCTCATGAAGCAATTTGTAAAAGCATTGCCAACTGACGGCGACTGTTTTAAGTACATCATGTTGGCACTTCCTGGACTGTCCATGGAAAAAAATCAAGGCTGGTGTGTTTGATGGTCCACAAATTCGACAGCTCATGAAAGATGAACATTTCACCGGGACTATGTCAGATCTTGAGAAGAATGCTTGGTTATCATTCAAAGACGTCGTCAAGAACTTTCTTGGAAATACACGTCCAAGTAATTACAAAGAAATTGTTCAGAAACTATTGGAGAGCTACAAAGCGCTTGGTTGCAACATGAGTATTAAACTACATTTTCTGCAGTGCCATCTTGCCAACTTTCCGGAAAATCTTGGTGCTGTTAGCGATGAGCAAGGTGAACGATTTCACCAAGATTTGAAGGTTATGGAAGACCGTTACTAGGGTTGATGGGATGTACATATGATGGCTGACTATTGCTGGAGCATCAAACGTGATTGTCATCAAGTTAAACACTCCAGAAAAAGCTATAAATGTACATTTTTACCTTAAATACTTGCTACATACACATATATTATATTTATATATATATATATATATATATACACATATATTATATTTATATATATATATATATATATATATATATATATATATATATATATATATATGTATATATATATATATATATATATATATATATCCTTTGTAAAAAACATTATTACTTAAAAAAAAAAACAACACTTTTTAGGTACAGTAGTTTACATATATTGAGAAGACAAAAATCCTATAGTTCAAAAACTTGACGTGAGAGAAAAACTGAGATCATTTCTGGATTCAGCATCCAAAAATTAATTAAGAACAGTTGTCTGACCTAACTCCTAAAAAATTGCGTTCCCCAGTGTTATTTTAAACTTTTGTAAAAAATAAATAACTGAAAATTGGGTCGTGCAATATTATTCGGCCCCTCTACTTTCAGTGTAGCAAACTCACTCCAGAAGTTCATTGAGGATCTCTGAATGATCCAATGTTGTCCTAACTGACTGATGATGATAAATATAATCCACCTGTGTGTAATCAAGTCTCTGTATAAATTCACCTGCTCTGTGATAGTCTCAGTGTTCTGTTTAAAGCGCAGATAGCATCATGAAGAACAAGGAACACAACAGGCAGGTCCGTGATACTGTTGTGGAGAAGTTTAAAGGTGGATTTGGTTACAAAAAGATTTCTAAAACTCTAAACATCCCAAAAAGCGCTGTGCAAGCGATCATATTGAAATGGAACGTGTATCATACCACTGCAAATCTACTAAGACCCAGCCGTCCCTCAAAAATGTCATCTCAAACAAGGAGAAGACTGATCAGAGATGCAGCCAAGAGGCCCATGATAACTCTGGATGAACTGCAGAGATCTACAGCTGAGGTGGGAAGAGTATGTCCATAGGACAACAATCAGTCGGACACTGCACAAATCTGACCTTTATGGAAGAGTGGCATGAAGAAAGCCATTTCTCAAAGATATCCATAAAAAGTGTTGTTTGAAGTTTGCCACAAGCCACCTGGGAGACACACCAAACATATGGAAGAAGGTGCTCTGGTCAGATAAAACCAAAATCGAACTTTTTGGGCACAATGCCAAATGATATGTTTGGCGTAATATCAACACAGCTCATCACCCTGAACACACCATCCCCACTGTCAAACATGGTAGTGGCAGCATCATGGTTTGGGCCTGCTTTTCTTCAGCAGGGACAGGGAAGATGGTTAAAATTGATGGGAAGATGGATGGAGCCAAATACAGGACCATTCTTGAAGAAAACTTGTTGGAGTCTGCAAACGACCTGAGACTGGGACGGAGATTTGTCTTCCACCAAGACAATGATCCCAAACAAAGCAAAATCTACAATGGAATGGTTCACAAATAAACATATCCAGGTGCTAGGATGGCCAAGTCAAAGTCCAGATATGAATCCAATCGAGAATCTGTGGAAAGAGCTGAAAACTGCTGTTTACAAAATTTCTCCATCCAACCTCACTCAGTTCGAGCTATCTGCAAAGGAAGAATGGCCAAGAATTTCAGTCTTTCAATGTGCAAAACTGATAGACATATACCCCAAGCGACTTTCAGCTGTAATCGCAGCAAAAGGTGGCGCTACAAATTATTAATTTAAAGGGGCCAAATAATATTGCACGCCCCAATATTCAGTTTTTAATCTTTTAAAAAAAGTTTAAAGTAAGCAATATATTTTGTTCAACTTAACAATTGTGTCCCACTTGTTGATTTTTCACCATAATATTACAATTTTTATCTTTATGTTTGAAGCCTGAAACGTGGGAGAAGGTTGAAAAAATCAAGGGGGCGGAATACTTTCGCAAGGCACTGTAGAATCAAAGAATAGTAGAGTTGGAAGGGACCTGAAGGGCCATCAGGTCCAACCCCCTGCGAGACATCGTCTGATATGTCATGGATGGGAGAAGATCAAAAAGGTAACACGTGATCTCAAGCCATCATTGTGATCTTACCCCAGCACTGGTTTAACTGGTTTACTGATACTTGAGTACGGTCACTGAAAATCTGATATATTAGGCAAAGAACCGTTAAAAGTAAAAGAAATGTGCTAAGAACGGGTGTCAGACTTTCAGTAAGAAATCTCCAAGCAGTGCCAAAGAAGTTGTAGCACTCGACAAAGACCTTCCTTTCTGGAAATTTGTGCAAGATCATAGATTTCACTTCTTTCATGTCTTATGGCAGATAATGGAAATTTCAGGTTTGTGATAAACAATGCTGACGTTCTTCTAGGGCATGAATAAAAAAATATAGTGCTTATTAATGTTCAGCGCCTGCTGCAGTAGTGAACTCTACATGCCCCAGGACGGATGCATTATGTAAAAATACATCTTTACATGTGACTACCTAGTCAATATTTACAGGAAAAAAGGAGAACAAATCCAAAGAAATAAGGAACAAAAAAAAGCTGTAGAACATTTAAAAAGCAAAAAGTACGCCATAAGGAGGAATTAATTGGTATTTTGCTTCAGTGCCTCAAAGGAGATACAGTTTCAAACAGCCATCTGCACATAATCAGATAGGTAGAAGAGAGCCTCTAATGGATGAATATATTTCAGTGTACCAATACACTGAGCCATTGTTGTCAACAAGCATCCTTCCATTGCTCAGTAAAAAATATTATTTTCCACATTTGTTTAATTGCACACTTAGCATAATAGTCATGGTTTAAAGGAATGGCTTATATAGAACCCATGATGGAATAATCTAAAAAGGAAAATCGGAAAATTCAGAGCACATACCATATAGATCAGTAAATGGGTCAAACAAGAATATCCACGTCTCTGCCACTTATTATTCACTGACCAAAAACAAACAACATTTGATTTTGTTCCCATTTTTCATGAGCTGAATTCAAAGATTCAAGACTTTATGTACACAAAGGTCTGTTACTCACAAATATTGTTCACAAATTTCCCTAAATCTGTATTAGTGAGCACGTCTCCTTTATCAAGATAATCCATCATCCTCACAGGTGGGGCATATCAAAATGCTGATTAGACATGATTATTGCACAGGTGTGCCGTATGCTGGCCATAATAATAGGCCACTCTAAAATGTGCAGTTTTATCACATAAAACAATGCCACAGAGGTCAAAAGTTTTGATGGGGCGTGTGATTGGCATGCTGACAGCAGCAATGTCGACTAGAGCTTCTGCCGTGAATATTCATTTCTCTACCATAAGCTATCTCCAAAGGCGTTTAACCAGACCACGTGTAACCACACCAGCCCAGGACCTCAATAGCCAGCATCTTCACATCAAAGGCTCTCTGCACAAACTGTCAGAAACCGTCTCAGGGAAGCTCATCTGCTGATCCTCATCCTTATCAGGGTCTTCACTTGACTGCAGTTTGTTGTCGTGACCAACTTGAGTGGGAAAATGCACATATTTGAGTCTGGCACATTGCAGAAGGGTTCCCTTAAGGAAGGTATCCCGATTTTCATTGTACAGATGGCAGACTGTGTGTGTGTGGCGTCATATTGGAGAGCGGTTTGCTGATGTCAACGCTGTGAGTTGAGTGGGCTATGGTGGCGGTGGGGTTATAGTATGAGGAAGAATTTGTTATGGACAACGAACACAAGTGCATTTTATTGATGCCACTGTGAATGCATAAACATACAGTGGCAAAATCTTGAGGCCCCTTGTTGTTCCATTCATCCATGACAATCACCTCATGTTGCAACATGATAATGCAATGTCGCATATTGCAGGGATCTGTACACGATTCCTGGAAGCTGGAAATGTTACATAGTTATTTATATAGGTTGAAAAAAAGACCTAGGTCCATCTAGTTCAACCTTCCTTCAAGAATTATACATTTTGTCATTAAGTCATTTATAACTGACAATGTTATGTGTACTGAGGAAATCAATCAGCCCATTTTTAAAATCTGTTATAGTAAAACAGCAGAACTTAGAGTGGCCAGCCTAAAGGCCGCTTTACACGCAGCAATCTCGCTAGCGAGATCGCTAGCGTGCGTACCCGCCCCTGTTGGTTGTGCGTCACGGGTAAATCGCTGCCCGTAGCGCACAACATCGCTCGGACCCGTCACACTACTTACCTGCCTAGCGACGTCGCTGTGTCTGGCGAACCGCCTCCTTTCTAAGGGGGTGGTTCGTTCGGCGTCACAGCGTTGTCACTAAGCGGCCGCCCAATAAAAGCGGAGGGGGCGGAGATGAGCAGGACGAACATCCCGCCCAACTCCTTCCTTCCTCATTGCGGGCAGCCGCAGGTACAATGTGGTTCCTTGTTCCTGCGGTGTCACACATAGCGATGTGTGCTGCCGCAGGAATGACGAACAACATCGTACCTGCAACAGCAACGATATTTGGGAACTGGACAGTGTGTCAACAAGCAACGATAAGGTGAGTATTTTTGATCGTTAGCGGTCGCTCGTACGTGTCACATGCAACAACATCACTAACGAGAACGGATGTGCGTCACGAATTCCGTGACCCCAGCGACATCGCGTTAGCGATGTCATTGCGTGTAAAGCGACCTTTTGGCACTCCTGTGTAATAATTATGCTGTCTATTCGACATCTGGATATGCCACACCTGTGAGGTGGATGGAGTATGTTGGCAAACGTAGATTTAGACAAATTTGTGAATAATATTTGAGAGAAAAGGCCTTTTTTGTACATACAAAATGTCTTAGAACTTTGAGCTCAGCTCATGAAAAATGGGAGCAAAAACAAGTGTTCTGTTTATTTTTTTTTTGGTCAGTGTATATAACTTCACACCTCACATCCAAAAGAGAACAATTCGCTTCCCCTTACCGTGTTCTTGGCTTCAGCTGTCATCTCGTGGGACAAGTGAAGCAAGCACAAGACCGTGCTCTTTGTGACTCCTTTCCCCATATAGGAAAGAGCATTTCCTCCCCATTCCACATAAAAAGATGAGATGATCTGATAACAGAGGAAAACAATTTCATGGCAGCTTGATTTTTAGGAGTTATCATAGCATAAGATAAAATAGCGCAACATCTTCTAAAATTATGTATCCCAGAGTATACTTTAGAGCAATGAAGTTAGCAACCTATATTACAGGAAGAGAACAACTGGAAAATGAGTGCATATTAAGAGTACATTGTCCACTACTATTTTGAAGGTATTTTTTGATAGGCTCACAGTAGTCTTTAAAAAAGAAAAAAATATATATTACAGTTATAATAGTAATAATAATAATAATAATAATAATAAACATATAATTTGATCGCACACGACACCCGTTTCTCTACACCTCTGCCTGTGACCTCCCCCAGGTTGTGAACCAAAAGGAAAGAGACTGTTTCTTCTAGCTCACATGAAACGTACCACTGCAACCAATCAATGGGTCCAGACTGGTTGCAGAGGTCACGATGTCTCTGCTAGAATAGAAAGCTAGTGGACTGGTGGGTGACATTGGTAGCAATGTGGATAAAACATTGACTGTTCGGTATTTAACCCCATTACGACAGCCTTGCGGAGATAAAGGGCGGCAGAATAGGATACTTATTCTGATCCGCAATTTATAAACGGCAGGCAGAAAAAAGTAAATAGCGCCCCCCAGTGTCGGAATATCTCTGGGGTTTCAGCTACCAGGGGCAGCTGAGACTCTGGAGATTCCAATGCGGGCCGTTTTCTTCCAGTCCACGGGCACGTGATCACCGGTATACACCTGAGAATGATGATCACGATGCAGAAAATAGAAGCGGTAAGAAATGATTTCTCTGCCATCTGGCATGATAAAACATGTCAAATGGGAGATAAATCTCCTTCCTCGGTCCTCCGGTGTGGCAAAATGCTCCCCACCCCCGGTCCACTTCCCCCACCTCCTTGCCTAAAAAGGCCGCCACACATGGGGCACGCCCGCTGCACGCATCCTCCTCCTCTGATTTCAGCCTCATCTGACATGTCAGATGAGGCAGAACAGTCGTCCCCAGGTCCAACCAGGTCGCCCCACAGGTCCAGCCAGGTCATCCCCAGTCCCGACGGTATCTCTCATGCAATGTCGATCCCCCGACCTCCTCCTTCTCCTTGTCGTCCGAAGAAATAATGGCCGCATGCACAGGCAGCGGTTCTCACCCGGCACTGCACTCAGTGACACAGAGCTTACTGCACTCACACTGACGTACAGAGGACCCCGGTAGTGTGGAAGTGTGAGTACAGTAAGTACTGCAGCCACACTCCTCACATGGAGTTACTGCACTCCCAGGGAATAGGGGATACAATCCCTGAGTGTGCCCCCCATATTCTGGAATGAAGTTACTGCAGGTCACTCTGCCCTCAGTTGGACAGGGTGAGTGTGAGTGCAGTATTCTCAGGCCACTGCAGCCACACTCCTCACATGGAGTTCCTGCAATTCTAGAAAATGGGGAAGCATTCCTTGAGTGTGCCCCCCCCCCCATATTCTGGAAGGTCCAGAGTAGTCATGTGACCTCCAAAATGGATTACTTCAGACTGATTTTTTTTTCTTTTCAATAAATTGGTGAAAGGGGAATGTGTGGGAGTGTGTTTTCAAATACTTTTTTTTTTTAGCACTGACAGTTATGTCGGGTATCTGATAGACACCGTGACATCACTAACCCAGGGCTTGATGCCAGGTGACATTACACAGCTGGTGTCAACCCCATATATTAGCCCGTTTGCCACCGCACCAGGGCAAGGGGTGAGCTGGGACGAAGCGCCAGGATTGGAGCATCTAATGGATGCACCACTTCTGGGGCAGCTGCGGCCTATATTTAGGCTGGGAAGTGCCAAATAATCATGGCCCTTCCCACCCTGAAAATACCAGACCACAACTTTCCGCTTTACCTTGGCTGGTAATACAATTTAGGGGGGACCCCACGTTTTGTTTTTTATTTTACTATTTATTTATAAATCATTAAAAAAAAACAGCCTGGGGTGCCCTTCATTTTGGATTACAAGCCATGGGGAAGCTGTGAGCTGTTGTCTGCAGCCGTCTGCTTTACCCTAGCTGGCTTTCAAAAATGGGGGCACCCCACGTCGTTTTTTTCAATTATTTATTTTTTGGCTAAATACAAGGCTAAATACCCTTTAGTGCCACATGAAAGTCACTAAAGGGTGCCAGCTTAGAATATGCAGGGGGTAGGACATTTTATAGGTGTTTGAAATTCATCCATCAGAGCTTTTTAGGCTATATGCCCACGACCAGGGTTTGCAGCATTTCGGACGCAGAGTGTTTTCACTGCATCCAAAATGCTGCGCTGTGCACTACAAGCGCGGTAGATTGATTTTTAGAACTCTCCTGCCCACTGTGCTTCTTTTCTCTGCAGCATAAAGTGACTTGCGGTGTGGCTTCCTGAGCCTCAGCATGTCAATTTATGCTGTGAGACAAGAGTGTTCTCTGTGGGGAGAATAGAGTTAAAGTCCGCAGCAGCCCGAACCCGGATCGTGGGCACGGGCAGCTGCGTTCTCCTGTGAACACTCGCATTTTCCCAGGAGACGCAGTGTCGCCGGATTGTGGACAAAGTGAGAAATCTGCTGCTACAGCAACATTTTTGTGAAGTACCTGTGGAATCAAATGCTTACTATACACCTAAATAAAATCCTTGAAGGGCCCTGGGGGCCCTGCAATTGCCACATGGTGCCCGCAAATTATTTAAACTTTTCCAAAATTCAAATGGTGCTCCTTCCATTCCAAGCCCTCCAGTTTGTCCAAACAGAGGTTTTTCGCCACATGTGAGGTAACCGTGTATGCATAAGAAATTGGTTAAACTGTGGGGTCCACTTTTTGGTGCTGCCTCTTGAAAGAGTGAGAAATTTGTTGCTAAAGCAACATTTTTGTGAAAAAAAAAGAAAATTTTCAATATGACGACATACGATTATCAAATTCTGTGAAGTACCAGTGGGTTTAAAAATGCTCACTATACCCCTACATAAAATCCTTGAGGGGTCTAGTTTCCAAAATGGGGTCACTTGTGGCAGGTTTGCGCTGTTTAGGTATCTTAGGGACTCTGCAAATGCAAAATGGTGCCCGCAAACTATTTCAGCCAAATTTGTGTTCCAAAATTCAAATATTGCTCCTTCTGTTCCGAGCCCTCACATTTGTCCAAACAGAGGTTTCTGACCACATGTGGGGTATCAGCGTGCTCGGGAGAAACTGGGTAACAAATTTTGGGGTCCATTTTGATGTGTTATTTCTTCTAAAACTGAATACATTGGGCCTAGAGCAACATTTTTAGGTAAAATGCAAAAAAATGTTTTTCATTCTACATCGCTTTAGTTCCTGTGAAGCACTTGAAGGGTTAATAAGCTTCTATGGTTTTGAGTACTTTGAGAGGTATAGTTTTTAGAATGGTGTCACTTTTGGGTATTTTCTGTCACCTAGGCCTCTCAAAGTGACTTCAAATGTGATGTGATCCCTAAAAAAAATGGTTTTGCAAATCTTATTGAAAAAAATGAGAAATTGTTGATTAACTTTGAACCCTTCTAACTTCCTAACCCACAAAAATGTTGTTTAAAAAATTGTGCTGATGTGAAGTAAACATGTGGGAAATGTTATTTGTTAACTATTTTGTGTGACATATCTCTCTGGTTTAATGGCATAAAAATTAAAACTTTGAAAATTGGGAAATTTTCAACATTTTCATTAAATTTCCGATTTTTTTCACAAATTAAAGCAAAAATTATTGTCCTAAATTTACCATTATCATGAAGTACAATATGTCACGAAAAAAATAATCTCAGAATCACAGAGATCCGTTGAAGCTTTCCAGAGTTATAACCTCATAAAGTGCCACTGGTCAGAGTTGCAAACCATGGCCCAGGCATTAGGGACAAAATTGTCTTCGTCCTTAAGGGGTTAAGCATCCAATATCTATTTGGGGTTTTTTTATTTTTAGAACACCTATGGGCCACTTCAATAAAACAGACATGACACTAGACAGTATGTAAATGATAGCCACTAAACAGCCTCACAAAACAACTAATCATGCGTAGAGATGGGCAGACCCGTTGAAGTTTGAGTCCAGCAGGTTCAGCCGGACTTTCGATAAAGTTAAGTTCTGGACCCGGACATGACCTGAACCCCATTGGAAGTCACTAATTGGGCAGTTTGGGTCTCTGCACACAGGCAGCGCAATTGTTTTCTGTTTTGTACACACTACATCCAATAACGCTGTTGTTACCCCCAGTGAGAGCCGTTCAAACCACTGCAAGCGGATCACCCTTGGATGATCACCAAGCGTACCTGAGCACAGCGATGTTCACTCCAGTGGTTTGCATACGTAAAAAGCACCCTAACTTGAACACTGAATTATGGTATAAACAATCTACAAACATTTAACATCCAAAACTATAGAATAACCAGCATTATAAATGCATGGAAATTCTGTCTATATGTTATACCCATTCATGCACACCTAGAATAAAATGCAGAAGGGCGAATTTATTATTGAATCAATACCACGTTTCTGGTGTAAAAGAAAAAAAACACACATTTTTCTGTTAGGCCCAAAATTCTGCAATTTTTTTTTTCTTATTTTGTGCATTCCAATTATAGCCTGACAATTTTACGTTAGCTTTACACTATAATTTCTGGGGTAAATTGTTAAGTTTAAGCTTTAGTGTTCAAATATATAGATGAGAAAAACTTACTAAGCAATGTGTGTTTATGGCACATCTTCATCCATTGGCCTTTTTTACAACACCAGTGTATTAAACATAAAAGTCTTGATAACTTCCTACTTAAATCTTTGAAAAATTCATTAAAAAGCCTAATTGTACAATTAACGACTGGTCATATAAAGCATATATTAATATTTAGTCCTATCAACTCATTAAACTCAGTAAAAACAGTTTTTATTTCAAGTTTACTGCGTACCTCTAGAAGACTGGTCAGTGCTTTCACACAGATGGTCACTGGCTCAGCAGTTGGGCAATGTGAGCTCCAGCCAGGCAATGACGTCACGTGTACCATTCCTTTCAGAGTTCTTGCCAATGATGGAAGTCCATAAAAGTGGGGTGCGTCCGACACTTTCAAACAGTGAATCAACTGCATGGAAAGCTGAGTCTGGAAAGAGTCAGCAAGGACCAAACACTTCCTGGGAATACAAAAAAAAATAAAAAAATAATAAAATAAAAGTGAAATTGTTTTGCCACTTATAGTTAATGTGAACCTGCCAAGTGCGGAAATGACTTTTACAAGCAACCTGCAACTATAAATTGTTCTATAAATCCTGTTTTATTCTGCCTGAAGTCATGAGGGCGGTGCAAGTAGTGATTAGTAACCACTTATTACACAGCGAGTGCACTGCAATCACTCACCGGCACTTTGATTGACAACCAGCTCTGCACACACACGCAGCACAGCAGGCTGCCAGATGCTGGAGAGTGATTACAGCCATGCTCCCAATATAGTTAGTAGTGACCATATCCACTATCTGCACCGCCTCGATGGTTGGAAGCAAGCAGCAGCAGGGAGAATAAGACTTCTTTTTCTCGCTGTAGCCACTGCTACAGTAATCTTGCTATAAAGTGTTTCAACATTGTTTTCCTGCAGATTACCATTATATCTGCAGGTAAATAACACTTCTGGATGTGAAAGGTATAATATAATCAGATTAGCTCCCTTTGATCTCTCCTTAGGGCTTGAGCAGATAGATGTTATTTTATGGGGTCGAGGACATATCCAATTTTTTCCTCGGATCAAGCCTAAAGGGAAAAAATGTAGCATCAACAATTTGCATCCATAAAACAGATCACACTGGGCAATGCAAGTGAATGGGTCTGCGGAAAAAAAAAAAAAAATCAGACCACAATGATTAAATCTGAGTGCGGTACACTGACAGAATTTAGAAGATGGAGGAATTATCCACCATATAATACCACCAGAGTGGCATCTGATTGTACTGCTGCAAAATATTTGGAACCAATGACTTCCAAATATATAGTCAATGTCATAAGAACTATCTTAAGAATAAAAAAGATCAAGGAGTCTTAGAAGGGATGATCAGAGACATGATCTCAAAATCATCAAGTACATCTCACATTACATAAAGAGACAGGATTTGACGAAGATCTGTGGTTTGTTCTCCAAGATGTTTGGAGAACCTTCCTGCAGAGGTCCTTCAAATACTGTGTGGAAGTCTAAGCTCAGTGGACACTTCCATCTGATAATATCCTACTTGAAGCCTCATGTCGAGGAACTGTTGATCAATTGTTAGGTGTCGTCTTGGTCTCATGTCAAAATGTGAACAGCAAGATGTTGAAATACCAATTCTAATTGAACCCCCACATTTATTTGGTGATTAATGGATCAAACACCTGTTGCAAATTTTGCCATGAAGCTCCTTGTCAGGCTACTTTCACACATCAGTTTTTTTCCATCAGGTACAATCCGGAACAAAACGGGTAAAACGGATCCGGTACTGCATCCGTTTTATCCCCATAGATTTGCATTGTTACCGGATTGTACCTGATGGCTTTGCGTTGCATCCAGTTTTTTCCGGATGCGGCAAAATTAATCAAAGCGGCGGCCGGAGGCAATGTGTCTTGCAACGTTTTTTTGTCCGGCAAAAAAACCGCATCGCGACGGATCCGGCGTGTTTTACAATGAAAGCCTATGGACGCCAGATCCGGCGCAATGCGGTAAAAAATGGATGCGGCTGCCGGATCCGTTTTTGTAAACTGCGCATGCACCAAATTAATTAACGGATCCGGTTTTTTTACGCATCCGGCATAACGGATCCGTTAAAAACCGGATCTGGTGGATACGGTTTTACATTTTTTTCCGGATCCTTTGGATCAGGAAAAAAAAGGATTGTGCCTGAATGCAGAAAACTGATGTGTGAAAGTAGCCTTAGAGAACAGCAAGTTGTGCTAAAATTACTGAAACATTGAACAGGTGGACATGTGCATCCAAAAGTTTAGAGGTCACATTAAGTTCATCTGAAAAGGTTAGAGTGCATTTTAGTATCATCCAGAAATCTCACACAAAAGCCAAATATCCCTAATTTTTTGTGAGTAGTGTATTTATACACTGAATACAAATATAAACCACACTTGTCTTTGCTCCTATTTTTTATGAGCTGAGCTCAAAGATCTAAGACTTTTAATATGTACAGATAAGTCTGTTAGTGAGCATAATCCATCCATCTCATAGGTGTGGTATATCAAGACACTGATTAGACAGCATGATTGTTGATATTGATGCAAAGGTGTGTCTTAGGATGGCCACAATAAAAGACTACTCTAAAATGTGCAGTTTTTCAGTATTGCAGGATTCTGAAGCAGGGGCGGGGGTTGTCTGAAAACCAGTCAGTATTTGGTGTGACCACCATTTGCCTTACGCAGTGGAACAAGTCTCCTTTGCATGGAGTTGATCAGATTGCTGATTGTGGCCTGTGGAATATTGGTCCACTCCTCTTCAATGTCCGAGGTTGCCTAGTATTGGCAGGAACTTGAAGACACTGGCTGTGCATTATTATGCTGCAACATGAGGTGATGGTCATGGATGATTGGCACAAAAATGGGCTTCAGGATCTCGTTACGGTATCTCTTTGCATTCAAAATGGCATGAATAAATTTCACTCATGTTCATTGTCCATAACATATGTCTGCGCATATCATAACCTCACAGCCACCATGGGCCACTCAATTCACAATGCTGACTTCAGCAAACCGCTAACCCATACGATGCCATACACAGTCTGCCATCTGCCCTGTGCAGTGAAAACCGGGATTCATCTCCAGCATGCCAGGCACCACTGAATTGAACATTTACCCACTGCAGTCAGGAAGAGACCCAGATGAGGACGATGAAGCCCAGATGAGCTTCTCTGAGACTGTTTCTGACAGCTCGTGCAGATATTCTTTGGTTATGCAAACAGATTGTTGCAGGAGCTGCCCGGGTGGCTGGTCTCTGACGATCTTGGAAGTGAAGATGATGGTGGTTGAGGTCTATTCAATTCATGGGCAACATCTCTGGTTTAGATTCCTGCAGTCAGCCTGACAATTGCACGTTCCATCAAAATTTACGACATCTGTGGCATTGTGCTGTGTGATAAAGCTGTATATTTTAGAGTGGCCTTTTATTGGCACACCTGTGCAATATAGGCACACCTGTGCAATAACCATGCTGCCGAATCAGCATCTTGATATGCCACACCTGTGAGGTGGACGGATAATCTTGGTAGAGGAGAAATTCTCACTAAGGCTAGTTTCACACATCCGTCTTTTCGCTTGATTGGCGGATCCGGCGCACTCCAGTACAGTGTGATACAGTACAATGGCAGCGCGGCAACGTCCGGGTCACATGCTCCGGTCACATGACAGCATGTGACCGGAGCTTGTAGCGCTGCCATTGTACTTTATACATTGTACTGGAGTGCGCCGGATCCGCCAATCAAGCGAAAAGACGGATGTGTGAAACTAGCCTAACACAGATTTAGACAAATCTGCGAACAATTTGAGAGAAAAAGGCCTTTTGTGTACATAGAAAACGTCTTAGCCCTTCGAGTTCAGCTCATGAAAAAAATAGAGCAAAAACAAGTGTTGTGTTTATAATTTTGCTCAGTTAAAGAATAAAATAATACTCTGATAAAACCATCAGGCTGGTAACAATATTTGCTTCGGCGCAGGTGTCAGTCTGCCAGGTTTCATTCAGTTTTCTCCCTTCGTTTTCCCATCTACACTTATTGCCAAATTGGACTCTAAATCTGGCATTTGATCAACAGGATCATCCCATCTGTTGCAGTCATAAAGAATTTCTTCTCCAGATTGTGTACAGGGAGCTCGCTGTATATTGTACTGTCACTCGGGAAACATGTCACTGGTGTAAGGTCATTGATAAGGTTATTTTAAAACCTATAATTCTTTTACCCTCTGCGAGGCTTTGTGCAGACTACACTGGCATATGACACAATGTAATTTATGCTTGATAACAGAGATTACAATTTGGCGGCTGCTTTGTTTGCTGCCAGAGAATGGTCTGGAATACAGATCTCTGTACATCATTAAACAGCTGTGTTTCCCTCTCAGTGCATTGGCTTCGCGTTGGCCTTACATCGGGGTTTGGCCATTAATTTACCAGTAAGATGACAACTGGTTTTGTGTACAGGTTTGTGATTTCTGCATTGTTGTTTTCTTGACAATATTTGAAGGCTTGTTATATGCTGAAGATTTCAGAAACGCTGCAGTTCTGATTACTGGCCGGTGACAAGCTGTCATTTGGATAAGACCGGATGTATAGAATCTTTTAATTTTCTGAGATGACATGTATTATACTTGAATATTCCTTTGTTGTATCATACATCAATGGCGTAGATATTTCCAGTCCATGGAAAGAAGACAGAATGACACTTCCGGAATGACAGTTCCAGAATAATGGGTTGAAGCTTATGAAGGGTTGATCACGGCTTCTCTACTGCCGCTATGTCTTATTATTTATTTGCTGACTTGAAGAATTCTTCCAGCTCCTCACAGCGCTTAGTATTTCATAACGAACCATTTACGGTATACGTGTATAAAAGGTATTAGGAGTCATTAATTTAATATAGTCAGAAGAAAATGAAATGCAACGAGGTGTCACAACGGCCCAGGCAAAGTCCAGACCTCAATCCAATTAATATACTGTGGTGGGACCTTATGAGAACAAGCCTCAATAACCTTACAGCAAGTCTTTCACCACCAAAACGCTAAGTAAACTACTTATATATTCATAACAGGGACTTAGCCTCTATATAAAACATACTTGTAGTGTAGATTTTACAGAAAAACCTTTTATTAGATATGTAAAAGAGGTCCTCAGGGCACCCTTGGCATGGTGAAGAGAACAAAGCACCAGTCGGCCCTCTCATTTGTATTATTCCATACCCTCCTTATGTTTGACAGCGCTCCCTGAGGTGTACAGCAACAATTAAACCCTCAGCACTACATACCCTGACACTGCAGGGGCCGAGCACACAGTTTAGGCAAGGTCTCATTCCTCTTCCATATGTCTGCATTGGTCACTCACTACTGTGTGATGCTGTGTGCAGAGAGTTTCTGCTGCAGATAGGCGAGTGGGATAAGCATGCACCTGCACACACTGACACTGCAGGAGCCAAAGGCACACACAGTGCAGACATGCTCTCACTCCTCTCTTCTGTCTGCATCAGTCGCTCGCTACTATGTGATCCTGTGTGCAGAGTTTCTGCTGTGGATAGGTGAGGGGGATGAGCATGTACCTGCACACACTGCTGACACTGTATGCACTCCTGCTGTGTCAGTGCATGCATTGCTTTGAGTTTCAGTCAGGACAAGCTCCAACGAGAGGGAATGTGTGGAGGACTATAAGGCGTAGGATACACTGAGTAAAATCGGACTAGTGGAATGCAAAAAAAAAAAAATCGTTTTTTCTCAGCCCTAATGGGATCAAGAAAACAATTGCAGCATGCTGAGAGCGACAGTTCACTCTCACCCATACAAGTCTACGAGTGCAAGTGAAACATCGGACTGCACTTAGATGACACCGGAGTGCAGTGCGATAATCGTGTCAGCTGACAATGGAGGAGAGGGAGAGATTAATCCCTCTCCTCCGCAGCTGTGCTCCTATTGCAGAATCGGATCCCAGACGCATGTCACTCGGTTCATACTCACAGTAGAGCGGAAGTCGAGGGTCAATAGCATATCAAATCCGATGCACTTACATCGGATGTCATACGTTCATGTGGCCCCAGGCTAAACCTATGTTCCTATGAGCATTTGGTGAGTTTTTGATGTTGCAGATCTTCCCTACCTATTCAATTAATTTGGCTACTTTTTTTTTGTTTTATTTTTTTTCATTGGATTTTTTCTCTGCATTTTTTGTCACTTTTTGGAGTCATGTTTTAGGCTACATTCACACTTTCGTCTTTTTGCATCAGTTGCAATCCGTCGCCTTGAGGAAATACGGTATCCTGCAATATATTTTGCAGGAATCTGTTATTTCCCCATAGACTTTTATTACCAACGGATTGCGACTGATGGCATTGCGTTGCATCTATCCCGCTACGGATCCGTCATGGAGTGACTGACCGACGGACGGGAGCAGCGCACAATGCAACGTTTGTGTGCGGCGGATCGTTTTTTTACTGGGAGCATGCCCACAGTAGAAAACCATGATCGACTGTAAATTCAATTCCAGTTCCAGCGGGCGGAATGATCAGCTGATGGGCCGTTGTGCGGCTTTTGTGAATGATCAGCTTGATGGGCCGGCTTTGGTGAACTGATGGGCCGGCTTTGGTGAACTGATGGGCCGGCTTTGGTGAACTGATGGGCCGGCTTTGGTGAACTGATGGGCCGGCTTTGGTGAACTGATGGGCCGGCTTTGGTGAACTGATGGGCCGGCTTTGGTGAACTGATGGGCCGGCTTTGGTGAACTGATGGGCCGGCTTTGGTGAACTGATGGGCCGGCTTTGGTGAACTGATGGGCCGGCTTTGGTGAACTGATGGGCCGGCTTTGGTGAACTGATGGGCCGGCTTTGGTGAACTGATGGGCCGGCTTTTGTGAACGATCAGCTGATGGGCCGGCTTTTGTTAACGATCAGCTGATACTCTTTCACACAGTAAAGAAAAAAAAACAAAAATGATCCTTTTTTTGCAGCATCGGTCACATCAGTTGTGCCACTATCTGCAACGCATCCGTTGCATCAGTCACACAACTGATTGTGACTGATGCAAAAAGACAGATCTGTGAATGTAGCCTTAAATAAAGCTGCTTTGTGTTTGCTCCTTCCTGGTGTCTGGCTTTTAGAAGCTTTATGGATACAGTCATGTGTGGATAACATGAGCTTTAGTACAATTACTCAGTGGAAATGCGTTAACAGCATGTGCGTTTTTCACCTGCCGATTTTCTATGTCTAATGTTATTAGAAAAATTCGCACATACTAGCATCACCGCAAGAGAAATTGACATGTTGCAGTTTTCAAACACGCACCGCAGACCAATTTACACAGCTTAAAATAAATAAATCATATATATATATATATATATATATATATAAATTATATATATATAATAATGCCACTTTTTTTGTTCCTGAACAGGGGCCCTCTGCTGTCTGTGACCACCCTTGTGCTATAACATAATTTGATAAGTAAACATCTTTAGTTTGGGGTTTTTCTTATAATTAATGTACATAAAATGTTAAGTCCTGTGTTTATTGGAGGATCACTAGGATGTGCAGTCAAAAGATAGCAACAGCACATCACCACCGGGTTCAGCTGACATCAATGGAGACAAATATACATATGTAGACTCCTCAGTGAAGGCAAAGAAAAGGAAACGGTAATGAACCTTTTAGGTTCTGTGTGGATAGATAGGACTTAATTTTTGATACAGCATTCATTAAAGGTTAATTACCATTAGAAAACATATCAAGCATGAAAAATCCTATTAAAAATGAAGTGAAAACGAGAACAGCCGGCATCCGAGTGAGGCCATTTTATCATTAGATTTGCGGTTCGCCAATACTGTGCTGCAGAAACAGATATGTCTCAGACTCCTTAGCAGCGGGCATTCAACTATTAAAGTTAAGAGGATTAATTATTTCACAGTGTAATAACCAACAATTAGCTCCTCTTTCCTAATAAACTTTTGCCTTTTTTCTTCTTATAAAAAAAAGCTAGCAATGTGTGCTGAATTGTGAACAATGCACGGCACAGAAAAAGGGAATTATACAGCATAGCACATCAATCTGCCATAATGGAAAAACAACAGAGTGAAACCTTCCAATGGAGGCATGTGAAGAACACTGGATAATAGAATAATTAGCTTAGTGACAATATTGCAGAATCCACACCTTTACTTGCTGATAAAATGAAATCTAACCCTTATCATATAAACGTGAATAAAGCAAATGTGAACAAGTACAGGATGATAGGATTGCCTGATGTTCAAGCAAAAGAATACAGCAACACATCAATGCATGAGAGCCCGCCAACCACGACAAGGCGACCTTTCTATAATATTTATCAAATTAAAACGCTAGTAATCAAAAGGGCAAGTAGGATCGAGCACTAAATAAAATCAGCAACAACAAGGTGTCAGCTTTTAGCCAGAGAGACATGTTTGTTAAATATTAGGTATAGGGGTCCTTCCAAAGAATGGTCACCTTGTCATGCCTGGTTGGCTCACATAGATTGGCCAATATGTGCGCTAAGCACCATCATTTTATAACTATATTCTATGTAGCAGTAATACAGTTTAAATTTCATTCAAAGCTTACAAATATCTTATCGGTTACAGAATGCTGCTGTATTCTTTTGTGTGTAGTATATAGAAGTATTTTTTAAAGGAATTGTCACATTATTAAATGTGATATCTGCTGTATTGTTAATAAAAAAAAATTAACACATTATTTACATGTTAAAAAAAAAAAATCCAGTGTAAAGTGATATTTATTTACATCGTATGGCGCCATATAGCGTTCAAAACGTATAGCAACGTGCAAGTCCATCTAATGAGCCGAATGCTGGTCACACAAGCACTCTCTACACAGCCAGTTCTCTGTCCCTACTTAATGTAAGAAGGGCAGAAAACTATTCCTTTTAGCTGCAGTGAACAGAGCCATATTCCGCTCATTAGATGGATCTGTACATTATTATACACTCCAAACACAAGGTGGCGGATCTGCCGCCAATCATTCATTATCATTTTAACACTAAAGGAGGCTTTACACACAGCGACATCACTAGCGATGTCGCTCGTGAAAGCACCCGTCCCCGTCGTTTGTGCGTCACGGGCAAATCGCTGCCCATGGCGCACAATATCGTTAGTCCCCGTCACACGGATTTACCTGCCTAACGACGTCGCTGTGGCCGGCGAACTGCCTCTTTTCTAAGGGGGCGGTTTGTGCGTCGTCACAGCGACGTCACACGGCAGGCGTCCAATAGAAGCGGAGGGGCGGAGAGCAGCCAAATGAAAGTCCTGCCCACCTCGTTGCCGGAGGACGCAGGTACGATGTTGTTCGTCCTTCCTGGGGTGTCACACGTAGCAATATGTGCTGCCTCAGGAGCAACAAACAACCTGCGCCCTGCACCATCAACAATATTTGAAAGTTGAACGACGTGTCAACGATCAACGATAAGGTGAGTATTTTTTATCGTTAGCAGTCGCTCGTACATGTCACACGCAACGATGTTGCTAACAAGGCCAGATGTGCGTCACGAATTCCGTGACCCCAACGACATCTCGTTAGCAATGTTGTTGCGCGTAAAGCCCCCTTAAGGCTGCATTCACAAGTTAGCATATTTTTTTTTTCTGCTTCAACTGGTGTACTACCACAGTATTTTTGAGGCAAAACCTTTTTTTTTTTCTTTTTAAAAATCACCATAAGAAAAACACAAGTGAAAAAAAAATACCAAAAGAAAAAGCAGGGCATTAATAGATAGTGATTAAATATTACCTAGTGAAGCTCAGAAAACTTGTTAGTTTTTTTTCATAAAAAAAAAAAAATAAACAGGAAAAAAGGATAGGAAAACACCACTTAAAGGGAACCTGTCACCAGTTTTTCGGCGTATAAGCTGCGGCCACCACCAGTGGGCTCTTATATACAGCATTCTAACATGTTGTATATAAGAGTCCAGACCGCTGTGTAAAACATAAAAAACACTTTATAATACTCACCTAATGGTCTGCGCTGCAGTGGATTCTAGTCCGATGAGCGTCTCCGGTGCCGGCGCCTCTTCTTTCGGCCATCTTCGACCTCCTTCTGAAGCCTGTGTGCACGATACGTCCTACATCATACACACTAGCCGGTCCGGCGCAGGCGCACTACAATACTTTGATCTGCCCTGCTCAGGGCTTCATACTACTATAAACAGCAATGGGCTTTCATATAAGAAGCCAGGATCAGACAGAAAAAAAAAGCGTTTACTTGGACTAATGAGCATCATTATATTTTCACTCTTCATAATTGGTATATAAGGATTAAAAGACGACGATGCAAGGTTCACTAAACTTACACATAAAAAGGGACAGCTCTTAATTTACTGCTTGGCGAAAAACAAACAAGTAAGCAACGAGAACGTTCCAATCTTAATGGTTCATAAATCAACACAAAAGTCAAATGTCCTTAAAACCCTGTGTGACTAATCCGGCGTACTCAAAATCTGGATTTAAAATGCAAGCTGGCACTTACCGATCAGTAACTGAAGTTAAACAGAGCATTAGCGTGTTAAAAAAGCCCATCAGCTCTTTCTGCAGATGCTGCCGCACAGCTGCTTGTGCGTCGGCCAAGTCCTTTTTGGCCGGTTGCTCTTTCTGCACGATTAGATCGAGTAGTGGACTTGGACTCTAAAAAAGAAACATTAAAATTAACCGTGTGTCTTGGTGATACACTCGCCCAAGAATCACGTCAGGAAGGAATATGGTGATTGACAGCTTTAGTCTTAAAAGCAGCAAATAAAGTTAATAGCAGAGAACGATGAATTACAAGGTGACATTTGCAACCCGTTTTCACAAATTACCAAATGTGCGATTAGCTGGAAAAGAGAAACACATATGTCTATATTCTTCACATTTTTGTAACAATGCAATAACATCAATACCGTTAAACAAATGACTTTACATAAAGCAAAATATCAGTTCAGCAGCCAAGTTCTGAAAAATGCTGCAGCTGCAGAGCTCCGAAGGGCTGAAAGTATTCATCATTAGCTAGCGAGCGATACATCATTAATTAGATCGAGCCTTCTCCATCGCTTCATTATACCTAAAAATACACTGAAGGACAAGAGTCAGGTAAGAAAACCCAGACTCAAATTCTCCATTGCTAATTATATTGCTGCTATCTTCTAATGGACTGAGATGTGAAAGTAGCCTCCCACTCACGGGCGCACATTGGACACTTCATCTGTCTTTTGTCAGTCAAACGTTGCCAGAAAACAAACTTTATAATAAATCTTATGGATACAAAAGGTCTCATCCCCCATTTGTCATCTACTTCATGTCATTTACTGTCAAAAACTGCACTACTGTCTTTAGTGAAGGCTCAAATGGGATAAAACAAAAGAATGCTGCCTATAGAAGTCTATGGAGCGGGAAAAGAAGAAGTGAGCGACAAAGAAAAAGCACACACAAAAACAAACTGCTGAGGGTTCTTGTGACTAGACCCTACAGAGGGATGTAAAATGCAGAACATAGTCCCGTAATGGCCAAAAATAGAGATATTCCTCACGTACACACAAGACCGCTTATACTTAAAGTCACCTGAAAGTGACCAAAGCAGAAGTATGAAACTATACAACTAACCCCCAAACAAACAAACAAACTATACCCCCAAATGTTACAAAAGCTCCGAGGCCTGGAACGAACGCACTGCACAAGAGGATGAGATGTACAATATATACAGGTATCAGAGGGAATACACTGCACAAGAGGATGAGATGTACAATATATACAGGTATCAGAGGGAATACACTGCACAAGAGGATGAGATGTACAATATATACAGGTATCAGAGGGAATACACTGCACAAGAGGATGAGATGTACAATATATACAGGTATCAGAGGGAATACACTGCACAAGAGGATGAGATGTACAATATATACAGGTATCAGAGGGAATACACTGCACAAGAGGATGAGATGTACAATATATACAGGTATCAGAGGGAATACACTGCACAAGAGGATGAGATGTACAATATATACAGGTATCCGAGCGAATACACTGCACAAGAGGATGAGATGTACAATATATACAGGTATCCGAGCGAATACACTGCACAAGAGGATGAGATGTACAATATATATACAGGTATCCGAGCGAATACACTGCACAAGAGGATGAGATGTACAATATATACAGGTATCCGAGCGAATACACTGCACAAGAGGATGAGATGTACAATATGTACAGGTATCAGAGGGAATACACTGCACAAGAGGATGAGATATACAATATATACAGGTATCAGAGGGAATACACTGCACAAGAGGATGAGATGTACAATATATACAGGTATCAGAGGGAATACACTGCACAAGAGGATGAGATGTACAATATGTACAGGTATCAGAGGGAATACACTGCACAAGAGGATGAGATGTACAATATGTACAGGTATCAGAGGGAATACACTGCACAAGAGGATGAGATATACAATATATACAGGTATCAGAGGGAATACACTGCACAAGAGGATGAGATGTACAATATATACAGGTATCAGAGGGAATGCACTGCACAAGAGGATGAGATGTACAATATATACAGGTATCAGAGGGAATACACTGCACAAGAGGATGAGATGTACAATATGTACAGGTATCAGAGGGAATACACTGCACAAGAGGATGAGATGTACGGGTATCACAGCATTGTGCAGGTTTACATTCCCCAGCATGCTCATTCTTGTGCAGTAATGCAGGGGACGTTCACTACAGGTTACTCCCATTGCAACACAAAACTAGAAAAACCCAGCAAAATCTGCAACAATAGTGGAGGCATTGATCTGGATGAGATTTCATGAAACCTCATCTGATTCATATGTGATATTCACAGCTCCGCCCCACAGTCTCTCTGCACAAGGACCTCTGCACAGCTGCACTGCAAAAATAAAGTCTGTACAGGTAGACATGCTAATATATTAACTTGCTTTTTTGAATTGATATGTAGCTTTTACAAATAGTCATACAGTGCCCACATTTTTTTTATGTTCCACCTACAAACTTAAAGTGGTATTCCCATCTCCAATTGCAATATGTAGTAGGTGTAATAATATTAGCAAATGCCTCCAATTAGAAATTCTCATATACCCATGTCTCTTCCCTCATGTGCAGGGCATTGCAGATTAGGTATTCATGGTTACAGCCACTAGCAACTAAATAACTGTCACTAATGAGAGGTCGTAACCATGAATACCTAGGCTACTGTAATGCCCTGCACATGAGGTAAGGGTCATAGCTAATCAGGAGAACTATGCTACATTTCTAATTGGAGATATTTGTACATATTAGTATTACTACACCTACTACATATTGGGATAGGATATTGGAGTTGGGAATACCCCTTCAAAAGGTTTTTATAGGGATTTTATTGATATATCAACACAAATTACCAAGTATTTGTGAAGTGTAAAGGAAATGATGCATGGTTCTATACATATTTTTAAAAAAATAATATAAAACTGAAAACTGTGACATGCATTTGCATTCAGCCCCCCTGAGTCTGTTCTTTTTAGCACCAGCTTACAGCACAATTACTGCTAAGTTTTTCGGTACATCTTTGCCCATGTAAAACTTGACATTTTTACCAATTCTTCTTTGCAAACTACCTCTGGCTCAGTGAGATTGGATGGAGGCGTCTGGGAACAGATTCTCAATAAGAATTAGGACTGGATTTTAACTGGGTCATTCAAACACGAATATGCTTTCATCTAGACCATCCCTTGTAGCTCTGGCAGTATGTTTAGGGTCATTGTGCTGCTGGAAGGTAACAAGTGGTGTGGGGCTTTTTCTGCATGTTTTAGATATCTCTTTAAAGAGACCAGATTTTTTCTATTTTATTCCTGCTTCTCCTGAGTATTAGGCTGGAGTCACACTTGCAAGTGACTTGCACGAGTCTCGCACCACATCATCCAGCACAGCCTGCCGCTATAGGACAGGAGCATCTCAGCTGCATAGAAATACATTCTGCTGACCCGCTCCTGGTAGGAGAGTGTGCAGCCATGCCGGGTGATGTGATGCGAGTGACACGCGAGTCACTCGCAAGTGTGACTCCAGCCTTAGACTCTAACACTCCACACTTTGCTTTCGAGTTGCACAGGCCGACTCAGACATCGCCAGATGTGTGCTCATTAGTGATGGACTAGCAGGAGTTAATTTCTGTTAGCTTGTTGATTACCTTCTGGATCACCTGTGGTGGGAGACCAATCACAAGCACTCCTCGCCTTTTTAAGATGAAGGAATCTGGCTTCCCATGCTGACTATAGCTTTCGATAACCTGGTGCATGTGCTGGTGTGTTCCTGTTGCTGGTATTACATTTTATTTCTTATTAAATCCTCCGTAAGTTTTCAAAGATCAGGGACCTTTAATTTAGTGCTAATTTTTTTGGTCTTTACCAAAGCCGTGTGACTCACAGGGTAATCATGCAGAGTAGCCTAAACATATGCCCCCAAAGAATCCTGTGCGCTACGCCCCAGACCATAAGAAATGGCAATAATTAAAAAGGTCTATATCTCAGGAATATATGGCGGCATTAAAAAGGAGGGAGAGGTTGGGAAAGTGGAGATAAAAAGAGCAAAAACTGGCAACTTTTGAGCCAGTGATAGGACCTTTTTAAACTTAAAGGTGTTGTCCACTACTTTTATATTGGTGGCATATCCTTTGGATAGGTCATGAATATCTGATTGGACGGGGTTCGACATCCCGCTATCCCCCTGCTGATTAGTTGTTTTCAGAGCTGGTGGCAGCAGTAGGCTGGAATTGCTTACTTCCGTGAGCTGCCCTGTTAACGGATAGTGGATACAGCTGGATCCTGCGCTTTTACATCAATAGGAGGCGGATATGCAGTACCCGGCCACTATCAGAAGACAGAGCAGCTCTGGAACTGAGCATTTCTGGCCACCTGCTACCGCCGCCAACACCAAGAACAGCTTAACAGCGGAGGTGCTGGGTGTTGGATCCCAGCTGATCAGACATTGATGACCTATCCTAAGGGGCACTTTGCACAC
Organism: Anomaloglossus baeobatrachus; assembly: GCF_048569485.1. Taxonomy (NCBI): domain Eukaryota; kingdom Metazoa; phylum Chordata; class Amphibia; order Anura; family Aromobatidae; genus Anomaloglossus; species Anomaloglossus baeobatrachus. Next base: position 194,920,963 of record NC_134358.1, read on the forward strand.
TGCGACATCGCAGGTGCGATGTCGGTGGGGTCAAATTGAAAATGACGCACTTCCGGCATCGCATGCGACATCGCAGTGTGTAAAGGCTGGATGATACAATTAACGAGCGCAAAAGCGTCGTAATCGTATCATCGGTGCAGCGTCGGCGTAATCCATGATTACGCTGACGCGACGGTCCGATGTTGTTCCTCGCTCCTGCGGCATCACACATCGCTGTGTGTGAAGTCGCAGGAGCGAGGAACGTCTCCTACCGGCCTCACTGCGGCTTCCGTAGGATATGCGGAAGGAAGGAGGTGGGCAGGATGTTTACATCCTGCTCATCTCCGCCCCTCCGCTCTGATTGGCTGCCTGCCGTGTGACGTCGCAGTGACGCCGCACGACCCGCCCCCTTAACAAGGAGGCGGGTCGCCGGCCACAGGGACGTCGCACGGCAGGTGAGTGTGTGTGTGAAGCTGGCGTAGCGATAACTTTCGCTACGCCAGCTATCACCACATATCGCTGCTGCGACGGGGGCGGGCACTATCGCACTCGGCATCGCAGCATCGGGCTGCGATGTCGTAGTGTGCAAAGCCCGCCTAAGGATAGGCCACAACAATATAAAAGTAGCGGACAACCTCTTTAAATAATGTACAGTATTTTTCGCTTTATAGGACGCACTTTTGTTCCCCCAAATTTTGGTGGAAAGTAGGGGGTGCGTCTTATAAACCGAATATACGGATTATATACTGCAGGGTCCAGGGGAGGTGTGGGCCGCTCTGGAGCGGTGCTGGGGGGGCTGGTAGAGGCTTGTGAAGCTGCGGGCGGAAGCGTTTGATCTCCTGCACCCGCTCATATAATATGCACAGCCACTGTCCATCACTATGGTGCTGAAACTGCACCACGGCGATGGGCTGGGGGAGCTGCGCATATTATATCTGCCTGTGCTTACCTTTGATCGCACATTCCCCCTCCCCCTGTGTTAGCTATAGCCTCCCGTGCTGCTGCCCATAGTAAAATAATAAACTCTTTACTCACCTCCTCCAGCGTGTCTGCCCAGTCTCCCTCCTGCTGCTGTGATCTTGCATGCAGAGATATCTCTCTCTGCTGTCCTGATCACATGACTGGCACTAGAACCAGGAAGTAGGAAGTGCAGGAGACAGGAGGAGCTCAACCCCGAGGAGGGAGACTCGAGACAGGACAGTGCTGCAGAAGGTAAGGAAAGAGTTTATTTTACTAAAAGCAGCAGCATGGGGCCGTGTGTGCCATCCACAGGGGGCCAGTGTGTGCCATCCACAGGGGGCCAGTGTGTGCCATCCACAGGGGGCCAGTGTGTGCCAGCCACAGGGGGCTGTGTGTGCCAGCCACAGGGGGCCGTGTGTGCCAGCCACGGGGGGCTATATTCAATATAAGGTGGCCATATCCAGATTAAAAAGGCTAATTTTAGGATGGGGGGCTATGAGGGACATATACTCTATATGATTTGTTAGACGGACACTGGCATTATAAGACGGACCCCATTTATTAAAAAAATTCTCTATTCCTTCACCAAATTTGGGGGTGCGTCTTATAATCCGGTGCGTCTTATAAAGCGAAAAATACGGTAAATACCCTTGGCAAAAGAATTAACATTACAAGTGCCAGCAATGCAATAATATACAAGAAGCTTTCACCAACAGGTTTTAATAGGATACAGCCCTTAGGGGAGCACAGAGATGGAAATGTTCCTGCAAATATCTCATGCAGTATACTCCTATCTTACTGCAGTGTGCGCAAGCTAACGTGAACGCAATACTCAATGAAATGCCATTCGACTCACTTCACAGGAGAAATAGATTGTGACTGCAACGCTAAGTGGTCATAAAACGCATTACTAACCTGACTTTAGCCTTTAGACAACGAGACAGTAATATTTAGATGAAAGAGTGGCAATGTAACAGCCATGCCAAAGGTCCAATTTCCCAGTCCTGCATTACTCCATAAACGCACGGCAGAACCACACCAGTAAGTATTCTCAGGATGAATGGCTCAATGAGCCGGCAACCAAATAATAATGTTTTCTGATTATCATACAATGTCACTCCTGCCGCAGTATTTGCTTTTTATTGAGACCCGGAGCTTTGTATGAGACAGATTCACTGCTCCCATCAGAATTGCACTGGCAGGTGAACAAAATAAATGTATAGTCTTTACAGCTAAATTATCTTTATTGGCCATGGATGTTAATGCTGTATCATCTGTCAGAAGTGGCAATTGCAATCCTCTACGGTACCGTTCTTACTTGTTTAAGTAGCATCTCTAGTATCCATTGGAGATCCAGCGAGTCGGAGCTTCTCCTCTGTTCTCTCAGGATCTTGTTTAGGAAACTTATCACATCTGCCAGGAGCTTTTCATCTTCTGCACATGCCGGCTGAACCAGCAAAAACCTACAGAGGAAAAAGAACAAACAATAACTTTCTTCTGCTCGGGGCAAAGGAAACTTTGACGACAAAGTAAAGTCTGCATTTATGTACTTACTGCTGAAGAATAATGTTTAGGTTTGTGTGTGTAACACTGAATATTTATATAATCACAACCTCATTCATGTGGGTATCAGGTCTTCTATACACACGGTCTAAACACTAATTGTCTGCACATCTATCCCCCCTGGTAAACAGGGAACTTACTGCTGACAATACGCTAGCAGTATGGGGACCGAACATGTAGAAAACGATCATTCCTTCCCTTTACAATATGGCCATTAAATGAGCAATAATTGACTTTTGGCATCATCACTTGGTGCTCATTATATAAACAGGCCTTAAAGAGAACCTGTCAACTCTTCAGATAATGATATTTGGTCTGGTGTGACTTTGTTAAGTGGGCTGTCAGAAATATACCAGAAATGTAATCCATATTATATCCCCCTGAATGCTGCCACCTCTCTTCATCTGACAATCCATCTGTTTCATCCACAGGTATGGTTCATTGTTACAATAACTGCCACATCACTGAGGTCTATCCTCCCCTGTATCTCGATTTCTACCGATCTCTCCTAATATCACGCAGACCATGCCGTCCACTCTCCTTCTCACACCTGCTCTCCCTTTCTCTACTTCTCACTGCTGGTGACATCTCCCAATCCTGGACCTCCACAGATGGTACCCACCATTTTATCACCCCCTCATCACCCCCCACCTACTAGAAACTACCTCAACCTCTCCAAAATAAAATACATTCCCCTCTCACCCACTCCATTGCTCCCTTACTCTAGAATGCCCGTTCTGTCTGTAATAAACTGCACGTCATGCACAACCTCTTTACCTCTAGCAATCTATCCTTCCTGGGCCTCACAGAAACATGGCTGACACCCTCTGACACTGCCTCCCCTGCAGCGCTGAGCTATGGCGCCTGCACTTCACCCACACTCCTCGCCCTGGCAATAGACAGGGTGGAGGAGTGGGTCTCCTTCTTTCTAACCCAGATTTAACCCAATCCCACCTCTACCCTCTCTTCTTTTGAAGTACTCTCTGTCTGCATCTATTCTCCCTCCAGCCTCCAAATTACCATCATATACCGACCCCTGGGCCTGGCAAACTGCCTTCATCAACCAGTTCTCTGCCTGGCTTCTGCACTTTCTCTCTGCTGACATTCCCACCATCATCACGGGTGACTCCAAACTCCTGTCCTTCACTTCATCCTCTGGTCCAACTCAGTGGTCCACCTCTGCCACCCACAAAGATGGACACACACTAGACCTTATCTTCACCTGTCTCTGTTCTCTATCTGACCTCACAATCTCCCCTCTCCCCTTATCTGACCACCATCTACTGACCTTTTGAGTTTGGCAGAGTGAGATGAATCAATAGACAACCCTGGCACAACACAGTCTCACTAAAAAACTTCGGCAAGTGTCTAGGGCTGCTGAGCAGTGGTGGAAGAAAACGCACTCCCAGGAAGATTTTACCACATTCAAAAATGCAATCCACACATTTTGTTTGGCCCTCACCTCTGCTTAACAGGATTACTTTAGAACCCTCATATCTTCTTTATCCTATAACCCCAAACAATTATTCAATAGTTTTAACACCCTCCTTCGCCCACCACTGCCACCTCCAACCTCCCTCATTTCCGCAGAAGACTGTGCCACATATTTCAAAGATAGTATAGACCAAACAAGGGAAGTCTTCTCTGCTCAATCACCTCAACCCCTTCACAGACCACTGCCCCTTCTCCATAAACTTTCTCCCTGCCATCACTGAAGGAGAGCTTGCACATCTTCTCTCGAAAGCGCACCTCACCACCTGCGCACTGGACCCCATCTCACCTCCTCCATAACCTCACCACTACACTTATCCCAGCCTTAATCCATCTTTCCAACCTCTCTAACTTCTGGTACCTTCCCTTCTGCTTTCAAACACTCAACAATCAGACCCATAATAAAGAAACCTTCCCTCAAGCCGACCTCTACTACCAGCTATCGCACCATATCGCTGCTCCCGTTAGCTTCAAAACTCCTTGAACAGTATGTCCATACTGAACTTTCTCTCACCTCTCATCTAACTCTCTCTTTGACAATCTACAATCCGGCTTCCGTCCACATCACTCTACTGAAATTGCCCTGACCAAAATTGCAAATGACTTACTTACTGCCAAAGCTAACAGTCACTTCTCCATACTCCTTCTTCTAGACCTGTCCTCAGCCATTGACATGATCGATCACTCCCTCCTATTACAGATCCTCTCTTCCCTTGGTGTCAGAGACCTTGCCCTATCTTGGATCTCTTCATACCTTTCCAACCGCACTTTTAGTGTCTCCCACTCAATCTCTTCATCCCGCCCTCTCCCTGTTGGAGTCCCTCAAGGCTCAGTCCTGAGACCCTTACTCTTCTCGATACATTTGACTCAAAGTCCCACGACTTCCAGTACCACCTATACAATGATGACACGCAGATCTACCTCTCTGGTCCAGATGTCACATCTCTGCTGTCTAGAATCCCAGTGTCTGACGGCCATATCTTCCTTCCAATTCGCTCGCTTCCTAAAGCTCAATGTGGCCAAAACTGAACTAATCATCTTTCCACTATCTCACCGACATTCCCTACCTGATCTATCTATTACAATAAATAACATCACACTCTGCCCAGTAACCAAAGTTCGCTGCCTTGGAGTGACCTTCAACTCTGCCTTGTCCTTCACACCACACATCAAATCCCTCACCACTTCCTGTCGTCTTCAACTCAAAAATATTTCCAGAATCCAACCTTTCCTCAATAATCTATGAAAATGCTAGTGCATGCCCTCATAATCTCCCGCCTCGATTACTGCAACATCCTCCTCTGTGGCCTCCCTGCCAATACCCTCACACATCTCTAGTCCATCCTTAAAGCGCACCAATTGCCATGATTTTCGTACATAACCTAAAGCCAGTGCTATATATATGATTCACCCGAAAATGGTGCACGAAAGAGCACATAGTGACTCCATCCGCTCCATTATAGTCAGTGTCCCTATTGGCGCATGCATCCGGAACCCGTTTTGCGGGGAGGTGGGAGGGGGTGGGACAGAAGCTCCGATGACACCACTAAACATATGTAATAGCGCAATGTGAAAGCAGCCCAAGGCTCCCGTAATATACGCACATTGGGCATATACATTGGGAGAGCTCCACATTCACACACGATAAAAATTGACATCACAGCAATAGCAAAGCATTAATTGTTCAACAACTATGCAAGATACAGTAAAATTCCATTAATCTGACATCATTGAATGTTCTGGATAATCAGATGGTTGCTGAAATATATATATAACTCACTTTTAAAGAATTAAATCCCTAAAAGGGCTTTTACCAACCGGATAATGCCCTATACATGCAAATGGTGTTACAGGGGGGCTTCCCCAACTATTTGCATTAACTGTATTACAAGTGGTACAATCCCTATAGTGACTGCCTATTTAATAGAATATGCACCATAAAGTCTTACAGCAGGAGAAGAAATGTGACCGTTCAGTGCAGTGATAACCAGTGGGGGTTTCAGCTTCTGCCGTATATATTTAAAAAGAGGAAACTTACCATCTTCTACAATAGCCAATCCAATACAGTTTATGCATTGTGATGTCAGTGTCTATATAAGCAACATAAATATAATCTATACTTCTAAGGATTCCATAATTGCTTATTTCTGCTGAATCTTCCCCATCTGGTTTGTTATTTTCATTTTTTTTTTGCAGCTCTGTGCTGAAAACCAGTAATAGATTATCAATCCCTATTGATTGCTGTCTGAGTCTATATTTTATATATACTGTATATACACACACAGCACTATGCAAAAGTTTTAGGCAGGTGTGGAAAAAATGTTGAAAAGAAAGAATACATAAAAAATGTAACTGTACATGTAAAAGAGGCATGTACAGTATATTGCAGGATAATTGTGAAGAAACGTTGTTAATAATGCACGTTTCACAGTAATAGTGTAAACAGGCTGCAGATCACCTGTAATAGAGTGAAATTCTCTTTTGTGCAGCATAAGATCCCCTTCCTCAGTGGTGCATCATCCTGGGTAAACAGGACTCACACCGTCGAGACCAATGGCAGCCTCTGTGCACTGAGCGATGTAGTATAGATCGCTCAGCGTTCATCGCTTAAGGTACCGTCACACTTAGCGACGCTCCAGCGATCCCACCAGCGATCTGACCTAGCAGGGATCGCTGGAGCGTCGCTACATGGTCGCTGGTGAGCTGTCTATCAGGCAGATCTCCACAGCGATCAGAGATCAGCCACCAGCGACCCGTGTAACGACACTGTGCTTTGTAACCATAGTACACATCGGGATACTAAGCAAAGCGTTTTGCTTATAGTTACCCAATGTGTACCTTGACTACGTGTGCAGGGAGCAGGGAGCCGGCTTCTAGAAGCTGCAGATGCTGATAACCAAGGTAAATATCGGGTAACCAAACAAAGCGCTTTGCTTGGTTACTCGATGTGTACCTTGGTTACCACAGCGATGTGTGCTTCACAGCAGGAGAGCAACGACCAAAAAATGGACATTCAGCTCCAGCCCTCATCATCCACCCGTGACTATCGAGACACCAAGCTTCCAAAGGTCCGTGTTGAGGACTTCCCAGTGCTGGAGAAGGATGGAGACTTGGACTCTTTTCTGATGGCCTTTCAACAGACTTGCCTGCAGCACCATCTAGATAAGGACCAGTGGGCCAAGTACCTGACCCCCCGTTTAAGGGAAGGCCCTGGATATCCTTGGGGACTTACCTACTGAGGCGGTTCAGGGCTATGACACCATCAAGCGAGCCCTGATCCAACAGTATAACCTTACTTTGGAGTCCTACCGCAAGAAGTTCCAGAGCCTGCAGAAGGGACCAAAGGACACTTGGGCTGACCACCGGCGGGCCCTTGAAAGAGCTGCCGACCACTGGACCGGAGATCCTGGATTTGTTCATCACAGAACAACTCTTATGGAACTCCCCTGAGGATCTCCGCCAGTTCATCCGAGACCAGAAGCCAAAGGGGTCCTCTGCTACAGCTGCCCTGGCGGATGACTACACCAACAATCGAGCCCCTGAGTCCAAGAGAGTGGCCGCCAGCAGCACCTGCAGAGGGGGTAAGATGAATCCTGCGACTGCCCCACCTGCTCCTAGACTGCAGGGGGTGTCCCCCTCCACTCCCCTCTCCAGGCCAGTGGCAGAACCAAGACGGTGCCACCAGTGCAACCAAACTGGACACTTCAAGGCCATGTGCCCTCAGCGCCCCAAGGCCCCGGCCCCGTCCCAAAGGCCGGCCACGGTGATGTGTGTGGGTGGGGGTGGTGGAAGGTTCCTGGACAACTTCTAACTCATCACCGTCGGCCGGTCTATGACCATGGGACTGCGAGACCCCGCCACTGAGATGACTCTGGTACAGCCTGAGATGGTGTCCCCCCAAGACTTGGTACCCGGAAAAACCCTCGCTATCTCCGGAGTTGGAGGCATTGAACCGGCGATGCCCGTCGCCAAGGTTTATTTAGATTGGGATGCAGGACGAGGGGGTGAGAAGTGGGAATAACTGATAAGATTCCCGCAAAAGTGTTGCTTGGGACAGATTTGGGGCGGATAACCTCCCAGTTTGAGGCCCCCGAATTCCCAAGGGCTGATCTTTCAGCCAGTACTGACATACCCCCTGGTGATGTTGATGTGTGATCTGTACATGATGTAAGGGAGGAGGGAGTGAGCTGTGAGTCTTCTGCTTACACTGACACCACAGACACACATACAGCGGCAGCTGTGACAGGAGGGGAGGGGGTCGGAGAAAGTTGTGACAATGCCTTTACAAGTGATCAGCCAGTGAGCTGGGAGCTGTTGCCCTCTGGAGGGATAAGCAGAGAGCAGGATACTGCAGGGAGAGAGCCAATGCGTGAGGTGGGGGCTACCACAGCAAATGCGGGGTCTCCAGAGATTTCACAGCGGGGTTCTGTTGCTGCAGGATGGGGGGGGGGGGAATAGGCAGGTGAGATTGGGGCTGGCCTAGGAGCGGAAGTGCTCCCAGGTAAGATCTCGGTGCAGGGTTTTCCCCCCAACCGGGGTGTCAGGAAGCCAGGTAGGTCTCCCTTGACGGCGACTTGATCAGGAACGGAGGAAAACCAGGCACGACCCACTGTAACAGCGGCTGTGGCCGCTGTCACCCGCAGTGGGAGTGCCAGAACCCAAGGGGCCTCCCGGAGGTCCGATAGCTCTTCCCCTTCTGACTGAGTGGCAGCCGAGTCAGGCGGAGGCCAGGACACAGGCCCCGGGGTACTGACTGAAGACGTGGCAGTCTCCTCGATTCTGGCCACATATAGTCAGGGGTTTCAGGCAGCGTTAGAAGCTGACGACAGCCTGAAAGCTCTTAAGGAGCAGGTGGCACAGCCTCCCTCCGACTCGGACCCAGAGCAAGTGGCCTGGGACCAAGGACAGCTGTACCGAGTCACGGTCCAGCAGGGTTCACCAGAGGCGTGGCCCAGGGACCGACAATTGGTTGTACCCTATCCATTCCGAAAGGAATGTGCGGATTTCACATGAGATTCCGATGGTCGGACACCTAGGGATCGCTAAGACCAAGGCCAGGTTAACCCAGCCAAAACTGGGGGCCGATGTGGTTGCCTACTGCCGTTCATGTGACACCTGTCAGAGTGGGGAAGGCGGGGCCACGCCCCAAAGCCCCACTGGTATCTTTGGCCATCATTGATGAGCCTTTCAGGAGGGTGGCTGTGGATCTGGTCGTCCCGCTGGCCATTCCCAGTAGCTCCGGGAAACGCTTCATACTGACGGTAGTAGATTATGCCACCCGGTACCCTGAAGCGGAAGCCTGGTCGTCCATTCGGGCTGACAAGGTGGCCACCGCTTTGCTGGAGATTTTCTTCCAAGTGGGTTTTCCCCAGGTAATGCTCACTGACTGGAGGACCCAATTCATCTCACAGATGTTGGAGTTTCTCTGTAAGCAAATTCAGGTGCAACATCTGGTGGCCAGCCCGTACCATCAACAGACTAATGGCCTGTGCGAGCGGTTCAATGGCACCTTAAAGCAGATGCTTAAGATGTTGGTCGACTCTTACAGGCGTGAGTGGGAGCGGTATCTCCCACACCTGTTATTTGCTTATCGGGAGGTTTCACAGGCCTCAACGGGATTCTCACCTTTTGAGCTTCTGTACGGGCGAAGTGTGCGGGGCCCCCTGGCTCTGGTGAAAGAGGTATGGGAAGGGGATTTGGCTACCCCTTGAATGTCGGTCATCGAGTATGTTGTGCTCTTCTGGGACAAAATGCAGGCCTTGACGCAGCTGGTACACGACAATATGGCTCAAGCCCAGGCCGATCAGATGCGTTGGTATGACCAGAATGCTTGTGAGAGAACCTACCAAGTGGGTCAAAAGGTGTGGGTGCTGGTCCCCGTACCACAGGATAAGCTTCAGGCAGCCTGGAAGGCCCATACCTCGTGTACCAGCAGCTCAACCCTGTAACGTACCTGGTCAGCCTCGACCCTGCCCGTGGAAGGCGGAAGGCCTTCCATGTGAACATGATGGTATAGAAGTGTACCTAGAAGAATTGACTGCTTTCATGCGGTTTGGAAAAATAAAGATGGTCACACCTAGTATTGATGTGATATAGATTTGTCTTTTGTTCAATCACTTAATTGGTAAAAAAAGAAACGAGATTATTTTTGAAAGTATTCTTATTCTGCAGCATTTTTATACATATGCCTAAAAGTACACACACACAGTATATATTATATACATACACACAGTATATATTATATACATACACACAGTATATCACAGTATATATATATATATATATATATATATATATATACATACACACATATATATACACATATATATATACACACACATATATATATATACACATATACACACACACACATATACACACACACAGATATACACACACACATATATATATATATATATATATATATATATATATATATACATACACACATACACATACATGTATACACACACATGCGCGCACACACACGGGCATACACACACACACGTGGACACACACACACACACACACACACACACACACACACACACCTTCCACCCATAGAGAAGTATTTATTATTCCCGACTGCCTGAATAAATACTTCGGGAGGTGAGGAGCCGCCTGCACGAGCCTCTTTAATCATCACGCGTGTGTGTGCATATTTTATGCACAGCAAGCAGATATTAGAAATTGTGCAGTGAATCTCACCTGCTTAATGCTGCATGCCAAGGCAAACACTTCAAGGCAGACATGTTATAGTCAGTGAGGCAGTTTAGAGCCAGTCTGTCATTTAGGAGATAAAAATTCATCCTAGCAACAGCAGAGCGAACGTCCCCATGAGACACAGCCCGAGTGATATAACTCAGGCAATCTTGCAGGCCACTGGTTGAGTGTGTCATCCTCAATGTCAGGACTTCTTCTGGGGATAACTTTAATGCATCTGAAAAACTTGGGAGAGAAAAAAAAAGAAAAAAACAAACACAGTCAGAGCTTGAAATGTTATCCACACAGGTACAGCAATAAAGAGCTGTAGCGGACACGAGGAGCTGCCCGTAATATTAATGTGTAATGGTGAGTTAAACACTGGGCTGTCAGCTATCTACACACGGCATGCCTTTTCTATGTAGTCCATATTGTGGAGCCGTACAGAGGACAGCAACATATGGGACAGTTTTGCTTGTTTGTCTTTTTATTTTCACTAAAGATTTAATTTAATTATTTTATTTCTTTTTTTAAAATAAAAAAAAAAAAATAAACTGCAGATTATTTTTTAAGTTCTGCTCACAAATGAGTTCTTTTCCATTATTTTTCTTTTACTGGTTATAACAGAGTAGGATGGAAAAAATAAAAACAAACAAAATTAAATCAAAAGGGAAAAAGCAGACATTCCTATGAGCCGTTACCCCACACCGCACCATCGGAGCATGACACCCCCTGAATATCAATGCAGATGGCTCCGTCTATCACTGGCCTGCAGTCAGACAGACATACAGAATCTCATCCAGGAATGAAGAGAAACTGTATCTGCAGTGCTCCATGTGTGGATTACTGATAGTGACACATATCCAGCTCTTAAAAATATTATGTGCTAAAACTCCCTGAGAAAGCCCTGAGCGAAACGTACGCCGGAGTCTGTGGGTCTTTCATTTCTGTGGTTGCTTTCTTTATATGATATGTTAATTCATCTGATTTTGCTTTCTATGTCCTTTTGTACTATAATGTACTTAATTGTACTATGCGGAGAAAACCCACGCAAACACGGGGAGAACATACAAACTCCTTGCAGCGCTGCAAAACTGCAGTGCTAACCACTGAGCCACCGTGCGGCCCACATTATAATTTGCTTACCATTAGTATGATGCCCTTTTCCAGATACGTTTTTTCCTGACCTTTCTTATAGGAATATACTCCACACTATTTTAAGTATAACAATTATAATTATGTATCAATACAAATCAATGCTTTTGAATATTAAATATTTTGGTGCTTTTTCATCTTCTTGAGTGTAGTAAAACTATGTATTAAGCCTCATTGAGAAGACAGGAATAAAGGTTTGGCTTTCATCCCTCAGCTGGATCAGATTTTCAGTCAGTCTATACGTCTCTTTTTACCATCAGTTTGGCATCTGTTTTTCACATATGGAAAGTTACTCAGCAAGCTTCTCCTACATATTAAAAGGCGCTTTATCGTTTTTTTTATGTACTCGAATGGGCAAGTTTGATCTGAAAGTGGATCAAAAAAAGGAGGTTTACATTTTTTTTTGCAATTTTTTGGTTAAAGGGAATCAATGATCAGATTTTTGCTCCCCCATCTGAGAGCAGCATAATGTAGAGACAGAGACCCTGATTCCAGCGATGTGTCACTTACTGAGCGGTTTGCTGTCATTTTGATAAAATCCATGTTTTCTCTGCTGCAGATCTAGCAGTTAGGCCTCGGTCCACTTGCACACAGCTTCCTATGCGAGAGCATCAGAAGAGATATGCTAATGACCCTCTGCTGTGAGTGTGAGCCATGGGTCATGAGACTGATGAGATCTTGTGATCGTATCACAGCTGCGGGGAAGGGGGCGGGAACACTTTCTCACCATCTCCTCCGCTGCCTGTCTCTGCATACATCGCACTACGGTGGATGACATGTGAGTACAGTGCAATGTTTCACATGTTCCCATAGACTTGTATGGGGGTGCGTGAGCTGAGACCACTGCCAAACATAGCATGCTGCGATTCATTCCACATGCCGCTATGACATGAGAAATCAATCGCAGATGGACATTGCCCCATAGTTTTGTACTAGAGTGAGAGCAATCTGATGTTGTATTGGATTGCACTTGTCCTTGCAAAACGCAAATAGAACTGTACCCCAATACAGAGCTCCTGACAATGCTGGACTGCCTGACAGCACGCCAAGTACTCCTCTAATGATAATCTACTGATGATTAAACAGTGATTTTATCAAAACTATACTAAGCAGCCCAGTAAGTCACACATCGCTGGAAAAAGAGTCTCTGCCCCAACATTATGCTGCTATTAGATTAGGTAGCAAAAGCCTGGTGATAGATTCTCTTTAATTGGTCTGTAAAACACGGAAATATGAACATACTCATGGATTATAATGAGCATTATAGAATGATTAAACAAATGCCACACAAGTATAGCAGTCACTGATATTGTTGGAATGGTCACTCCTAACTGTCTACAATGTACTTCAGGCTGCGGTATGAAGGCCGAAATTAGCATCTCCTGTGAATACAGCTACAGCAGCCGCACAGCAAATTGATAGCATTTCTTGCACTGATCCACATGGAAAATCTCAGCTGATTTGTGGTAGAAGCTAGGAGTCTAGCAATTACCAGTAAGTCAAGGATGGCTCAACAGAATCACCTTCATCTCTGGTCATTTAAAGTGACTTTCTACCTTCCAGTATAAAAGCACTTGCTATGTCACTAATTCACTTTCTCACCTTTATTACAATGCGCTCATCAGCAAAAAAAAGCGGGGAAAAAAAACATGTGTGATCACTACACAGAAAAAAAAACATGTGTGATCACTACACAGAAAAAAAGAGAATTTTGTTAATTACCGTAAATTCTTTTTCTTATAGTTCCGTATTGGGAGACCCAGACCATGGGTGTTTAGCTTCTGCCTCCGGAGGACACACAAAGTACTACACTTAAAAGTGTAGCTCCTCCCTCTGAGCTTATACACCCCCTGGTAGCCAGTCCTAGCCAGTTTAGTGCAAAAGCTGAAGGAGAATAGCCACCCACAAGTAGAACCGAGTAAGAACCGGAACAACCGGAGACTCTGTCCACGACAACAGCCGGTGATAACACACGGAACAAGAAAATTGCCAACAGGCAACAGGGAGGGTGCTGGGTCTCCCAATACGGAACTATAAGAAAAAGAATTTACGGTAAGTAACAAAATTCTCTTTTTCTTTATCGTTCCTTTGGGAGACCCAGACCATGGGACGTTCCAAAGCTGTCCCTGGGTGGGAATAAACAGAAAAAACTAAGAAGTAGGCGGAGCCTAACTTCACAAGTGGGCGACAGCCGCCTGAAGGATGCGTCTGCCCAAGCTCGCATCTGCCGAAGCATGAGCATGCACTTGGTAGTGCTTCGGGAAGGTATGCAGGCTAGTCCAAGTGGCAGCCTGACAGATTTGTTGAGCCGTAGCCTGGTGCCTAAAAGCCCAAGAGGCACCGACAGCTCTGGTCGAGTGTGCTTTGATCCCCGGAGGGGGAGGCACCTGAGTACTCTGGTAGGCGTCCGAAATGGTCGATCTAATCCAACGGGCCAAGGTCGGCTTAGAAGCAGAGAGACCCTTGCGCCGCCCTGTGGTTAGCACAAAAAGAGAGGTGCACCGCCTAAGCGCAGCGGTGCGAGCCACATTAGATCTGGTGCGTGCTCTCCGGATTTGAGTATGCAGCGCTTTCTCAAAGCGATGAACAGGGGCCGGACAGAAGGAAGGCAAGGAAATATCCTGGTTAAGGTGGAAGGGAGAGACCACCTTAGGAAGAAAGTCCGGGGTCGGACGGAGAACTACCTTGTCTTGGTGAAAAACCAAAAAAGGTGACCCCGAGGAGAGCGCAGCCAAATCAGAGACTCTCCTGAGAGAAGTTATGGCAACTAGAAAGGCCACCTTTTGAGAAAGACGATACAAAGAAACCTCCCTAAGAGGCTCAAAGGGGGGTTTCTGCACTACCGTGAGGACCAAGTTAAGGTCCCAGGGATCCAAGGGCCGCCGATAAGGCGGAATGATGTGAGACGCACCTTGCATGAAGGTGCGGATCTGAGCCAGCCGGGCGAGACGCCGCTGGAACAGCACTGATAGAGCTAAGACTTGTCCCTTGAGAGAGTTGAGGGACAGTCCTAGCTGCAGACCGGACTGTAAAAAAGACAGAAGGGTTGGCAACGAAAATGGCCAAGGAGAATGGCCGGAAGAGCGACACCAGGACAGGAAAATTTTCCAAGTCCTGTGATAGATCTTGACGGAGGAAGACTTACGGGCCCGAGTCATAGTGGAGATGACTTCAGGAGGAATACCAGAAGCCGTCAAAATCCAGGACTCAAGAGCCACGCCGTCAATTTGAGTGCCGCAGAATTCGGGCGGAAAAACGGACCTTGCGAGAGCAGGTCTGGACGGTCCGGAAGATGCCACGGCATCTCCACGGACAGTTGGAGCAGGTCCGGATACCAAGCTTGCCTGGGCCAGTCCGTTGCAATGAGGATGACTCGACGGCCCTCCATTCTAATCTTGCGCAGGACTCTGGGCAAGAGAGCTAGAGGGGGAAACACGTAGGACAGACGAAAATGCGACCAGTCTTGAACCAGAGCGTCCATGGCGAAGGCCTGAGGATCGTGGGAGCGAGCCACGTAAACCGGAACCTTGTTGTTGTGACGGGATGCCATTAGGTCCACGTCCGGAGTGCCCCACTTGCGGCAGATTGACTGAAACACTGCCGGGTGCAGAGACCACTCGCCACCGTCCACGGATTGACGGCTGAGATAATTTGCGCTGAGATAATCTGCCTCCCAGTTTTCTACGCCAGGGATGTGGACTGCTGATATGGTAGACTTGGAGTCCTCCGCCCATTGAAGAATGCGTTGGACCTCCAACATTGCCAGGCGGCTGCGTGTCCCGCCTTGGTGATTGATGTAGGCAACCGCTGTCGCGTTGTCTGACTGGACTCGAATGTGCCTGCCCGCCAACAGGTGGTGAAAGGCTAGGAGAGCTAGAAGCACAGCTCTGGTTTCCAGCACATTGATTGAAAGGGCTGACTCGGACAGAGTCCAAGTGCCCTGAGCTCTGTGGTGGAGATGTACCGCTCCCCAGCCGGATAGGCTGGCATCCGTGGTGAGAATCACCCAGGACGGAGCCAGGAAGGAGCGCCCTTGGGACAGGGAGAGGGGTCGAAGCCACCACTGAAGAGAGGTCTTGGTCCGTGGCGACAGAGCCACTAACCTCTGTAAGGAGGAAGGCCGCTTGTCACAACAGCGGAGAATGTCCAGCTGCAGAGGACGCAGATGGAACTGGGCAAAGGGAACTGCCTCCATGGAAGCCACCATTTGACCCAGCACCTGCATCAGACGCCTAAGGGTATAACGGCGGGGCCTCAGCAGAGAGCGCATCGCTAGCTGGAGTGACTGCTGTTTGACTAAGGGCAACTTCACAAGTGCCGGCAAAGTCTCGAACCGCATCCCTAGGTACGTGAGACTCTGGGTCGGAGTCAGAGTGGATTTGGGAAGATTGACAAGCCACCCGAATTGGGCTAGGGTGGCGAGAGTGAGCGAAACACTCCGCTGACAGTCTGCGCTGGATGGACCCTTGACCAGAAGGTCGTCCAGATAAGGAAGCACTGCTAACCCCTGGAGGTGCAGGACCGCAATCACTGCCGCCATGACCTTGGTGAATACCCGAGGGGCCGTGGCTAACCCGAAGGGGAGAGCCACGAATTGGAAATGATCCTCTCCTATCGCAAAACGTAACCAACGCTGATGTGACACTGCGATTGGCACATGTAGATAGGCATCTCTGATGTCGATGGACGCCAGGAACTCCCCTTGGGTCATAGAGGCAATGACTGATCGCAGAGACTCCATGCGAAAATGCCGCACCCGGACATGCTTGTTGAGAAGCTTGAGATCCAGGATGGGCCGGAAGGTACCGTCCTTTTTTGGAACTAGGAAGAGATTTGAGTAAAAACCTCTGAACCGTTCTTGAGCGGGAACTAGGACAATCACTCCGTTTGCCTGCAAGGACGCCACGGCCTGCGAGAAGGCGGCGGCCTTGGAGCAGGGGGGAGTTGAGAGAAAAAATCTGTTTGGAGGGCTGGAAGAGAATTCTATCCTGTAGCCGTGAGATATGATGTCTCTCACCCACTGATCGGAGACCTGCTTTAACCAAGCGGCGCCAAAGTGGGAGAGCCTGCCACCGACTAAGGACGTGGCTGGAGCGGGCCGAGAGCCATGAGGAAGCTGCCTTAGTGACAGAACCTCCTGCGGTCTTCTGCGGACGCGCTTTTGGGCGCCAGTTGGATTTCTGATCCTTGGCTGAGTTAGTGGACGTTAGTGGACGTTAGAGGCGTTAGGCTTAGAGGATGAAAAGTTGGAGGAACGAAAGGAACGAAACCTCGATTGATTCCTACCCTGGGCAGGTTTCCTGGTCTTAGTTTGTGGCATGGAAGTACTCTTCCCGCCAGTAGCTTCTTTAATGATTTCATCCAGCTGTTCACCAAACAGCCGTGAACCAGCAAAAGGGAGCCCAGCAAGAAACTTCTTGGACGAAGCATCTGCCTTCAACTCTCTAAGCCACAAAATCCTGCGGATAACAAGAGAATTAGCTGAAGCCACCGCAGTGCGGTGAGCAGCCTCTAGCATGGCAGACATGGTATAAGATGAAAAGGCTGAAGCCTGAGCAGTTAAGGTAACCATCTCAGGCATAGATTCCTTGATGAGGGAATGCATCTCCTCTAGAGAAGCAGAGATGGCTTTGAGAGCCCACACTGCTGCAAAAGTCGGGGAAAACGCGGCCCCCGCAGCTTCGTACACAGATTTGGCCAGAAGGTCAATCTGACGGTCAGTGGAATCTTTAAGTGAGGTGCCGTCAGCCACCGACACAACGGTCCGGGCTGATAGCCTAGACACCGGAGGGTCTACCTTTGGGGAGTGAGACCACTCCTTGACCACCTCAGGTGGAAATGGAAACCGGTCATCAGAACCACGCTTTGGAAAGCGTTTGTCAGGGCAGGCCCTGGGTTTGGTCACAGCGGTCTGAAAACTAGAGTGGTTAAAGAACACACTCTTCACTCTCTTAGGCGAGGTAAACTGATGTTTTTCTGCCAAAGAGAGTTGCTCCTCTGATACTGGCGGATTGAGATCTAGCACAGAATTAATAGAAGCAATCAAATCACTAGGATCTGAGTCATCCTCAGAGAAATCGATGGGATACATAGCCTCCGAGCCCCCAGTGAGAGCATCCTCCTCATCTTGAGAGTCAGCTCTTGAGACAGAGCCGTGGGATGGGGAGGGGGAGGAAGCCCTGCGCCTTCTCTTAGGACGGGGTCTGGGATCAGATGATGAATCCTCCGTGAGCTCTGATGGACGGAGGTCAGAGGATAGGAGTCCTCTGTCAAGAGTATTAGAGGCACCCTGAGAGGGGGGCTGATGCATATTCATCAAAGTCCTGGACAAAAGTCCCATGGACTCAGCAAATGACTGGGATATGGACCTAGAAAAGGACTCTACCCAGGCCGGGGGTTCAATCACAGGTGCAGCAGCAGCCTGAGAGACCACTGGGGGTGAGACTCCAGGCTGTGGCACCGCCAAGTTAGAGCAACCATCACAGTGTGGATAAATGCTCGGCTCAGGCAGCAGGAGCTTACATGCAGTGCATGCATAATAAAGCTTTGGAGCCTTGCTCCTTGTGTGAGACATGCTGCTGGAGTGGGGGCTTTGCAGAGAATGAACCCCAGGGAGAATATACAGAGGTCCACAACCGGAGACCGGCTGTGGCTTACCAGACCGCTGAGCGCGGTGTTGTGTGCCCTCCAGATCCCGAAGCACGGTCCCCCAGAGCGCAGCACCTCAGCAGAGATGCAGAATGCAGGATGTCCCAGAGCAGAGTGAACTCTGCCTGAGAAATGGAGGGGGCGGGACTAGGGGCGTTCCTATAAAAGAGCGGGAACTGGAGGGCTATAGAGACCTGCCGGGAAGGAGGGACGCCCCAGCAGTGGGGAGTGTCCCTCCCCTGTGTAGAACGGCCGCCGGGAGGAGCCGAATCTGTCCCTCTGCATGAGTGACATGCGAGGGCAGGAAAACGAAACTAGGCCTCCGGCGAAGCCGGGGCCTAAATTTAAGGGGCGAGGCCGACAAGCAGGCACCATCGGCGCGATTCTCAGGCAAAAGCTGGAGAACCCGCCGGAAAAGTTAAAAACAATCACATACAGCATACTCTCCCCTTACAATAAAGAACCGGGACCCCCAACATAAACGTCTCAGGTACTTAGCTGCTGAGACGCAGGGCCATGTCCCTGGGGATGAGTGCTCCGGTCCAACAGAATCCTCAAGGGGCTGTGGATGGAGACCGGGGACTCCTGCCAGGCATGGAGACCGTGCTGGCTCCCACTTCAAGCCAGAGCCCAGAAGGGATGGTGAAGGAGCGCGGCATGTAAGGCTTCAGCCTTGTAAATCAACCTTAACAACACCGCCGACACAGTGGGGTGAGAAGGGACATGCCAGGAGTCCAGACATGGACCCGCTTTTCTTTAAACTCTTTCCAAAAGTCAAACAATCAGATGAGAATGCATGTGTGGATGTATGACCTCCTGAACACAAAGCGATAAACTGGCTAGGACTGGCTACCAGGGGGTGTATAAGCTCAGAGGGAGGAGCTACACTTTTAAGTGTAGTACTTTGTGTGTCCTCCGGAGGCAGAAGCTAAACACCCATGGTCTGGGTCTCCCAAAGGAACGATAAAGAAAAACATGTGTGATCACTACACTTACAAAATGAAAAGATGGTAAAATAAATACAATTTCTTGAAGTTAACCTAATTAAATACCGTATTTTTCGGACTGTTGGGGGAAAGTGGGGGGTGCGTCTTATAGTCTGAATGTAGGGCTGCGGGGAATGAGGGTGCTGCGGTGGAGCGGGTCATTGGCGGCAAGAGCAGGCTGTAGCAGTCTGCCGTGACCACGTGGGCCCGCTCATTTCATATGCATGTATCCTCCCGCCCATCATATCTCAGCGCCGAAGCCAACAGGTGGGCGCGTGCATAGTAAAGAGCCGGCCCGCGTGGTAATTCCTGGCAACTACAGCCTGGAATGATCATGTGCGGCTGTATTCACTACTCCCCGCGCATCATCATCTGCGTGGGGGGCAGTGAATAAGTACGGTATACTCACCCGTCACCGTTCTCCTGCAGCATCGCGATGTCCTCCTGTCTGCCAGCTGATCTGTGTAGCGAGCGGTGAGAACAGCGATGACGTCATCGCTGTGCGCACCGCTAGTCTCCACAAACATCAGCCAGCAGACAGGAGGACATCGCGATGCTGCAGGGGAACGGCTCCACACAGGTCAGCGGCACTGCTGCTGATACAGAGAGGAAGATGATCGATGCTGCAGGGAGTGAGGAAAGGTGAGCATAAACATTTTTTTTTTCTGTACCATAAGATACAGGCCATATACCAGGATGGGGGTATATAGCAGGATGGGTGTATATTATGAGCAGGATGGGGGTATATAGCAGGATGGGTGTATATTATGAGCAGGATGGAGGTATATAGCAGGATGGGGGTATATTATGAGCAGGATGGGGGTATATAGCAGGATGGGACTATATAGCAGGATGGGGGTATTTATCAGGATAGAGGCTATACCAGGATGGGGGAATTTATACAAGTATGGGGATCATATACAATGCAGGAGGATCATTACCAGGATGGGGTACCTTAGTAGAGAGTTTGGGGACATTACCCGCATAACAGTGTCAGTAGCAGATCCTCGGCTCATAACAGTGTGTCATGACCACATTTTCTTGCTTAAAATTTTATTCCTTTTTTCCTCCTCTAAAACCAGGGTGCGTCTTATAGTCAGGTGCGTCATAGTCCGAAAAATACGGTACTTCTATATGCTGAGCCTTACTTTATATTGTCCTCTGGTTCTTTTTCTAGATTTTTCAAACAGTTATCCATTCCTTGGTTCCAGGAGAGATTCCATGCAATGCACAGCATATCCGAGACCGGCTTCATGGTTATCCACTCCGAGCACAGAGGAGAGGCCATTGTGTATGGACTTACAGCATGATGGGTAGTCACAGACACTGGAAGGTGAAATCTAAAAGACAGATATTGCATAAAAAAATGGCACACGCCCGAGGGTACAGTAAAGAATGAACACCTTGAATAATTCTTAGGCATTTGAAGAACATTTTTTGATTGGATGATGATTTTTGGATCAAAAACTGCTTCAAAGACTCTTGGAAAACTCTTTCTATTCATTTCAATGGGAAATCAACTTTGCGCTTCATATGAGGAGATTAATGAGAATTATTTTTTTTTTAAAAGATTTAAAAAACGTCAGGAAAAAAAAATGCATCTCACTTCTTTGAAGCAAATCCTGAAGGAAACCTTTCCAAACTAGGCCCTGCCAAATCACAAAACCTGTTTCAGAATGATCAGTAACAGAAAAACGCCCCCAAAAAAAATAAATTTGCACGTGAACATCGGCTTAGCGGAATCAGCCTGAAAAAGCAATACAAGACCATGGAAAAAATCTATACTGTGCACAGCAATGTCAAATTGACATTACTGTGCACATGTTCTGTATTATGTCACTTGTTTTAATCACTTGTGTTCGGTAACGTTAAAGCGGTTAGAAAATGAAGGTTTTTAAAGGGAATCTGTCACCTGGTTTTTGCCACCTAATTTGAGAGCAGCATAACACAGGGCGAGAGACCTTGATTCCAGTGATGTGTCACTTACTGGGCTGCTTAGTGTAGTTTTGATAAAATGACTGTTTAATTAGCAGTAATTACCATTAGAGGACTACTTGGCGCGCTGCCAGGTAGTCCAGCATATTCATGAGCTCTGTATAAGGGCAGAGTCACACTGGCGTATGATTCACACAGGTGCAATGCAAGAAAATATGGCATTGAACTTGGCTTCATTTAACAGAATGCAGCAGCTCAGATCTGCAAGTGTTTCCTCAGCCCTAATCGGACTGAGGAAAAAAAATCGCAGCGTGCTGCGATAGATGTGTCACTCGCACCTATACAAGTCTATGGGTGCGACAGAAACATCGGACTGCACTCGGGTGACATCCAAGTGCAGTGCGATATACTGCACAGGCTAACAATGGAGGAGAGATTAATCCCTCCCACCCACTCCGCAGCTGTGATCCGATTACAAGATCTGGTCACAGTCGCATGACACTTCGCTCACGCTCGCAGCACAGCTTGGACGGAGGGTCATTAGCATATCACATCCGATGCCGAACGCCAGTGTGACTCTGCCCTAACTGCTAGATCTGCAGCAGAGAAAAGATTGATTTTTATCAAAATGACAGTAAGCAGCTCAGTAAGTGACGCATCACTAGGATCAGGGTCTCTGTCTTTACATTACGCCTGCTCTCGGAAGAGGTAGAAAAACATTTGTGACAGATTCTCGTAAATAAGTAAAAAATTAAAAACAAACGAAAAAAAAAACAAAAACATTATTCCACTCTGGAACCACCATTACATCATGGTGGAAAAAAGTTCACTATGAAAAATAAGTTGAAAGTCCTCTTTAATACAGGATCGTGATCGTAAAAATTTTAAAAAATATTTTAAATACATTTAATCGCAAAACACGTACCGTATTTTTTGCTTTATAAGACGCACTGAATTATAAGACGCACCCCAAATTTAGACATAAAAAAGGTAAAAAAAATAAAAATGGGGTCCGTCTTATACTCCGGTGTTCTCTTACCGGAGGGGGGGTCCGCGGTGGCAGGAGCCGCGGGGTCCACGGCGGCATCCGTGGTGGTGGCAGCAGCGGCGGCAGGTTAGTCGTGCTGCAGGCCGGTGCGGTGAGTGTCCCAGTGTCTGCGGTCCCGGTTCAAATGATGGAGCTCTCATCCAAGAGCATCATCTGCGCACGCGCCAGCTCCTGGCGCCATCGTTTGAAACTGGGACAGCGGACAAACTGGGTAACCTGCTGCACAGCCGCCCACACGCACAATGGCAGCCAGCAGGCGGCCCGCACACCCTGCGTGCAAACGGCCGGGTACCTGTGCTTGCGTGCGGGTGGCAGCCGGGTACCTGTGGCTGCCGGTGCCTGCTTGCGGGCGGCAGCCGGGTGCCTGTGTGAGGGCGGCAGCCGGGTGCCTGTGCCTGCTTTCGGGCGGCAGCTGGGTGCCTGTGTGAGGGCGGCAGCCGGGTGCCTGACGGTGCCGGCTGCCTCCCGCACACAGGCACCTGGCTGCCACCCGCACACAAGCACAGGCACTCGGCCACCCGATCTCCGCACAGACAGGACCCCCAGGTAAAGCTATATTCCGATTTTAAGACACACCCCTCACTTTCCTCCCAAATTTTTGGGAGGAAAAGTGCGTCTTATAATCCGAAAAATACGGTAATTTAAAACAATAGGTCATCCTCTTTGTAAGGATCTGTTTTCTTTAGAGGTGGTAAAAATGCACCCCATATTAATTCACTACCATATATTAAGTCACATAAAACAGCAAGTAATAATGCCTGAAAAGAAAATAGGTGACTTACCGCCTAACTATAGCTACAGGCAAGCTGAATGGAAGGGGGGAGGTGGGCACGTCCTCTGACCTAGGGAGGAAACACAAGACTGAACTCAACTGTGTATTATACACTACATATACAGATTTAATAAAGGCTACTGCGTTATAATCTTATTTCATACTATACCTGAAATATATCTTCTAAAGGTATATAAATATAGATGCAGAATTAAATATTTATATACAGCAGAAATCGTTTATTTTCTGCCAGAGTTCCCCAGTGACTTTTATTATACTCAAGTGCTCGAATTGAGCCAGTCCGGGCGTCCAACTACTGCTTACCAGTACCGAGCACCTGAGCATGGCAGTGCTCACTCATCACTAGTTACCAGTACCGAGCACCTGAGCATGGTAGTGCTCACTCATCACTAGTTACCAGTACCGAGCACCTGAGCATGGTAGTGCTCACTCATCACTAGTTACCAGTACCGAGCACCTGAGCATGGTAGTCCTCGCTCATCACTAGTTACCAGTGCCGAGCACCTGAGCATGGTAGTGCTCGCTCATCACTAGTTACCAGTGCCGAGCACCTGAGCATGGTAGTGCTCACTCATCACTGGTTATCAGTACCGAGCACCTGAGCATGGTAGTGCTCACTCATCAATGGTTACCAGTACCGAGCACCTGAGCATGGTAGTGCTCACTCATCACTGGTTACCAGTACCGAGCACCTGAGCATGGTAGTACTCGCTCATCACTAGTTACCAGTGCCGAGCACCTGAGCATGGTAGTGCTCGCTCATCACTAGTTACCAGTACTGGGCACCTGATCATGGTAGTGCACACTCAGTGGTCAATATTTTATCATGTCTGGCTGCTGGTGTGAAATGCATCCCTTACCACATATCCATTCTTGACACTTCATCGAACAGAAGTAGACACATTACCGCTGCAGCTTCACCAAGTAAAGCACTGTCATTTTGTAACAACAGTGATGCTGAAAGTGAACATATGAAGCAATGTATTATAATTTATATCATACACATACATACAGATACACAAAGATACTCATATAATCAAATGAATCAATTGAAAAAAAAAGAAACAGTACTTGAAATGATAAAATGTATCTAATGTGTGTGGATCAATAGGAATCCATTATCACCCCTGTGCTCCTCTCCATAAGCATGAATTACATCAAATACCGATCAGAAAAATGAATGGAGGTCATAAAGGGAATGGGACTACCCTTATCTACTGAATGCAAAAAATGTGAGAAAAAAAGAGAATTTTGTTACTTACCGTAAATTCTTTTTCTTATAGTTACGTATTGGGAGACCCAGACCATGGGTGTTTAGCTTCTGCCTCCGGAGGACACACAAAGTACTACACTTAAAAGTGTAGCTCCTCCCTCTGAGCTTATACACCCCCTGGTGAGCAGACCCAGCCAGTTTAGTGCAAAAGCTGAAGGAGAATAGCCACCCACAAGTAGAAGAGAGCAAGAGCCGGAACAACCGGAGATTCTGTCCACGACAACAGCCGGTGATAACACGCGGAACAAGAAATTGCCAACAGGCAACAGGGAGGGTGCTGGGTCTCCCAATACGGAACTATAAGAAAAAGAATTTATGGTAAGTAAACAAAATTCTTTTTTTCTTTATCGTTCCTTTGGGAGACCCAGACCATGGGACGTTCCAAAGCAGTCCCTGGGTGGGAATAAACAGAAAAACTAAGAAGTAGGCAGAACCTAACTTCACAAATGGGCGACAGCCGCCTGAAGGATGCGTCTGCCCAAGCTCGCATCTGCCGAAGCATGAGCATGCACTTGGTAGTGCTTCGGGAAGGTATGCAGGCTAGTCCAAGTGGCAGCCTGACAGATTTGTTGAGCCGTAGCCTGGTGCCTGAAAGCCCAAGAGGCACCGACAGCTCTGGTCGAATGTGCCTTGATCCCCGGCGGGGGAGGCACCTGAGTACTCTGGTAGGCGTCCGAAATGGTCGATCTAATCCAACGGGCTAAGGTCGGCTTAGAAGCAGGGAGGCCCTTGCGCCGACCTGTGGTTAGCACAAAAAGAGAGATGCACCGCCTAAGCGCAGCGGTGCAAGACACATAGATCCGGAGAGCACGCACCAGATCCAGAGTATGCAGCGCTTTTTCAAAGCGAAGAACAGGAGCCAGACACAAGGAAGGTAGGGTAATGTCCTGGTTAAGGTGGAAGGGAGAGACCACCTTAGGAAGAAAGTCCGGAGTCGGACGGAGAACCACCTTGTCTTGATGAAAGACTAAAAAAGGTGACTCCGAGGAGAGCGCAGCCGAATCAGAGACTCTCCTGAGAGAAGTTATGGCCACCAGAAACGCCACCTTCTGAGAAAGACGATACAAAGAAACCTCCCTAAGAGGCTCAAAAGGGGGTTTCTGCAAAACCGTGAGAACCAAGTTAAGGTCCCAGGGATCCAAGGGCCGCCGGTAAGGCAGAATGATGTGAGACGCGCCTTGCATGAAGGTGCGGACCTGAGCCAGCCGAGCGAGACGCCGCTGGAACAGAACTGACAGAGCTGAGACTTGTCCCTTGAGAGAGTTGAGGGACAGTCCAAGCTGCAGACCGGACTGTAGAAAAGACAGAAGGGTCGGCAAGGAGAATGGCCAAGGAGGATGGTCGGTAGAGCGACACCAGGACAGGAAAATTTTCCAAGTCCTATGATAGATTTTAGCGGAGGAAGACTTACGGGCCCGAGTCATAGTGGAGATGACTTCAGGAGGAATACCAGAAGCCGTCAAAATCCAGGACTCAAGAGCCACGCCGTCAATTTGAGAGCCGCAGAATTCGAGCAGAAAAACGGACCTTGCGAGAGTAGGTCTGGACGGTCCGGGAGATGCCACTGCATCCCTACGGACAGATGGAGCAGGTCTGGATACCAAGCTCATCTGGGCCAGTCCGGTGCAATGAGGATGACTCGACGGCCCTCCATTCTGATCTTGCGCAGGACTCTGGGCAAGAGAGCTAGAGGGGGAAATACGTAGGACAGTCGAAACTGGGACCAGTCTTGAACCAGAGCGTCCGCGGCGAAGGCCTGAGGATCGTGGGAGCGAGCCACGTAAACAGGAACTTTGTTGTTGTGACGGGATGCCATTAGGTCCACGTCAAGAGCGCCCCATTTGCGGCAGATTGACTGAAACACTGCCGGGTGCAGGGACCACTCGCCACCGTCCACGGTTTGACGGCTGAGAATCTGCCTCCCAGTTTTCCACGCCTGGGATGTGGACTGCGGATATGGTGGACTTGGAGTCCTCCGCCCATTGAAGGATGCGTTGTACCTCCATCATTGCTAGACGGCTGCGTGTCCCGCCTTGGTGATTGATGTAGGCAACCGCTGTCGCGTTGTCTGACTGGACTCGAATGTGCCTGCCCGCCAACAGTTGGTGAAAAGCCAGGAGAGCTAGAAGCACGGCTCTGGTTTCCAGCACATTGATTGAAAGGGCTGACTCGGACAGAGTCCAAGTGCCCTGCGCTCTGTGGTGGAGACATACCGCTCCCCAGCCGGATAGACTGGCATCCGTGGTGAGAATCACCCAGGACGGGGCCAGGAAGGAGCGCCCTTGGGACAGAGAGAGGGGCCGAAGCCACCACTGAAGAGAGCTCCTGGCCCGTGGCGACAGAGCCACTAACCTGAGTAAGGAGGAAGGCCGCATGTCCCAACAGCGGAGAATGTCCAGCTGCAGGGGGCGCAGATGGAACTGGGCAAAGAGAACAGCCTCCATGGACGCCACCATTTGACCTAGCACCTGCATCAGACGCCTGAGGGTATAACGGCGGGGCCTCAGCAGAGAGCGCACCGCTAGCTGGAGTGACTGCTGTTTGACTAAGGGCAACTTCACAAGTGCCGGCAAAGTCTTGAACTGCATCCCTAGGTACGTGAGACTCTGGGTCGGAGTCAGAGTGGATTTGGGAAGATTGAAAAGCCACCCGAATTCGGCTAGAGTGGCGAGAGTGAGCGAGACACTCCGCTGACAGTCTGCGCTGGATGAAGCCTTGACTAGAAGGTCATCCAGGTAAGGAATCACTGCCAACCCCTGGAGCTGCAGAACCGCAATCACTGCTGCCATGACCTTGGTGAATACCCGAGGGGCCGTGGCTAACCCAAAGGGGAGAGCCACGAATTGGAAATGATCTTCTCCTATTGCAAAACGTAGCCAACGCTGGTGTGAAACTGCAATTGGCACATGCAGATAGGCATCTCTGATGTCGATGGATGCCAGGAAATCCCCTTGGGTCATTGAGGCAATGACTGATCGCAGAGACTCCATGCGAAAATGCCGCACCTGAACATGCTTGTTGAGAAGCTTGAGATCCAGGATGGGCCGGAAGGTACCTTCCTTTTTTGGAACTAGGAAGAGATTTGAGTAGAAACCTCTGAACCGTTCCCGGGCGGGAACTGGTACAATTACTCCGTTGGCCTGCAAGGCTGCCACGGCCTGTGAGAAGGCGGTGGCCTTGGAGCAAGGGGGAGTTGAGAGAAAAAATCTGTTTGGCGGGCTGGAAGAGAATTCTATCCTGTAGCCGTGGGAGATGACATCTCTCACCCACTGATCGGAGACGTGTTGAAACCAAGCGTCGCCAAAGTGGGAGAGCCTGCCACCGACTAAGGACTTAGAGTCATGAGGAGGCTGCCTTAGTGGCAGCACCTCCTGCGGTCTTCTGTGGACGCGCTTTTGGGTGCCAGTTGGATTTCTGGTCCTTGGCTGAGTTAGCGGACGAGGCCGAGGGCTTAGAGGACGACCAGTTGGAGGAACGAAAGGAGCGAAACCTCGACTGATTCCTACCCTGGGCAGGTTTCCTGGTTTTGGTTTGTGGCATGGAAGTACTCTTCCCGCCAGTAGCTTCCTTAATGATTTCATCCAGCTGTTCACCAAACAGCCGGGACCCAGCAAAAGGGAGCCCAGCAAGGTACTTCTTTGAAGAAGCATCTGCCTTCCACTCTCGAAGCCACAAGATCATGCGGATAACGAGGGAATTAGCCGAAGCCACCGCAGTGCGGTGAGAAGCCTCCAGCATGGCAGACATGGCATAAGATGAAAAAGCTGAAGCTTGAGAAGTTAAGGCAACCATCTCGGGCATAGATTCCCTGGTGAGGGATTGCATCTCCTCCAGAGAAGCAGAGATGGCTTTGAGAGCCCACACTGCTGCAAAAGTCGGGGAAAACGCGGCCCCCGCCGCTTCATACACAGATTTGGCCAGAAGGTCAATCTGACGGTCAGTGGAATCCTTAAGGGAGGTGCCATCAGCCACCGACACAACGGTCCGGGCTGAGAGCCTAGACACCGGGGGGTCTACCTTTGGGGAGTGAGCCCACTCCTTGACCACCTCAGGTGGAAAGGGAAAACGGTCATCAGAACCACGCTTTGGGAAGCGTTTGTCAGGACAGGCCCTGGGCTTGGTCACAGCGGCCTGAAAACTGGAGTGGTTAAAGAACACACTCTTTGCTCTCTTAGGCAAGGTAAACTGGTGCTTTTCTGCCAGAGAGGGTTGCTCCTCTGATACTGGCGGGTTGAGATCCAGTACAGAATTAATAGAAGCAATCAAGTCACTAAGGTCTGAGTTACCCTCGGACAGATCAATGGGGTACATGGAGTTAGCCTCCGAGCCCCCTGTAAAGGCATCCTCCTCATCCTGCGAGTCAGCTCTTGAATCAGAGCCGCGGGAGGAGGAGGGAGAGGAAACCCTGCGTCTCCTCTTAGGAGGACGGGGTCTGGGCCCTGATGATGAATCCTCTGTGAGCTCCGGTCCTAAGGGACCCTTAGCAGTTCAGCCACAGGTGCAGGAGCAGCCTGAGAGACTATGGGGGTGAGACTCCAGGCTGTGGCACCGCCAAGTTAGAGCAGACATCACAATGTGGATAGGTGCTCGGTTCAGGCAGCAGGAGCTTACATGCAGCGCATATAGTATAAAGCTTTGGAGCCTTGCTCCTCGTGTGAGACATGCTGCTGGAGTGGGGGCTCTGCAAGAGAATGAACCCCAGAGAGTATATACAGAGGTCCACAACCAGAGACCGCTTGTGGCTTACCAGACCGCTGGAGCGGTGTTGTGTGCCTTCCAGATCCCGAAGCCCGGACCCCCAAGCACAGCACCTCAGCAGGGATGCAGAGTGCAGACCAGCGCCGAGTGAACTCTGTCTGAGAAAATGGCCGCCGGAGCGAAGAGAGGGGGCGGGACTTGGCTTGGAGAGCGGGATCTGGAGGGCCATAGAGACCTACAGGGGAGGAGACACGCACAGCAGTGGGGAGTGTCCCTCCCCTGTGCAGAACGGCCGCCGGGAGGAGCCGAGCCTGTCCCTCTGCATGAGTGACATGCGAGGGCAGTGAACAGAAACTAGGCCTCCGGCAAAGCCGGGTCCTAAATTTGAGCGGCGAGGCCGACGCGCAGGCACCATCCGCGTGTTTCTCGCGCAACAGCTAGAGAACCCGCCGGAAATGCCAATAAATACAGTAAGCACACTCTCCCCAAACAATAAAGCACAGGGACCCCCAATATATAAACGTCTCAGGTACTTAGCTGCTGAGACGCAGGGCCAGGTCCCTGGGGATGAGTGCTCCGGTCCAGCAGGGTCCTGAAGGGCTGCGGATGGAGACCGGTCTCCTGCCAGGCATGGAGACCGTGCTGACTCCCACTTCAAGCCAGAGCCCAGGAGGGATGGTGAAGGAGCACGGCATGTAAGGCTCCAGCCTTAGAAAATCAACCTTACAACACCGCCGACACAGTGGGGTGAGAAGGGACATGTCGGGGGTCCAGACGTGGACCCGCACTTCTTCACTCTCATTCCAAAAAGGAAAAAATCATATGAGAATGCATGTGTGGATGTATGCCTCCTGAACACAAAGCGATAAACTGGCTGGGTCTGCTCACCAAGGGGTGTATAAGCTCAGAGGGAGGAGCTACACTTTTAAGTGTAGTACTTTGTGTGTCCTCCGGAGGCAGAAGCTAAACACCCATGGTCTGGGTCTCCCAAAGGAACGATAAAGAAATGTGTGCATGCGCTGAAAAAACGGTATGTATTTTTCATAGGAACATTACATCACATGTGCTCCTCAACCAATCACAGACTGCTGTGGGCATGTGACTACAAATCACTGCAGCGGACCACGGATCCTGCAGACCATACATCATTTTACAGACGTGGCAAGGTTCTCCAATGGCGATATAAGAGCAGTCAGGATTCATCAGAGTAAGTATACTGACAAGTGTGCCAAGCCAGTATCACGGATAAGCCCAATAACAACTATGGGTCTTCTCAGAAATCACAATAAACTTACTACTTCATGTCACTAAGTGACATGAATTTTTACAGGTTTTTGCTTCTGTATGCTCCGTCTCTGAACTGGGGGGGGGGACAAGACGGTATTATGTCCCCCATACAAAGGCACCCACAGAAGCGGAATCTGGAGTCTTATTCCTTTGTAGCAATAAGACAGAAAAAGCATATAGGACTATATTCAGCAGTATTGAGCAGTTTATATGTGAATGCAGCTTTGGAGGAGGGTTGAACTAGATGGCCCTAGGTCTTTTTTCAACCTATGTAACTATAGGTACCGTCACACAACGAGATCGCTAGCGAGATCGCAGCTGAGTCACGGTTTCAGTGATGCAGTAGCGATCCCGTTAGCGATCTTGTTATGTGTGACATCTACCAGCGATCAGGCCCCTGCTGTGAGATCTCTAGTCGCTGCAGAATGGTCCAGGCCATTTTCTTCAAAGGCTATGTCCTGCTGGGCAGGACACATCGTTGTGTTTGACACTGTGTGACAGGGTCACAGTGACTGCTGAGATCGTTATACAGGTCGCTACTGCGACCTGTATTGTTCCTGCATCGTTGTTAAGGTGTGACTGTGTGACATCTCACCTGCGACCTCCCAGCGACTTACCAGCGATCCCCTATCAGGTCGCATCGCTTTCGGGATTGCTGGTAAGTCGTTGTGTGTGACACGGCCTTATGAGTTAGGAACTTGTTAGAAAGCTCAGCATGATGTTCCTGTGCCTTCCTCTGCCACTTACACACTCTGCTCCTCACTTTCTTCTCTCCATAGTGTATACTAGCTTAATTAATAGGACACCACATTGTGCTGGCTCATCTGTCTGGTCATTTTGAATATTTTTTCAGAATGGATGGAAAGTTCAGGAGGCAAAGAAGAAAAGACTCAAAAGTAGAGAAAGAAGCGGATTTCTCTAAGACACATTACAAAGTTCATTATATTCATCTGTACTGCTGATTTAGCTGATTTAGGCAGACTTTGTTGATATACAGTTCCTCTTTAGCCCTTGTCTGGTATCTTTAAAAAAAAAAAAAAATCACTTGTTGTACCAATCTACATTGGGTCACAATGACCCAATGGTACCAGACAAGAGTCAAAGAAGAGGCTTGTCTTGAAAAGCTTCTTTAACCTACTTGTCATTAGAGCAGCATTGATCTCCAACAAGTGGCTCTGTAGCTATTGTGACGCTCCTTGCATGCCCCACAAGTAACCGTTTTACAAGAGCCACCGACACAAATTGGAGAATGGCAATGTGAAGTGTGATACCAATCTGCAGTTGGTGAATCTTACCTCTCGTTAAACTTTTGATGAGCTCAGCATCCTGTGCTAGTGACAAGCGCAATCCAGGATCAGCATATACCAGCTTTCGTAATAGAGACAGGCATGGTAAAATCATATCCTCCAAGTCCTACAGATAAGTAAAAGACAAAATGATCAATTGGCATAATACACATCTGCAGCCAATCTTTCACGACCCTAATTAACCATGGAAAATGAGAAAAGCAAAACAGATATTTAGCATATGGAAATAAAGACAAATCTTTCCTTGCAAGTAATATTTAATCTCATTCTACTATAAGAAAAGACCTCTTATAAGAGGTGCGCTCATGATTGATCTACATCCCGCCTTCCTGCTTGTCAGAGGGCAGCGCGCTCCTGAATGGCTGACTGCTTCAGCCGGCGGAATTATCAGAGCTGTGCACCACCAAATCCTGCAAACAGGCAAAATTGCCTCCGCAACATCGGAGGAGTGTAGGGTCTCTGAACCTGGCAAGATCCAGCCAGCTTCAGAGCAGCGCTCGCAAGCTCTGTAAAAAAGAGCTTGTAAGTGCATATTCCCTGACTAGGTAACTGATCACCACTGAAGCTGCAGAGATGGTAATAAAGGCAATGAGCAGCAAACTTTAAAATGAAAAAATCCCTCTGTACTGGTGAAGAAAGAGAATTTTAAATACATAGTAAAAATTGCACAATTATTTGTTTTTTCCAAAACTGTGCATGGTTAACCCCATCACCACTGTGACAACCTTGTGGGAGCTTTAATAAATCGCTTACTTGTCGCCTACCTTTCCCAGAATCATATTTAAAACACAAATTAAAGACTTTTTAACAACAGATGAGGGGACTAAATTACCTATTTTATCGTCCATGTGTTTTTCATTATTTTTGTAGGTAGACGCCTTCTAATCCTAACCCTGCCGCTAACCTCTCACAGCAAAGCAATCTAGGCCTAATTCAATCACTTGTCTGCTCAGTAGCAATCCCTTCACAGTAGGTGCTCTTACCTTTCCACTTTGATGCACACATTTTTGTAATACGCTACGGATCCTTTCCACAATTCCCAGCTCCTTAATAACTCTATGCATTGTCAGGTCTGTATAAAAAAAGAAAAAAAATAGATCAAATTAAGATATCAGTCTAATGTGCCCAGCTTATTTCTCTCATTTTACTACAGGTTACAATCTGCAGATCATATAACATTACTGTCCGTGTAGATGTTCAGAATCTGGAAGTGATAAGAAATCATACTGGTGAAGAGCCAATATAATGACCAGTTAAGAAATGGCGGACTGGCCACATATGCAATGTCTAAAGCGGGCTTTACACGCTGCGACATCGGCAACGAGATATCGTCGAGGTCACATCATTAGTGACGCACATCTGGCGCCGTTATCGACATCGCAGCGTGTAAAGCAAATGAGCGACGATGAACGAGCACAAACACATCAAAAATCTTTGCTCGTTGTCACATCGCTCATTTCCATAATTTCGCTGCAGCGACAGGTACGAGGTTGTTTGTCGTTCCTGCGGCATCACACATCGCTGTGTGTGACACCGCAGGAGCGACAAACATCTCCTTACCTGCCTCCACCGGAAAAGGAGGAAGGAAGGAGGTGGGTGGCATGTTCCGGTCGCTCATCTCCGCCCCTCCTTTTCTATTGGGCGGCTGTTCAGTGACGCTACTGTGATGTCGCTGTGACGCTGAACGAACCGCCCCCTTACAAAGGAGGCGGATCACTGGTCACATCGACATCGCAGGGCAGGTAAGTGCGTGTGACGCTGCTGTAGCGATAATGTTCGCTACAGCAGCAAGTACCACATATCGACCGTACGATGGGGGCAGGTGCTATCGCGCTCGGCATCGCTAGCATCGGCTAGCTATGTCGCAGCATGTAAAACCCGCTTTAGAAGGAGCACAAGCACTTCAATGACAATAATTATGGGGCTCATTAGATGCCGAATGTTCTTATATGAAGGCATACTATGGATTAAAGGGTGTATTTATAATAGGCGGCACGGTCAGTGGTTAGCACTGCAGTCTTGTAGCGCTGGGGTCCTGGGTTCAATTCCACTAAGGAGAACATCTGCAAAGAGTTTGTATGTTCTCTCTGTGTTTGCGTGGGTTTCCTCCCACACTACAAAGATATATTGATAGGGAATTTAGATTGTGAACCCCAGTGGAGACAGGGATGATCACATCTGTAAAGCGCTATGGAATTAATAGCGCTATATAAGTGAGGAAAACATAAGTGTGTAATAAATGTGCATGAGTGGTTAGTTGTGAAGGACACACAATTAGAAGCAGTTTGTCTACATTTGCAGTTGGTGCAGGTACAATCTTCAACCCTTGCGGCCACATTTATAATATTGCTGCACCTTCATTCCAGGAATCAGTGAGGATCTGGACACAGGTTTTCTCTGTACCGACACGGATGGCATATAGTTTTTCTTTAGCCTTTAATTAGTCACGCAGGGTCCATTGAACCCCAAGCCAGTTTGTTTTTGTAACATTTCAGCAAGCATGGGAGGTAGATAGCCATCTGCTTCGGAATCTTCCTGGCTTGGGCGCCCCTCCAAACTCAGTGCATTGGCAGACATCCCGTCACAGACAGTCACATGCCACAGTGAGGTGTCTGGGGTCCAACGGATTTATATGCAAGGAACACCTTAAAGGGAACCAAACATCAGGATTTTCCTGTATAAGGTTCAGCCAGCGCAGTACTGGCACTATCAGGCACAGGCTGTACATATCATTAGGGGGCAGTTCGGGTGTTTAGTCAGTGAAATCCAACTTTATAAGTATGAAAATTCGTGTACTTTTTGATCGACGTGTGCACCTCTCTCCTAATGTCTGGGCGTGTTATGGACATTTATCCCCGCCCCCCCCGCGCGCCCTGTTCCTCCCTCTCACTAGCCGTATATAAATTTCTCTCTTCAGAAACCTGGCGCCGGGGTTGGCGCCTGCGCATAGCGCTCATCTCAGGCGCCATGTTTCTGAAGCCCGCTGTACTTAGTATTTTGCAGGAGAAGGCGGCGCATGCGCCCTCGCTTCTTCAGATCCTGTTGTGACCGCGGGAGCGTGCGTGGTCACAACAAGACTGCAGAACAGCTGATGGGAGGACGCGATTAGCTGGACCCTGCAGTATATCATCTGTATATTCGGATTATAAGACGCAACCCCTACTTTCCGCCAAAACTTGGGGGAACAAAAGTGCGTCTTATAAAGCGAAAAATAAGGTATTTTTCACTATAATTTAAGTAAACTGTTATTTCCAGGACGTCCTTACATGACAGCACCACAGGAGGTTGCTCCCCTATCCTCTGTAGGGACAGGAAGCACACAAGAGGTTAAAACCCCTCCTATCCCCACACATGACAGGGGCATGCAAGAGTGCACGTCCTAGTGAGCGCGTCTTACCGGATCCAGGGAGAGGGGGGCACGGCCCTCTTGTTCCCCGTTCAAGCGGATCCCCCTGCGGCCGAAACAGACGAGCTGGTCCCTCAGCCGCGCTGGTAGAGTGGGAGCTCCCAGCTCAGACCGCATCTCCCAACACGGGAGCGCTGGGTCCCCTGCTGCAGCGTGCGGTAAGTTCCGGGACGCACTTGCGTTCTGCACGTCACTTCCGGGCGTGTCACTCCACGTGGAAGCGGGAGTGGGAGATTTGAACGTAGCAGCAGGGTCGGACCAGGGACGCTGAGGATATGGTACTGTATAAAAGGGGGGGATCTGGGAACGCTGTGGATATGTGCTGTTTTCCTCCTGTCATGGCTGATGTCACCCTGCCTGATGCCTTCCCGGGTTCTCCTCTGGTCCATGTAAGGCGGTTTTTTATTTACTCGCCCAGTAGCCGGTTTTAGTGTGTCCACTAGCCTTATTTTGCATTACTTGTATTTTAGGGCAGGGACTCCTCACCGGTGCCAGCTCCAAAAAGGTCGGCTGGCCTGAAGGTGGCTTCTAAGTCAAAACGCTGCCTTTTCTGTCATGTAAAAATGGCAGTTTCCTATGTTAAGGACCTATGTGCTGCCAGTATTGCTACCATCATGAATGATGAACAGTCCTCCCTCCTAGCACATATGAGAAGCATGATTCGGGAGGAGGTGCAGGCGTCCATGGTCTCCCTGACCTCATCCTCTTCCGCCTCCCAGGGGACCCATAAAAGACCCCGTCGGGAATTGGACTTGTCCTCAGACGAGGAGGGCTCTTGCTCCGTATCATCCTTGGAGGACGGCCGTAGCCATTCTTCATCCCCAGAAGGGGACCGAAAGCGTTACATCTTCAATTCCGGAGATTCAGATGCGCTGCTTAAAATGGTCAGGCACACCATGCAGGTGGATGAACCTGAGGACATTGCGTCGGTGCAGGATAAAATGTTTGCAGGACTGCGCTCCCGCCGCTCTAGGGTTTTCCCGGTCAATTCCCAGTTAAAAGAAATGATCCTGGAGGAGTGGGAAAACCCTGAGCGTAGCCTCTTCATACCTCGAGACTTTAAGTCCCGTCTTCCTTTCAATCCAGAGGACGTGACTTTGTGGGACACGGTGCCCAGAATTGATGTACCGATTGTAAAAATTGCTAAAAAGACCTCGATTCCTTTCGAGGATTCTTCAGGTCTGAAGGACGCCATGGACCGCAAGGCCGACGCTTTGCTGAAAAAGACCTGGGAATCGTCGGCCGCGCTCATTAAGACCAATATTGCTGCCACCTCGGTCACCAGATCTATGGGCTTCTGGCTCTATGATTTGGAGGACCATCTTAGGCAGGGTACTCTCACTGAGAGTCTCCTGGAGGCTTTACCGCTGTTGAAAATTGCAACTGCCTTCTTGGCTGATGCCTCGGCCGAATCGGTTCAGTTCGCAGCCAAGAACAGCGTTCTCTCTAATACGGCCAGAAGATCTATCTGGCTACGGTCCTGGTCCGGAGACCTTGTGTCTAA
This sequence comes from Anomaloglossus baeobatrachus, assembly GCF_048569485.1. Lineage (NCBI taxonomy): Eukaryota > Metazoa > Chordata > Amphibia > Anura > Aromobatidae > Anomaloglossus > Anomaloglossus baeobatrachus. The sequence goes on from NC_134358.1 coordinate 194,957,698, forward strand.
GCAGAAGTTGTGTTCCATTTCCTTCTCAGGATTGCGGGTGTTTGGGCCAGCATTGGATGAGATACTGGAGAAAGCCTCTGACAAAAAGAAGGGGTTCCCTGAGGAAAGACGCAGGTTTTTGCCCCATAATAAACCGTCCTCTTCCCGTAGGCAGTCCTTTCGAGGCAGAATGGGTTTTTCTTCCTGGTCCGATAGAGGTCCTAGAGTTTCCAAACCCACGCCGGATTACCGGCCAAAATCAAAACAGTCCTGACGGTTTTCCAGTGGGGGGCCGGTTATCCCATTTTCTAGAGGGCTGGAGGAGAGTAACCGCCAATCCATGGGTTCTGTCACTAATTGCTCAGGGGCACAGGATAGAATTTTCCCATCCCCCTCCCAGTCGATTCGTCATTACACGAGGCTCCACTTCCTCCATGGCTAGTCTTTGGGCAGATGTCACGGACCTTTTACGAAAAGGTGCGGTTTTCCCAGTCCCTCAGGCCAAGAAACTTCGGGGTCATTATTCCCGTCTGTTCTCCGTCAAAAAACCTTCTGGACAGTACCGTACAATAATCTACAAAAGGTTTCGGATGTCCCCGGGATCCTTAATGTGCACCATAGACTTGCGGGATGCTTACTACCACCTTCTCATTCATCCCGCAAGTTAACGTTTCCTACGGTTTGCCCTTCAGAAAGGCAGGGAGGTGTTCCATTTCCAGTTCTGTTGCCTCCCTTTCGGCCTCTCCTCCGCCCCATGCATCTTTTCAAAGGTCATGGTGGAGATGGTGGCTTACCTTCGGATAAAACACGTACATCTGATTCCGTATCTGGACGATTTTCTCCTGGTGGCAGACTCAGTTCCGGCTATGGAATTTCATCTTCAGCTAGTCACGCAAACACTGGCGGATTTAGGCTGGATGATCAATCTCGAAAAAAAAGAATTACGTCCGCTCCCGCGGCGGATATTTCTGGGAACTGTGTTGGACTCTACCAGTCAGTGTTCATTTCTTCCGGCAGAAAAGGTGTCCTCAATCAATCAGTCAAGAGATTGGAAGATTCGCCACACGGTCCAGGACATCAGTAAGACGGACCATGCGGATTCTAGGTCTCATGACTTCTTGCCTTCACTGCGTGCAGTGGAGTCAGTACCATTCCAGGGCGCTGCAAAGAAACATCCTGGCAGTCTCTGGCGGTCACCACAAGAATTTGGAACTGCGTTTTTCTCTGACGGACGTGGCCCGAGAGTCTCTGCACTGATGGTGCGACACGAGCAATCTCCTGCGAGGAGTCCGTTGGGGCGTGTGTCTCCATGCGTTTTGATTACCACAGACGCAAGTCTTTCGGGTTGAGGTGCCAAGGTGGACCAGTCTTACCTTCAGGGACCATGGCCCAGTCACGTGACATTACGGTCCTCGAATTTCAGGGAACTGCGTGCAATCCTAGAGGCTCTCCTGCGATGTCAGCGTTGGATCACGAACAAACATGTGCGGATCCTTTCCGACAACACGACAGCGGTATCCTTTATTCGCCATCAGGGAGGTGCACGACACCCACCTCTACAGCAGCTGGCAGACGAGATATTTCAGCTCTTTGAGACGACGGTCCTTTCGGTGTCTATAGTTCACTCTGAGGGGAGTGGAAAACACAGAAGCGGACTATCTCAGGTTCATCGTTCAGAATGGTGTCTCCACCCAGTGGTTTTTCAGAGTCTCGTCCGGAGATGGGGACAGCCGCAGATGGATCTGTTTGCTACCCGGCGAAATTCACAGCTGCCTCATTTCTTCTCCCTCAATCCGGAGGACCGGCCGTTGGCAGTGGATGCTCTCTCCCAATCCTGGGGGGACGTTCTGAATTACGCCTTCCCTCCGATTCCCCTCATCCCCAGGATCTTACGGAAGATTCAAGTGGATCAGGCTCGCGTGATTATGGTGGTTCCCTTCTGGCCAAAGCGGAGTTGGTTCGCTCTTCTGCAGATTCTGGCCCAGGATGCTCCGCTTATTCTCCCTCTCCGGAGGGATCTCCTCTCCTCTCCAAGGGCCTCTACTTCATCAGAACCTTCAACAGCTTCAGTTGTCAGCATGGATCCTGAATGGCAAGTCTTGCAGTCCCGGGGTCTTTCAGATCCGGTCATAGCCACTATGCTGCGCAGCAGGAAACCAGTCACGAATTCCATATATCAGAAGGTTTGGAAGACGTTTTGTGCCCATCAGGATACCAGTCTCTTGCCCACAGGCACCGTCAGTATTGCCAGGGTGCTGGATTCTCTCTAGGCAGGTTTCAGTAAAGGTCTGAAGCCTAGTACCCTGAAGGTTCAAGTGGCAGCCCTTAGTGTCTTCCTGGACATGCGCCTGGCTGTCCATCCCTGGGTCGCCCGTTTTATCAAGGCTACACAGCGTCTTCGGCCTACGATTCGTGTTTCCTCACCTCCGTGGGACCTGAGTCTAGTTCTTCAGTTCCTGTGTTCCCCGCCTTTCCAATCGGGAGATGCGTTATCCATCAAAGACCTCACTTACAAAGCGGTGTTTCTCGTCGCCATTACTACGGCGAAACGAATTGGCGAGATGCAGGCTCTTTCCATATCGGAGCCTTATCTACAGATACGCAATGACTGCATCATTCTGAAATTGGATCCTGGGTTCTCTCCTAAAGTGGTGTCTCCAGCTACCCTCAATCCAGAGATTGTTCTTCCGTCTTTCTGCACCACTCCTGCCACTCCTAGAGAACATGAGCTTAGTTCCTTGGACGTGCGTAGCGTACTTTTGGCCTATCTGGAGGCAACTAGGAGCTGGAGATTGGACCATTGTCTATTTGTTCAATTCGGGGGTAAAAACAGAGGCAAAAAGGCTTCCAAGGCTACGCTGGCCAGATGGGTTAAATCCTTGATCTTTCCTTGATCTTATCGGCCTATTCCGGGGCAGGGCGGGACCCTCCCTCTTCCCTGGCTATTGCCGCCTCTTGGGCTACTAAGGCGGGAGCAGGTCTGTGACGCAGCTACTTGGTCGGGGTCCAGTATCTTCTGTAAACATTACAAGCTACATTTGTCGGCTGACGAACGTTTAGCCTTTGGTAGAAAGGTACTTCAGGCAGTCGACCTCCCCTAAGTCAGATTCCTTTGGTACTCTCCTGTGGTGCTGTCATGTAAGGACGTCCTGGAAAATAAGAATTAGACCTACCGGTAATGAGGTTTCCAGGAGTCCGTCATGACAGCACCCTTAATCCCTCCCTTTTTCCGGCTTGTCTGGTATTACTGTCTTGTATTGCACAGTTTTTGTTACTTTGATTCAAATAAAATGGCGTTGTACCCATCCTGCGGTGGTTCTTGGAAAGTCACTGAGTAGGTTGGGGATTGGAGGGGTTTTAACCTCTTGCGTGCTTACTGTCCCTACAGAGGATAGGGAAGCAACCTCCTGTGGTGCTGTCATGACGGACTCCTGGAAACATCATTACCGGTAGGTCTAATTCTTATTTTTATTTTGCTCCCGTGTTTTTGCACCTCCAAATCTAGTATAAAACAGTTCCCACATAAGTAAAGAAAACAAGGAGACCAGACCCCGGGTTCATGCGCACTGAGCCAAAATCCAGCGTCAGACTTGATGGCGGCAGAGGGGTGAGTGAGATCATCTTGTGACGCTGTGCATTCACAGGGGCGTACTAACAGGGGCCCACAGGGGCGTACTAACATGCTAATAGGGGCGACTGGCCGGGGAACTAACGCTCAGGGGGCTAGTGTCCTCGCTCATTAGCATACGGTAAAAGATCTTTAGAAATACTTTTTCTATAGATCTCTTTATATATGCTAGTGTATACAGGGACGGTTAGGCAGGGATTAGCAATATGCACCCAGAACTGCTCGTGGTTCTGGGTGCATATTACACCTGATAGGTTCCCTTTAAAGATGGAAAAGCACAGTCTCCAGTTTAATAAGGAATACATCTTTGAAATATAAAATAAATCTTCTTCAGTGACGCCAATCTCTATGATTTATTTTCGGTAAAGGTGCCACTTATCCTGCCAAAAATCCTGTTCCCTGTCCTCTTTTTAGGGTGGTGTACCATTTATATATATACTCAGCTCATGTTTTAAAAAAAAAATCCATTTAAATTAACTTTCTAAAAGAGATTCTAATGCCGGCGAGTCTACGAGAAGAAACGTAATGGAATTTGCGCGACCTGCTGATGTATCTCTTCTGCGGAGGACCAAAGTTAATCTAACTGATTATTCTCGGGTGACACGAGGAATAAAAACAAACATCTTGCTTATCTTACCTTGTGCTATAACTGCCAGCTGCTCGGCTGCTGATTTGCGAAGTGCCATGTCCACAGTTTCTGAAGTAAAGATTTCAGCCACTTTCCTGACAGTCTCTGCCTACAGAGTCAATGCACATTGAATACTGATTAAAAAAAACCCTGGTACACTGCAATAAAAACACACACCGCTCGGAGCGATAATGGCTAGATGTATTGAACAGCTCTTCTCAGTTAAATTACACTAGAAAAAAAAAATGATCACATATGGACATTCCGAGCGCCTGCATGGAAATATGAGCACGTAAGGAGCCGGCAGTACGCGCTTTACCCCACACATACAGCCGGGATTGCCCAAGCTACAATTATCACCAATATTAACCTTGAAGAAGGAGGTTTCTTTGTCATCCAGCTTTAAGTCTACTGATCGCTCAGTGATATAAAGACTGACAGCCTTAGATATTACATTTCCTTGGAGCTCGGGGCGCTTGCAGTTCGACTCCTTTTCGTTCATTAAATGGACTGATAACCACTTAATACCCAATGAACGTAGCCTAGAAAAAAAAAGACAATAAAAAGCAGATGAGAAGCTGTAAAGTGACTTAGAAAGTGAAACAGGTCATTGTAGGTATTTGTCAGTGCTTCTATTATACAGCACTTTATGAGGGCCATAACGCTTTCCTGCAGGGCTCAGCACTTCTGATGATGGTCAGGCTTTTCTGAAGTGTCAATAGTAACAGCATAACATATTATCAGTTATAAAACACATACCGGAGTTACAAAGAAAAGTCATACTGATACTGAGGACTCCTGGATGATAAGAAGGTGGTGAAAACCCGCCCAGGGCACTATCAATGGTGGCATACTACATATAGTACACATCAGTACAGCCACAATCCACACACAACAGTTTATACATGGTGGCTGCTCAAGGAAAACACTAACTGGGAAATCACCCATCATTTGGGAATATTAACTGGCACAGATGGTGGTAAGAAGATCTCTTCCTGTCACGGGGTATGTAATGATGGGACAGGTGCCCCTAGGCTGGCCCTCAAAGTAAAGTTCCTGAAGTGTCCCTTATCTCAAAGGTAGATTTGATGGTAACCAGTCTCAAGCCCCCAGTGTGACCCTAACTCTTCTCCGAGTCCTGATCTTACTCCCTCTCCTCTCTCCCACACCGTCAAGTTGGGCTGGAAAACAAAGCCAAAACCCCACAAAATGATACGGACAAGGGAGAATGGAAACTCGTACACACTGCACCCAAAACACACAGGAGAGACAATATATGTACAGGAAAACAACGTAAAAGGGAACTGTTACGTTGTGCTCACCAGTCTGCAGGAATTAACTCCTGCAGAAGTGAAGACCAGTGAACCTGAACCAGCCGATGCCCGGCTCTGGCTGAACAATAGAGAACCCTCAAGTTGCTTGTCAGACTCTGTAGCGTGAAAAGAGTCTGATGTTCCCGTGCCACCAGGTGTGTGCAAAGCCGAACATCACATGACACCTCCATAGGCAAAAGAGCACATTGTCAGAAATTCATTAAAGGGGTCATCCAGGTTGATCACAAAAGGCCACAGTCACTCTATAGTACTACAGACTTAAGAATCCTCACAGGATGTGAGTCAGGATTCTCTGCTGGTGGCTATAGCAGGTAGTCATGTGACAGAAAATATGCAATATCCATACTCCCAGCCAGATTCAGACTAGACGTGTGTGACCTTGCTCACTTGTATGGAGATAGGCCACTCACGACTAGTTAGAATATGGCCGGGAGAGTGCGTATTTTATACTTGTGGTCACAGGACTGCTCGGTCTCACTGTTGGCACGGGAGAATCCCAACAGTGCACGCTACGCACATTGTGAAGTTCCTCAAGGCTACGGTCTACTGCAAGCCTAAAATATGATCAAACATTATTAAGTGGAAGTGGGAATTTTATACATCCAAAAACAAAAGAGAACTTTTGCAATATTGAAAAAAAGAAGAAAAGTTACTTACGTCAGTTTCTTGGAAAATAGAAACCGCACCGCTGCTTTTAGCAGAGTGGTTTTAGGTAAAACTCCTTCCCCTTTTTCCAATGTTTCGCATAAAGCCACAATTGAATTGCCTAAAGCGTCGTCTGTATCGGCAAAACCCTGAAATGCGCAACATCGACAATATGAAGGGTATAGAGATCAGTGCACGAAACTGAAACGCTGAAGCTAAAACAGGTCAGTCTACAGGATGGTTACACATCCTATGTATTAGCATGGGGGTATATAAAAAAGGACAAACACAGTGGAATGTATGTATGCAAGGTTTTTTTGCCTTTTATCGTTTACCACACGGGTTAAACAGCTTTAATAGATCATGCATATTTTTCAGTTTAATTATTTGTAAAGGGGGGTAGGGCTGACATTCACATTTTTAGTTTGTTCTCTTTCGTTGTAGATTTTTTATAACTTTTTGTTCCCACATTATTTTTCTTTATTTCACAAAAGGATTTTCAATTGCAGTATACAGGGAAAATGGCAGTCTCCTAAGAAGCCCATCATGTGGCTGTACATTTGCCAGGAGTACTGTGATGGTAGCAATGGAGGACTTCAGTAAGCCATGGCAACTTATTGGCACCCCACTATGCTGGAGATTGATTTAAAGGGGTAAACAGGAGCGAGTGGAGCTAACTCTGGTCACTACCGATACAGGCAGATACTAGCTGTATAACACAGCTGGCACTCACTACGTGTGAAGTGGGCTCAGCTCCCGTACCCCACGTACTATTCCGTCTTATGCCGGGAAGACATTACTGGTACTATAGCCGCATTTATAGCATTTATTCACCAGTGCATGCAATATTCTGTAACACAGAATTCAGGCAGCCACGAGGTATCCGTTTCCTCAGCAATATTAAAACTTATTTTTTTTTTCCAGAAAGTAAACAGGTTATTCATGGGTAAAACCTTACCTGTACAAGAGGAATGACTGGACACAGAGCTTCGATAAACTTATTCCAAGATGAAGGCGTCATCACAAGACGCCCTCCGAGGAGATATGTGAAAATAGCTTTAGCAGCCAAACAAACCTATAAAAAAAAGAAATGTAATGAGTTTTCTGCTGAATTTTTCAGAATGTGTAAACATTGGAAAACTTTTCAACAAATCAATATTCTCAAATAATATATTTACTGACAAATTCAATTCTTCAACCTTATCTATAATTACCAAGAGCAAACCAATCATAATAAATTGGATTGTCGCCTTCGTAACAGTAGATAACATACAAATACTGTGCAACTTGATATGAAAGATGATGATCCAAAAAACAATATTACAAATGTTACTGGGAATGTGGCGCACCTCATTGCTGGAGTCCTGCAGGCCAAACGTAGCCACTTCATACAGGACTTTAGGATAAAGAAGAAAATTGATACCATTGCAAATAGAGGACACGGGTTTGGTGACGTTATGAACTCCTAAAGAATCCTAAAACAACAAATAAAAGGTATACATAAAAAAGGAATAATACATGTCGGCCATTACAATAACATACCCTATTTTCCAGACTATAAAACGCACTTTTTTTTCTTCAAAACGGGGGGGAAAATGGGGGTGCATCTTATAATCCAGATATGGCTTACCGGGTCGGTGTTGGTGGAGCGGGGTAACTGGAGGCAGGGTCAGTGATGCTGAGGGCTCAGAGGAGGGGGTGTCACTGCAGTTGAGCGGCTCAGGAGGGTCACAGAACAAAGGGTCGGCGATACTGCGGGCTCGGGGGTGTCACGGTGGTGGGTGTCACTGATCTGCCGGTGGGTCGCAGGCTGCATTGAACCGCCAGCGGTTGACACGATGAACTGCAAGAAAATAGCCGCGGAGGCCAATCTGCTCACGTGCCGCCTTCATTTTCTTGAAGTCCATTGCATCAAACGCCAGCAGTTCAATTGGGCTCGTAGCCACCGGCAGATCAATGGCACCTGCTGTGACAACACCCCCGAGCCTGAAGTATCGCCGAGCCGCCGTCTACTGACCCTCCTGATCTGCAACACGCCCTCCTCCAAGCCCGCAGCATCGTCGAACCTGCCTCCTATGATCCTCCTGAGGAGATCCACCACTGCTGCTCCCCCTGGTGAGCTAATATAAGAAACACTAGAATTATAAGACGGACCCTCATTTTTACATTAACAATTATTTTTTCCTAGTTTCCTTCTCAAAATTTGGGGTTCGTCTTATAATCCAGTGCATCTTCTAAAACGTAAAAAAAACAGTAATATATTCATGTTTGCCATTTTTCGCCTCGATATGTACATTAAGGGTTAAAGGAACTCTACCATAAAATATTAACAATATGGAAACTGATGGTTCTCTCGGCATCAAAAGAGTTTATTTCACCAAATAGTCATCAAAAATGATTAAATTAAAAAAAAAATTCATACTATCCCACATTGTAACCATTTTACTTTTCTCTCCCATCCCAAAATATAGAGTGTCAGAAATGTGGCAAAAATTACGAATACATTTTCTCAAGTCAGGGTAGTAAGATCTCATGTCGTTTTGACAAATGACATTCCACCCCATTCCATTCCAATACACCAACTGCAGCAATCACTGGAGATTAGTGATGAGCATGCACTACCAAACTCGGTACTCGAAACAAGCAGGTTGGGCTTGACTCGAGTATTATTATTATTTATTATTATAGCGCCATCAATTCCATGGCGCATTACATGTGAAAGGGGTATACATAATAGGGACAAGTACAATAATCGTAAACAATACAAGGCACAGACAGGTACAGGAGGATAGAGGTCCCTGCCTGCGAATGCTCACAGTCTACAAGGGATAGGTGAGGATACAGTAGGTGAGGGTAGAGCTGATTGTGCGGCGCTGTATCAGACTGAGGGTTACGGCAGGTTGTAGGCTTGTCGGAAGAGGTGGGTCTTCAGGTTCCTTTTGAAGCTTGTTAAGGTAGGCAAGAGTCAGATATGTTTTGGCAGAGCATTCCAGAGTATGGGGGAGGCACGGGAGAAATCTTGGATGCGATGGTGGGAAGAGGAGATGAGAGGGGAGTAGAGAAGGTGATCTTGTGAGGATCGAAGGTTGCGTGCAGGTAAGTACCGGAAGACTAGGTCACAGATGTAGAGAGGAGACAGGTTGTGGATGGCTTTGTATGTCATGGTTAGTGTTTTGAACTGGAGTTGTTGGGCAATGGGAAGCCAATGAAGGGATTGGCAGAGAGGAGAGATCGGGGAGTAGCGGGGGGAGAGGTGGATTAGCCGGGCACCATAGTTTAGAATAGATTGTAGGGGTGCGAGACTGTTAGAAGGGAGGCCGCAGAGCAGGAGGCTGCAATAATCCAGGCGAGAGATAATAAGGGCATGTACTAGGGTTTTGGCAGCTTCTTGGGAAAGGAATGTACGGATCCGGAAAATATTTTTGAGTTGGAAGCGGCATGAGGTGAAGAGGGCTTGGATGAGTGGCTTGAAAGAGAGATCAGAGTCTAGGATTTCTCCCAGGCAGCGAGCACATGGGACTGAGAAAAGTGAGCAGCCATTGACATTGATGGATGTCAGATGGGGGAATTGAGTGAGTAGGAGGAAAGACAATGAATTCTGTTTTGTCCATGTTCAGTTTTAGGAAACGAGCAATGAAAAAGGATGAAATAGCAGACAGACATTGTGGGATTCTGGTTAGTAGGGAGGTGATGTCAGGTCCAGAGAGGTAGATCTGCGTATCATCAGCGTAGAGATGATATTGAAAGCCATGGGACTCTATGAGCTGTCCCAGGCCGAAGGTGTAGATGGAGAACAGCAGGGATCCAATAACTGAACCTTGGGGGACACCAACAGATAGGGGGCAAGATGAGGATGAGGAAGTGGTGTGAGTGGGAGATGCTGAAAGTTCGGTTGGTTAAGTATGATGAGATCCAAGATAGTGCCAAGTCTGTGATGCCCAGAGACGAAAGAATTTGTAGTAGAAGGGAGTGGTCTACTGTGTCAAAGGCAGAGGACAGGTCCAGGAGGAGGATGACAGTAGTGTCGCTTGGCTTTTGCGGTTAGTAGGTCGTTAGTGACTTTGGTTAGGGCAGTTTCAGTGGAATGATGTGGTATCGATGTCGAGTATCAGGTTAATGGCAGTCAATGGGGAACTCAAGGGTTTTTCCCAAAAGATCTCACTCATCATGGGTGGCACAATGACGCAGTTGTTAGCACTGCAGTCTTGCAACGCTGTGGTACTAGCTTCAAATCCCGCCAAAGACAACAACTGAAAGGAGTTTGTATATTCTCCCTGTGTCTGCATGGGTTTCCTTCTGGTTCTCTGGTTTCCTTTCACACTCCAAAGACATACTAATAGGGACTTTAGATTGCGAGCCCCAATGGAGACATTGTTGGTGATGTAAAGCGCTATGGAATTAATGGCGCTATATAAGAGAATATAAGATTATTACTATCACTACTGGAGATCTGATTATGTATGACCGAGCCCTTCTGCTAAAGATACCATCACACTAAGCAATATCGCTAGCAACATCGCTGCTGATGCACAACTTACTAGCGATGTTGCTTAGTGTGACATCCAGCAACAACCTGGCCCCTGCTGTGAGGTCGTCGGTTGTTGCTGAATGTCCTGGGCCATTTTTTAGTTATTGGTCACCCGCTGTGAAGCACACATCGCTGTGTGTGACAGCGACAGAGCAACAACTAAATGTGCAGGCAGCAGGAGCCGGCTTCTGCGGACGCTGGTAACCACGGAAAACAGCGGGTAACCAAGAAGCCCTTTCCCTGGTTACCCGATATTTACCTTCGTTACCAGCATCCGCCACTCTCAGCTGTCAGTGCCGGCTCCTGCTCTCTGCACATGTAGCTGCAGTAAACATCGGGTAATTAACCCGATGTGTACTGTGGCTAGGTGTGCAGGGAGCCAGCGCTAAGCGGTGTGCGCGGGTAACCAAGGTAAATATCGGGTTGGTTACCCGATATTTACCTTAGTTACCAAGCGCAGCATGCTTCCACGTGTAGCGACGCTCCAGCGATCCCTGCCAGGTCAGGTTGCTGGTGGGATCGCTGGAGCGTCGCTTAGTGTGACATCTCACCAGCGACCTCCTAGCAATTTACCAGCGATCCCTATCAGGTTGTATCGTTGTTGGGATCGCTGGTAAGTTGTTTAGTGTGACTGGGCCTTTAGGCTGATTCACCTTAAAACTGATCCATTCATATTGACTTTAATGATTGAACAAAAGGATCCAGCAGCAATCAGTTCTTTTATTCAGAGATAAAGAGTGGTATCTGCACAACCCACCGAACAGCTGGAATCCAATCACTGGGTTCCTCACTTATCACAAGACTTAAGGTACCGTCACACTAAACAACTTACCAGCGATCCCAACAACGATACAACCTGATAGGGATCGCTGGTAAGTTGCTAGGAGGTTGCTGGTGAGAGGTCACACAGTCAGACGCTCCAGCGATCCCACCAGCAACCTGACCTGGCAGGGATCGCTGGAGCATCGCTACACGGGTTGCTGGTGAGCTGTCACCAGCAACCAGTGACCAGCCCCCAGCCAGCAGCGACGCACTGAAGCGATGCGGCGCTTGGTAACTAAGGTAAATATCGGGTAACCAACCCGATATTTACCTTGGTTACCAGCGCACGCAGCTACACGTGCAGAGAGCAGCGCACACTGCTTAGCGCTGGCTCCCTGCTCTCCTAGCTACAGTACACATCGGGTTAATTACCTGATGTGTGCTGCAGCTACATGTGCACAGAGTAGGAGCCGCGCACACTGCTTAGCGCTGGCTCCCTGCTCTCCTAGTTACAGCACACATGGGGTTAATTACCCGATGTGTACTCTGCTAGACGTGCAAGGAGCAGGAGCCGGCACTGACAGTGAGAGCGGCGGAGGCTGGTAACGAAGGTAAATATCGGGTAACCAAGGACAGGGCTTGTTGGTTACCTGATGTTTACCGTGGTTACCAGTGTCCGCAGAAGCCGGCTCCTGCTGCCTGCACATTTAAGTCCCCTTTACACACTGAGACTTTCTAGCGATCATGCTGCACAGCGGGAAACAAAGGACCAAAGAATGGTCCTGAACGATTTGTAGCGATCAGCAACTTCACAGCAGGGGCCAGGTCGCTGATGTGTTTCACACACTGCAATGTCGCTGGGGAGGTCGCTATTACGTCACAAAACCGGTGACGTTACAGCGATGTCGTTTGCGATGCTGCAGTGTGTAAAGCCACCTTTAGGTTTCGAAAGGGCTATACAGGCCACTGCTCCATTAATTTGCTGTCAGACTACAAGAAGAAGCCAAGCACTATACTCCATCTCTGGTAGAGAATGAAAGGTGGTGCTGGTGCTCCTTTCCGATAGGTCAGAGCGCCTTTCTTGGGATCAGTGACTTATCGACTGTCGAAAAAAATAGAATTTTTCAAAATGGGATTGACCAATTAGGTGCACCTTCTATCCAATTATAGATTTGAGCACTGTCACAAATATTTTGCACATTCAATACATTTTAAGCACTTGTGCTAGACCTAGTGACAGAGGATATTTCAGTATTCGCCTCTTCCATCATTACGGGTTCGGTGAAGACACACTGGCAGTATATCACCGGTCTTTGTATACGCTCCGTTATGGCACATCACAGCTGCTACTGGTAAAGACCAATAGGAAAAAAAGCGCTAGAGTATATGTTCATTTTCAGGCGGGGCGGGGGGGGTCAAGTGCTGGACAACTCCTTCAACAAGTTTCAGTGGCAATCACCAAATCACAACTCAGCGGTGCTGGCTACTGTATATTGCCATGTGTCTGACCAAGGCTGACAATATGTCTGCAGTTACGTGCCATGTCAATAGTTGGGTTAATGACATTTTGCCATGACAGAAGGTGGAATTTTATAGAAATTTGGTGTTATGCACTTTTATGATAAAAAAATAAATTTCATGAAAGCCCTAAAGAAAAAAAAAAAGGTGTGCAGCATCTTCTAATTACACAGAATTTATAAAGTGTTACATGATAAGAATATAATTGTTTGTACCTTAACAATCTCCAGACAGCAGTTATAAGCCTCAGCCCTGACTGCAGGAGCCCAGTTAGACATCATCCGTAGGAGCACCTTCTGACTTTCCTCCAGTAACACAGGGCCACTCTGAGCAGAACTGTAGCTGTTTAATGACAAATAAAAGTGACTTTCAAGCGGATCTGTTACCAAATGTCACACTAAAAATATTCTTAAACCGTCTGATCAGACATAAGGCAGTGAGTGTACTGCTTTTTAAAATGCAATTAAGAACTGCTGTAAAATACTCAGAGGATTTTTCCCTTCTAACACTAAAGCACCACTCCAGCTGTTTTTTCAGAGTGGCGCATAAGCCCCCTGCCCCCTGGAAATAAAATCCCCATGCCGAATGTCACATACCCACCTTTTACTGACATCACTTCGGACCTGCGACACAATCTTGAGCCTGTAACTTCTGACTGGCCAGAAGTCAGAAGTCATATCACAAGCTCTCAATGCAAGTCCATGAGATCCAGAATGAGGCTCTGGTAGAGTTGCATTGAGTTGTGACCTCCGGCGTGCTCCATGAAACAGGTCACAAATCACAGGAGACTGACCGGAGTGGCGGCAATAGACTGAAGCCACCGGGAGGTGTGTATAATACAGTGGGTAGGGGACTTAGAGATAATGCACCACTTCAGTGGTGCAATTAAAAAGAAAAAGCTGGAGCAGTGCTTAAAAGAGCAATTTATGAGTCATGCGCTATGATTTTTTTTTTTTTTATACAAAAACTTGGCATCCTTACAGGGTGTGTAGACTTTTTATATCCCCTCTATCTTTGCAGGGTAAGAAGCTGCAAAACTTGCACTTATGTAAAGACAACAGACAGAATAAAGATCCTCAACATTCACATGTCCTTCTTCCAATGTGGCTACCTAATTCTGAGAAATGTGCTATTGGGGGTCTCCATGTTGGAGAAACAGAAGAGAAACTGAAATAAAGGATGAGGTCTCTTTATCACAAAAAGACCCATTCACCTGTGGCTAAATAAACCATATGGAAGTTATCACACCAATGTCAACATCACAAAGACAGAAAAGTCGGGGACTAGAAATTTATGTCAGTCTTCGATACCCTTCACACAGGATTCAATTTATGTAAGGATTTAGGTCTTAAGCCCCCATACACAGACTAATGGTGGTCAAACGTGTCGATATCGACGGGTATGTCTGACATTAAGGCATGTAATATCTGGCATACAATCCTAAATCATGTGGTAAGGCTGGTTAAAGGATCATCATTGAGTATTACGATTGCTCCCCCTCCTCCCAATAGCTAGCGCTAGAGTTCAAGCTCTCTCTTTCTCTGAAGGGATATACAGTATGTAACTTTAAATGGCAAGAGGAGCATTGCAAGGCCTACAAGTCTCCTTGAGCCAGTTTGGCAATTACTGCAAAGAGAAACATTCCCCACCTTGGACAGTTTATCAGTGGTCTGTCAGCTAGTTAAATCAGGTCTCCTGCTTTGCACTGATGAGGGGGAAAACTACCTGAAACATGTGTCTGAAAATGGATTGTCTAGTTTGTCTTTTTAAGGCTTATATTAATGGGTCGATATTGACTTTTAGGATTGCTACTCCCAATTGTGGCGCTAGAGTTCAAGTTTTCTCCTCTTAAGATACTGTTTGCATACAACATCTGAGGAATTTGGTACAGAGACAGTGTAGGAATCAGGTCTCTGATCTTACATCTATTTGGCACATAATAACTTTCACACCGCCTATCTAAACCAATTAAGGATTTACTCTCCAGACTCATTAGGTTTGTCCACTTATTACCCCAGAGTTTTGCTCTCTTTGCATAGATATGTCACCTGAGATATGATAATCAAAAAGGTCTGTGGAGCCTCTGTTTGGAGTCTCAACAAAGAAAAACTTCCCAGGGGGCAATGCACCTAGGATTTCACTGTGTTGAGCGCCCTCGATGGCTGCCGGCAGTGTTTTTTCTGGCTGGTCTCCCCGAGATCAGTGATTGCTTTTTCTTGTTGGTCTACTGGGCATTGCTCCCACCTAGCCAGAATCCTACTCCACACTGATGAGGGGCAATACCCTGAAAACAGCTGTCTGTGGATGGATACCTGGCCTTGGTATTTCCCTTGTCATATCTTTAAACTTGTCAAGAGCTGGATATTGACTAAAAGGGCCACTTAATATGGTGGTTATGGTGATCTCTTAAAAAGAGCCACTCCTTGGCTAGGTCCTTCCCGGAGGGATATCTGGCTATGTGTTGAGACTCCTAACAGAGGCTCCACAGACCTTTTTGATTTGCATACTTCCCAGGGGGCAATGAACCTAGGAATTCACTATGTTGAGCGCCTTTGCTGGCCGCCAGCAGTGTTTTCTCTGGCTGGTCTCCCCAAGATCAGTGATTGTTTTGCCTTCCTGAGATATGACGGTATACCATGCCTGAGTAAGGGACCCATATAATCTTGAAAGCTTGCTTTGTAACATCACATTTTATTTTTGTTATCCATTAAAAAGGTATCATATCTATAGATGTCTTATTGAGGGATGTATTATGGCCTAGGATAAGTCTTCGGAAATTCTGCCTGTAATAACACATGGATTTTACGTTATGTTTAAAGCAATTGTGCTAATTAATCAGCTAATCAGAAGTGCAGGGATTCTTGGAAATAGACAAAGAACATTCTCTACACAAACAAGTAAATTGGCGAATAAAACATGCAAAGAAAAGACGAACGAAATGTAAGCAGGGTTTTCTTTGTGGTATTGCCTGACCTCTGCTGGCTTCAAAAGCAAAGAGCCGTGCGGAGCAGCATGTTCTGTTCCTACCATTACCATTAATACACCACATCAGAGAAATAAAAGCTGAAAAAATGAATCAATAATATGGTAATAATACAGAAATAAAGAGCAGGAGCAGATGGTGTGCATACAACAAATGGAAAAATGGACAAATAAAACAAAGTAGAAGGTAAATATAAAAATACTTTACATGTTAGAGCAAATGTGGATGAACTTGTGAACCAGAGGGAAGTGTTTGTGGTAAGGAAGGCTGGTGAGGGCTTTTTCAGCAAGTTCCACCAACTCCAAAAAGTTTGAACCCTAAGAAAAAGAAAAAATGCACATAGAAAATAGATTGCTACAATTACGGCAATTACATCACATAAAACAATAAAGTCTAATATACAGAAAAACATACTGAAATTTTTCAGGTAACGGATCTAACGGTTTTAAAGCACCACTGCGTTTATCACTAAAGTGTGTTCTCTGCCTGTAGTAACAGTCACAAGCTCTCAATGTAAATCTATGTGAGCCTCGTTTTGGTTCTCAGACACTTACACTGAAGTGATTTGTGGTTCACCCACCAAATACTGGAGCGATCAGGAGGGTCACAACTTAGCAGAAGATGACTGCAGCGATGCAAAGGTGATCGAGCAGAAGGCTGCCCAGTTTGCACAAAGACTGCAATACCAATGGAGGAAATGGAGTTAAAAAAAAAAATAGAGAAAGAAAGTGGGATGTTCACAGGTTTTTTTTTCACATGGATTTTGGCAACTTCAAAATATGTCCATTCAATTTCAATGAGAAATCTGCACTGCCATTCATATGGATGAATATACTGTATTTCCAATGCGATTTTTAAAATCGGTCACCATTGCAGGTATCAGAAAGTCCTTGGTTACCCCTCTCCACACACAGCAGTTTTTAATTGCAATGAGATGAAACACAGTTAGGGTCATAGAGCTAGGGACCCCAATATAGAGATATAGCCTGACGAGGTTTTGGGGCTCAGTTACATTGATCAATGCGATTGCTAAATATCTCCTTTTTCCTAATATTCATGGCAGGTATGCATTTCATTATTCACATGTTCAAGTCAGCAAGTGGCATTTTTCATTGTATGCTTCAATGTTTTTCAGTATGCTTATAGCATTATACTATTATCTAACTTTGATGTGCAGCCTTATCCTTATGTACCATTGCAGGTATCGGCACACGGGAAAGCCTTATTCACAAGAAGTCATTTCTGCTGCCGATCCTACAGCAAATACACAACCGATTATTTTGCTACTCCATGTTAACATTCTCATAATGGATACCTTGCTTCAGCTAACATGCTATGTGCATTTGTTAATGTGCAGGGTGATCCAACATCTGTGTTCATGAACTTCTAAGTGGCTACTTCTCTCCATAGCTGATTCTGGAAACTGTTCATAGGGAGAACGTGGTCAATCAGCCATAGGAGTCTCAGCTCATGAATATAGTGGACTACTGAAAGTGTGCAAAGCATTGAAAGGAATGCGCTCGTCGTAGAATTAAAGGCATGTGCCCATGATCAGGACCCACTGTGTTCTGGAGGCAGTGGGTCCTGACCTGCGAGGCCACAAGTCTCCTCCGCAGGAGAATGCAGGAGACCGCAGCTGCCTGTGCCCCTGATCAGGGTTTGGGCCGCTGCCGTCTCTCACTGTGTTCGCACTGTGGAGGACTTTTGCGACTCTGTAGCAAACAATTGACATGCTGTGGCTCCAAAAGTCACACTGCAGGTCAGTGTTTGCTGCAGGGAAGACAAGCACAGTGGGCACGGGATCTCTAGAAAAACCATTTACTATGCTTGTACTGTACAATGCAGCGTTTTGGACACAGCTGAAGCATGCTGTATCCAAAACGCTGTGAACACTGATCGTGGGCACGTACCCTAAAGAGGATTTTATTAAAAACTACTACAATATCTGTGAGTTTCCTGTACCTGAACTTAGGGTTTCTGTCACCGCTGCCTTTAAAGGTGTTATCTGTGACTATTTTATTTTCTTACAATGTGCCTAAGAACTAACATGCAGGCAGTTGCTAACTACCTGTCTGTAATAACTGGCGCTACCTCAGAGACCATTCCTGCCCCAATTCTGCTGCTTCACGTCAACAGAGCGGCTCTTCTTCAGGGCTTGCCTGTCGATGAGGTGTGACTACTGTCATCCTGCTGACAGACACATGGCTCCCTGCAGTTAGGCAGCAGGGAGCCAGCTGTAAATTAGCATGATGTCAGAAACATCACCCTGTCACCAGAGCAAAGCGGAAGAGAAGTCGCTCTGTTGACATGACATTAGCAGAACTGGCAGAATCGCCGGTAGGAGCGATCTATGACTGCTCTGTGCCGGCAAAGCTCTACGTCGGGGAAAAAAAAAGCAGGCCCGACGCAGAGGGGTGCACACCGTTCTAACCACTCATTGGCGTCCCCGTAGCCAAAAGGAAGCGATGACAACCAGGGATTTGCTGAAGACCACTGTGTCTGTCATGATGGTACTCTTGTGAAAACCAGCGCTTATCTGCGTTCATTGGAGAACGTGATTTTTGCTAGATACAACAATACTGTAGCATTGCTGTATATGGCACAAGCGCTTGGATGATCGTAGGTTCAAATCTCCTAAGGAAACTAACAAATACAGTGAAAAGTTAAAAAAATAAATAAAATTAAAAGCTTTTAAAATAAATAAATAAATAAATAAATAAATAAATCTTAAAATCACTCGTGTTTTCCCCTATTAAATATTTTCAAAAAACACATTTAGTATGGCGGGAATAGTGAAAGTCCAATCCATCAAGATATAAAATGAATCTGTACACGGCATGACGGGAACAAAAAAAAAAAGGATCAAGGCCAGAATATTGTTTTTTGCCAACCGCAATATCACAAAAAAATATAATAACAGGCGATAAAAACATCCTATCTATCCCAAAATGATATCAATAATAACTTGGGGCACAAAAAACAAGCCCTCACGTAACTCTATATCTCGAAAGTTTTAAACATTATGGCTGTGGGAAAAGTGGTAACACAAGTAAATCTCCCACACCCCTGAATTCTTTATTTCCACAGGGCGTTTTTGTTTTGTTTTTGCAGCAAAACCCCATCTCTTGGTAGGAGATAGCATGCAGTTTTGTCGCGTTTTCTTTCCTGCAGTTTTTCACTTCGTCATTGATTAGTATGGGTGAAAAACCGCAGCAATGGCATACTCATTCTTTCAAAAACGCTGCAAAAACCAAGGGGGCTGACATATCCATCAGGGAAAAAAAAACAAGTGTTGTGTGTGTGTGTGTGCTGTGCATGAGGTTTCTGTAATCTTGTTGGCTTTGCTGGGGACTGTGAAAGCAGCACTTTTTTAGCATGGATTTGCATAAAACCAAGGCAAAAACCATGTAGCCGTTTTGACACACTCCAAGATTTAAAATTTTGCATGTAGCAGTGCTGGGAGACCTGCCCCCGCACACACCAGGCTTTCTGTGTACACAGACAGAAGCTGCTAATCACAGAGGGGGCGGAGTCAGACTACAGCTCGTGCTCCTCAAACTCTAATAATAATATTTATTCATTTATATAGCGCTATTAATTCCACAGCACTTTACATACATTGGCAACACTGTCCCCATTGGGGCTCACAATCTAAATTCCTTATCAGTATGTTTTTGAAGTGGGGGAAGAAACCGGAGAACCCGGAGGAAACCCACGCAAACACGGGGAGAACATACAAACTCCTTGTAGAGGTTGTCCTTGGTGGGAATTGAACCCAGGACCCCAGCACTGCAAGACTGCAGTGCTAACCACTGAGCCGCCACGATAAAGCTAAGAGGCTTAAACTAACATTGCAGGTACACAAAAACACATAAGAGGTGATAAGAGACCAGGGCTGAATCCTCTGTTTTAACTCTTACAGCATGAGGTCTTCAGATTACAGAGCAGAAAGCTGCTGACAAAGTCCCTTTATAATGTAAACATCATGAGAAGCACTTGGGTATTCTGGGTACAAGTAAGCTCAGCAGTAAAGATGGGTGAACCCACAGAAAAGGAGGGGAAAAAAAGCCCATTTCAGGACTTGACTTGAACCCAAACATCTCCCTGCAAGTCTATGAGAATCAGAAGGAGGCTCTCTTAGGCTTGGCCTGGAAGTCACTCTTCAATACAATTCATAAAAACACTAGAGCTGCCGGCAGGTTACAAATTACAGAAGACCGACCAGAGCAGCAGCAATAGAAGATGAAGTCGGTGGAAGATGATTATAATACAGGGGGCAGGGGACTAACTTATATAGCATCACTATATTGATGCAATAAAAACAAAAAACACTGGAGAGGTGCTTTGAGTTGCATCTGCTACGACTGCTTTGCCTACTACAGAGGTCTCAATTATGCTGCATTTGCTTTATAGTTGAATCACCGATCCTTAGAATAGGTGGTAACCTGCTGATTGTTCAGGGTTTGACCCTGGGACCTTTATAAATATCCTCTAAAATAGTTACAGAGCTACCAGAGGTAGCGGAGTATAGACTTCAGCTTTATCAGGCAGTGTTCTGGTGAGACAACGTTTTTGAGTCAGTATTTTTTTTTTTTTTATGCTAAAAGTTATTCTATAACAGCTCTTGTCTTATGTGACGAAACTTACCAAAATAACAAGTCTCAGCCTGACACCTGTCATTCACGCATCTTTCTTGCCACAGGGAGGCCTGTGAGGACATTGAGTCCTGCTCTTTGGAACTGTTACTAGAATATATGTTTGTAAAGTTATGGATGCTAAAAATGTTTACTGAACAGAAGAAATGGGATTAAAGGGGTCCAGGACTTTTCATTGTTTTATTATGGGCCTAAGAACGATCAGACAGGTAGAACTTTTCACTGTATTTGTTAGCTTCCTTAGGAGATTTGAACCTACGATCATCCAATTGCTTGTGCTATATGCAGCAATGCTACAATTCTCCAATGAACGCAGACAGACGCTGGTTTTCAGAAGAGTACCATCATGACAGGCACAGTTGTCTTCAGCAAACCACTGGTTGTCATGGCTACCTTTTGGCGACGGGGATGCCAATGAGTGGTTAGAACGACATGCACCCCTGGAGGAACACTGTAAATGCCACGGTCACACCGGAGGCTATTAGAGGCAGATGATGGCTGAATATCTCAGCCATCATATGCTGGGAAAGATGTGGGCTCGGCTTATGACGTACCCTTTACGTAATATACTGTTAAGTGGTTAAAGGAGTTTATGGCTTTCAACAGAGTGGTCCCTATTTGATTGCAGATGAATTATATACGGCACTCCAGAAATAAGTGATGAGGTGCGAGAGTAGGGTTCCAGTCCGTGATTAGTAGTAGTAAATCTCTGCACTAAATTGGATCTTTTGTAAAGACTTTATTGACAATCAGGAACAGACTGTAATAAAGATAATGGACGTTTCCGTCAATCACAGACCTTCATCAGGACTTCACTGTGTTGCTGTATGTTATGAATGCAGATCACCCACAAGAAAGTGAATGGAGATAAGGCGCTGAAGTGTGGTGACCTGGTCACTATCAGTAAAAAATGTCAATTAGCTGTATATTCCTGATTGTCAAGAAATTCCCATCCTTTAAAATTCAGTGCCAAGTTTTGCAACACCATTCCATTGCAGTAATGTTAAAAAACAAAGCCAAACAGTACTCAGCGTCCCCAGGTCCAATGCCTTCTCTCGTCTTTGGCTCTGTTCTCGGTGTTTTGGCTGCAGCGGTGACATCACAACTACAACACGCATAACTGCTGCAGCAAGTTGTTGAGCTCAGCACCTCTGCTCATGTATCATAGATGAAGTCTTGACGTCCCCACTGTAGCCAAAACACACAGAGCAGAGAGCTGACACTGGGCCTGGGAGGGGTGAGGACTATCTGGCTTTGATATTTTCCACGTCTCCAATCATTTCAGGACCACTTTGTTGAAACGAGAAAATTCCTTTATATGATTAGAAGATCATACACTATTTATCAAAATAAATAAGAGAAAAACATCAATACCTGTCTAAAATCAAATACCAATAATCTGATTAACTTTTACCATTAATAGAAGAGAGAAAAGAGAAGTTAAATACTAGTATATAAGAATAGAAGGCTGTTGCACTACTAGATGACATAACTGACACAAACGAGTCTGCGTATAATAATGAATACACAATGGAAAAAAAATTCAGATAGTGTCAAAAAGGAACAGTGATTCCTCGAAACATGCAAGTCTTCTGGCCTTCACAGGACACCGTACCAAGCAGAATTTACGTCACATGCGCCTCCAGCTTCCATCCGTGTGATTAGCATGTGGATGTTATTGGCCGCAGCGCCCTTACAACTATCGGAGAACTTTTTCCAGCTCTATTCAAACAGGATTGGACATTTGTAATCTGTACATAATGACAAGTGCACAGAGACGGCAATGATCTACATTCATCATTTAGGACTTGGGCTGAAGTGTTTGACCACATTACATTTCATTGTGCTTCATCATGTGGACTTCATAGCGCACTCTGCTGTGTAGACCCTCATCTCCTCTGTATGTACTATTCAATATGTGGCAGTAGGTCTTCCAATTGATTTGTACTGATTGGGCCCTATAGGGTTTTCTCAATAGTGTTTTTTTGCTAATTTATGCACTCATATATTGTACAGGTTATTTATTTAGTATTCTTTATTATACATATACCCATTAATGTAAATTATTTCACCCTGTGGTGTGGCAGCACTCTATTCTTTTTATATACCTCTATTTTATATAGGTCAAAACACAGGTTTTGTTCTGCCAGAGGCTACCAAATTCCCTCTTTATATATCTCTTGCGGGCACTAGTGTTATTCTTGTTGCTTCCTGGTGCCATTAGGGGCAATTGTAAAGTTCAATGAGTACTGTATAAATCTCTATTTAGTTAGCTTCAGATAACGTCAGCCACTGAAAAACACATAGTGGCATACAAATGTTTGGGCACCCCAGGTCAAAAATTACTGTTATTGTGAGCAAGTAAGCAAATTGAAAATTAAATGATCTCTAAAAGGCATAAAGTTAAAGATGACACATTTCCTTTGTCTTTTGAAAATCTGTGGCCACAGAAGAGCAAAGAGCAGTGCGTGCAAGACAAGCCATGAATCTCACAGAACTGGAAGACTATTCCAAGGAAGAATGGAAGGCAATCACTGAAACAGGAATTGAAAGACTCTTCGCTGCAAAAAAAAAATGTAAAAAGATTAAAATATGGGGGTTTTTTTGCCTAGAATATAAAAGGAAATGTGTCATCTTTAATTTTATGCCTTTTAGAGATTATTTAATCTTTAACTTGCTGAGGTGTTCACAATAACAGTGATTTTGACCAGGGGTGCCAAAACTTTTCCATGCCACTGTAGTTTTACCGCAACATTACAAGAAAAGAATAAAAGTAGAGCTGAACGGATTTGCAAAAAAACAGGAACGGCGGATCCATGCTCATTTTTTTTTAAAAAATACGGTCTATGGGAACCAGAATACGGAGATTAAAAATGTTGGTGGAAGGGATAGGGCAGGGGTCGGGAACCTTTTTGGGCTGAGAGAGTCATGAACGCCACACATTTTAAAATGTAATTCCATGGAAGCCATACTCACCGGGGGGAGCGGCGGTGGTGGAGCAGCTCAGAACGTCCCAGAAGGCAGGCTAGGCGATGCTGCACGCATGGAGGAGGGGGTGTCGCGGCTCAAGAGGGTCAGAGTGCGAAGGGTCGGCGATACTGCTGCGGGCTCGTGGAGTGTCATGACGGCGGGCACCACTGATCTCCCGGTGGGCTGCTTTGAATCTCCCGCAGTTGACCAGATCGAATTCAAGAAAATGGCCGTGGAGTCCTATCTGCTCAGGCGCAGTCTCCACGGCCCTTTTCTCGAAGTCGGTCTAGTCAACTGGGGGGAAATGCAAAGCAGCCTGCCGCAACACCCCACGAGCCTGCAATATCGACGACCCTGCGCCACCACTGCCTCCTTGATAAGCCATATGCGGTTTGTAAGCCGCACCCCCATTTTTCCCCCAGTTATGGGGAAAAAAGGGAGTCTTACAAACCGGAAAATATGGAATTTTTTTTTTTTTTTATTAAAGATTTGTCTGCGAGCCAGATGCAGCCATCAAAAGAGCCAAATATGGCTCCCGAGCCATAAGTTTCCGACCCCTGGGATAGTTGCGCGCGGTGTACTTACCGAAGCTCACTGTCATGGCGGCAAGCTGCTTCCAAGTCGCGCATTCACTTCCGGAGCTGTATGCGTCTAGATCATGCACTAAAAGTAAAGGTAGATGCTAGAATGTACAAGCTCCTTCTAGGTATGACGTAATTTGTCAAGTGATGGCGGGCGTGTTCAAAATGCAACCGGGTTTAGAGTAAACATTCTTTTTCTAAGTCCACGTGGGCATGGAATTGTTTATTACAGAAGCGGGGATCTGGGGGTAAGATGTGTACTCCTCTGCTCCTCCATATGTGGCCTACTTCATGATTCAGACAGCGCCTGTGATTAGTTGCAGACCGACGCTGTCACACAGGCTGGGGGCATGTCTGACTGCAACCAATCACAGAGGCCAGGCCAGCCGGTGGACAAGGAAAGCAGTGCATATGTATGAGCAATGACTACCGGAGGCCGCAGGAGCAGTGTGACAGTAGCGTTGGCGCAGTGTACAGCTGCGACGGAGCCTTGGTAAGTATGAAGCACTTGCTTTATTCTTATTTTTACTACTTTTTTTTTTTTTTTTTTTTATTTCTCGAGTGTCGGATCCAGACCAAACACCTGTAATCCCGGGCCCGGCATCCAGGCAACCTTGAAACCGCAAGGAGCTGGGCTTTTACAGTCCGGGTCCACCCATCACTAAATAAGAGGATTTGGTGGCCAGAATTTATAAAAAACAAACAAACCAGACCCTGTAAAATGACTTTCTGACATTACCCTATAAATCATCCCCAAATTCCTGGAATATTAGATTTTAACCCAGCAGCTCTAGATGTGCTATATCTGTGGTACTTGCACTTTAGATACGCCATGCTGAGCATCAATTTTACTGTGTGTTTATAGACCGCTATAAAAAAATCTTCCATGGATCCATCCAATTCTCCCAAAGGTGCTATTTTTCATTGCTGAACTAACTGCATCCATATAATGCAGCTCCTATTAGCACTGCAGCAGTAATGACAATATTGTTAATGACTAGTTACATCTCCAGGACGAGACAAACACAAGCAAATGAGAAGACGAAGAAATCCGAGCTGTGGATATAAGGAAATGGAGGGACAGGTATTACATTCTGATCGCATTCATTATATCGTTCGATCCAAACAATAAAAGGCAGTGCCAACTATTACTTTTCATTCTAAATGCCCTGAGATACACGTTTTCACGACATTACTCCATAACCGTAGTAGAACCACATCTACTCTGGTTTCCACAGAACGCCATTGGAGAAGCATATGCCGTATACTGTTAAATACACTATATTTAGCAGAGCTCTGCCAGTAAACTGACTCGTGTGAGGGAGGGGGGAGAAATCCTTCATTCCTGCTCCGAGGTCTATAATAACATGTTTCATAGGTGCCGAGGGAACATTCCCACCACTTGACAGCATGGCAATAGCCTGATCAAAAGAAGGCACTATTTCCAAAGATCAATGCTCCCTAAGGCAGTGAGAAAAAGTGCGCTTTAGTCATTTATTCATCAAGGAGAAGGAACATATTGCTTCCATTAAAGTGTAATATGGCAAATGGCCCCTAAAAAAATGAAGGCAGGGGACACTTATAATTTGGGCTGGTGTTATTTAGTCCCAACAGTCTATATTTTGAAAATTTTCTGTGCGAGTCTTGAAGGGGAAAATTACTAACGCCGTGATATAGATTCTCTCAAATGTGCAGGGAGACGGAAATCTGGAGCACTGAACGAGCAGTTATCCATCACACAGACATTAGGGAGCCCAGAAGATCCAAAAGAAGCCCAATGATGGGTGGCACACAGTCTAGGTCATATTATGCTTTATACTTCAACTTTATTTTTTTTTATCTTTTTTGAATTTTTATTTTATTTAAATAAGAAATGCTGTAAAAAAACACATTCTTAAAATCCAGCAGAAGAAAATAATAGGAGCATATCTCCATATACGAGAAATAACTATAGCACTAGGTCTCTGGATCAGGGGTCCCCAACATGTGGCGCGGGGGGACCTATGATGTGTGGCTCACTGTCTGCCAGTTTGGTGCATTCCTATCAGGTTTAGAGCCGGTCTCCAGATAGTGACTTTTGAGACTCTCCCTGCAGAGAAGGTCAGATCTGGACCCACATATACTGGGTATAGGGGTAATCAGCTAATATTTCAAGCTGGAGAAGGGATGATACTGCCCATTAAAGGGTTGCTTGATTCTAGAAGTGATGGTATTCTTGCATCAAGCACTCCATCCAAACAGAGAGGGCAAGGTGGGAACGCCTAAATATAAGAATACTGCCTATAAGAGAAGAAGGAGGGCACGTGGTCGCAGCGTGATTATATTGTTAACAGTGGGCACTGGCTTTCACTATTGTGGGAGGTGCAGCAAGTATGTCATTATTCAGGGGGCTATATGTGTGGCTCCCGACAGTCTCTAAAGCTGGGTTTACACACTGCAACATCTCAAACGACATCGCTGTAACGTCACCGGTTTTGTGATGCAATAGCGATGTTGTTTGCGATGTTGCAGTGTGTGAAACCTATCAGCGACCTGGCCCCTGCTGTGAAGTTGTAATCGTTACAAATCGTTCAGGACCATTCCTAGGTCCTTTGTTTCCCGCTGTGCAGCATGAAGTTTCAGTGTGTGAAGACTTTGAGCGACTTTGTTAGCAACTTCCCTTTCAAAAGGCTGCTTATCAACGTCCCCAAACAACCAGCTGGGTCGCTCTGCAGGTCCGGATCGCTGTTGAGTTGTTGGCCAGGTTTGCCTGTTTGAACGCTCACCAGAGACTTAGCAGAGACTTAGGGAGGTCGCTATTGCGTCACCAAATAAGAAATAACGTTTGGAACTCCATTCTATGTCTGAACTGGGTGCAAAAACCTAAAAAACATCACTATGGGGAGATAAGGTATGCACACCAGTGACTATGTAAGGGGAATACATGGAATAGCAGAAACTGCTGTGTGAATACTGACATGAAAAATTCAATAGCTATATGTAAGGATGAAATGTGAAAAATGGAACCTGCATTACTGCCATGAATATATGAATAAAGAGAAATTTAGCTACTGAATTGATCAATGCAATAGAGCCCCAACACTACGCCAAAGTATTTCTCTACGTTGGGGTCCCTAGCTTGTGTGTGTCCTCTCATGCAGTTAAAAAACTTACCGTGTATGGGAAGCTGAGACCCAGGCTATATATACGATGTGGATTGGCAATAGGTGTGTGTGGGGAGAATACATTCCATGTATTCCCCTTACATAGTCACTGGTGTGCATACCTTATCTCCCCATAGTGATGTTTTTTAGGTTTTTGCACCCAGTTCAGACATAGAATGGAGTTCCAAACGTTATTTCTTATTTGTTAGTTGTTTTTCGTTTGGGAACCCTCCCCATACACACCTATTGCCAATCCACATCGTATATATAGCCTGGGTCTCAGCTTCCCATACACGGTAAGTTTTTTAACTGCATGAGAGGACACACACAAGCTAGGGACCCCAACGTAGAGAAATACTTTGGCGTAGTGTTGGGGCTCTATTGCATTGATCAATTCAGTAGCTAAATTTCTCTTTATTCATATATTCATGGCAGTAATGCAGATTCCATTTTTCACATTTCATCCTTACATATAGCTATTGAATTTTTCATGTCAGTATTCACACAGCAGTTTCTGCTATTCCATGTATTCCCCTTACATAGTCACTGGTGTGCATACCTTATCTCCCCATAGCTATTGCGTCACCAAACCGGTGACGTTACAGCGATGTCCTTTGCGATGTTGCAGTGTGTAAACCCAGCTTAAGAGATGAATATGGCTCTTAAAGCGGTTGTTTTAAAATGTACTTTGTAATAAAATGATAACAACAAGTTCCAAGATAGGATGTGTATAAGGGTACTTTCACACTTGCGTTCAGCGCAGTCCGTCACTATGGAGAATAGCGCAGTCCGTTAACGCACTGCGCTATTCTCCATAGACTTGTATGGACGACGCACTGTAACGCAAGTGTCAGCGTTGCATCCACTAGACGACGCAGCGTCGTTATTTTGACGCTGCGCCGGGCGGGAGGAACGCAGCATGTAACTTTTTTTGAGCAGCGCAATCCGTAGGATTTCACTGCGCATGCTCTCTCTGGCTCCCTGCACCCGTAACCAAGGTAAATATCGGGTAACCAAGCAAAGTGCTTTGCCGATATTTACCCTCGCTACGTGTGCAGTGAGCCAGACTTCCCCGCTTGCCTCCGCTCCCTCCCGCGCTACACTCCGCATGTATGTACACACACACACACACACACACAACCTGTCCTCAGCGCCATGGCCCGCTCGGCTCCACCCACACTGCACTCCGCCCCCCGCACACATTCTCGGCGGCCGAACGATCAGCTGATCAACCGGCCGCCGGCATGTGAGAGCGCTCAGATGAGCGCCCGGCAGCCGGCTATTGAGAGCGATCAGCTGATCGTTCACAATAGTCTGCTGCCGGTAAAACTGTAAAGAAGGAAAAAAATAAATAAATAAATAAATAAAAGCTTTGCGTTGTTTTGTACGATCCGTTGTGCCACTATATGCAACGCATCCGTTGCAACCGCACACAACGCAATGCAACGGATGCCGTTCAACGCAAGTGTGAAACTAGCCTAAAGAAGAAAAAAGATCCTGTACTGAAGCAATCTTACACATGTGCCTCTGTTATATACTCTGTAATGGCTATGTCTGACCGTACAGGAACATAGTCACACCATATCACATGTACTTGGCTGAGAAGGAAGCAAAAAAAAAAGTACACAGACAAGACAGCACGGGATCACAGGTGATTCTTTCTGGGAGGTAAAACATGTTTGAAAACGGGCAGGGAAATGTTTTACCTCACAAAAGAATCAGCTGTGATCTCCTGCTGTAATGTGTGTATACTCTTTTGCTTATTTCTCAGCCCAAGGGATATGGTATCAGACTATGTTCCTACTCTGTTTCCCCAAAAATAAGACCTATCCCAAAAATAAGCCCAAGTATTAATATTTTGAGCTTTTTGGAGTATGCTTAACATATAAGCCCTACTCCAAAAATAAGCCCTAGATGTGGTTACATAAGGAAGTGTCCAAACAGCTAAAAGAGGTAAAGAATACACCAGGACACTTCATCAAAGACATTAGACATCAAAAATCGGTAGCAGACTATATAAGATATCCCCTGAAAATTAGCCCTAGCGCATCTTTCGGAGCAAAAAATAATATAAGACCCGGTCTTATTTTCGGGAAACTACGGTTTATGATCAGACAGGGCCATTACAAAGTAGATAGTCAGGACACATTTATAAGATTAGCTCAGCACAGGAACATTTTTTTATAGCACATTCAATTGTGGAAATTATTATTATTCCAAGATCTATTGGGTAAAATATACTTAGTTGGTGGAAAACCCTTTTACAATAAAAAGGCTGGGAACCACTGCTTTATGTTAACACCTGGTTGCTGCAACCACAAGTTGATGTTTTTTGTTTTGTTTTTATAAAAGATCCTCATCACTTATCTACAGAATAGGTGGTAAAGCTCTGAGTGTGAGCAGATCCACTGGAGATTCCAATCATCCATTTTTCCTGATTAACTTGAATGGAGCATCATGGTGGTACACATACGTGCTGTATATAGGACTGATGGATATGGCTGATAAACAGTGGCCATTTGACCCTAGAGATCAGCCATATTCCCTCCCCCTGCACCCACAATCATGGGAGAAATATGCAAAAAATGATCCCAGGTTATTTGCAGGGTTTGTACAAGACTGTTTATTTAAAGTACATAGAGGATGCTGCAAACACACAAACTGTGCAGGTAAGATCATCACCACTTTACATTTACCATTTATTTTATTACTAGGCTTAGTGTTCATTTAAGTGTGCCCTCTAGATACCGTCCTAGGCATTACCTGATGATTAACCTTCATAATAGTTAGAAAGTCATTATTCTGATACAGAATTCCAAACTCCGTCTTCTTTGATCAATACGGTTCTGGCCACCTGCGGCTGACACTTGGGGACTTACTTGATGGATTTAAAAAGCTCCTATCCAACTATATGTTAAATCCAAACTAGGGAAGATTCTAAAGGCTCTTTAGTAACCAAGCAAAATGCAGCGAAGACCCCTGTAATGTTTAAAACTGATACATTTAATATATAAAGTTGTGTATGTGTGTATGTGTGTATGTGTGTATGTATGTATGTATGTATGTATGTGTGTGCATGTGTATGTGTGTCTGCTAAAGGAATCCGCACCCTTGCATTTACAAATCACAAAATTTTGCATAGACATCTCATTTGACTCAGAACGTTCTAGACTGTTTTGAGGAGAAATTTTAACCCCGTACTTTACAGTTATTCGACAAAAAAAATGCTTAGTTACTTTTACTGTTTGCATGTGTGAGGAAATATATTGGCTGTTTTGACAGTTAGACCACCTGATAAATATCCAGGCTATAGCAAACAATCACACCTCTGCTTCTCTTTTACTACAGGTCATTAATAGGAGCTCTGATTGTCCTTTGCTGCTTATAGCAACCATTCTTAGAATAAGACAGCTTATGTATCAGTTAATATGATTTCAGTGGTGAAGGAGAGAAAACGCAATAAAGTGGCAGAGAGGGAGCGTGGCAGAGAGGGAGCGTGGCAGAGAGGGAGCGTGGCAGAGAGGGAGCGTGGCAGAGAGGGAGCGTGGCAGAGAGGGAGCGTGGCAGAGAGAGAGCTTGGCAGAGAGAGAGGGAGAGTGGCAGAGAGAGAGGGAGAGTGGCAGAGAGGGAGAGTGGGACTTAGTTATTGTCCTGAGCAATGCCGGGTACTACAGCTAGTTCTTTATAAATTCCAGTTAGCAATTTATAAAACAATAGTGTGATGTATAGTTTATTATTTTATAATGAAAGTGTTCATATTAAAAAAAAAAAATAAAAAAAATACTGAAACACATTGGTTTTAGGTGGGAGGGGGAAGTACCACACTACTCTCCTCTGACTCTGAGTTGCTTACTTTCATAATTCCCAGAATGCACTTCCCCACCAGGCACAGTTTCATCTGTGGTCATCTCTAGAGTTTCACTCAATTCAACTTGAACAATGGACCCCAGGTCTGAGTTTATCTCCCAAAATAAAATTTTTCAAAACTTAATCCAGTGTGTCAGTGGAATATCAATTAAAAATCGTATGTGGTTTTGTGAATATAGTATATTTTCACCTGTCACAGTGCATTGTGCCATCTCTGGCTGCAGTGGTGGACATATGCTGAGTAGTTTACCCACTCTGTCCCTCCTAGTCGTGAACTGTGATCTGAAAGTGAGGCTGCTGATACTATGTGGTAAAGAGAGAAGAGCGAGGGCATGTGAAGTACATGTAAGAAAAGGAGAACCTAAAATAGGAGTGAGACCGGAGAGGAGGAGTAAGAGGACACAGACTGCAATGTAAGAAGAAGAGAACATAAACAGGAGTGAGCCGGAGATGAGGAATAGGCAGAAATGGATTGCACTGTAAGAAGAGGAGGACATAAAGAAGAGAAAACTGACAGGAGTGAGACCAGAGATAAGGAGTAAGAAGACACAGACTGCAATGTAAGAGGAGAACATAAACAGGAGTGAGACCGAAGATGAGGTGTAAATGTACCGCCAATGCAGCAGTCGGATTGCTCGGATCCAGGGTTGCTGTGACTTGAGGGTCTCCGGACACTCAAAAATAAAAGGGGACTATTCACAGGGGATTAGTGTTCATGACGCCAAATGTAGTTCGCGGTAAGGGGAGTACCGCCGCTGCCGATGGGAGTGCTTGGGGGAGATGGAACGGGGCAGCCAGATGACTATCCCTCCACGGGTAGGGGAGGCCATGGACCTCAGGATGGTGGAAGGTGTAAAGAACCGTGGTGCAGGCTAGGCAGGCAGACTCAGGGAGGAGCAGCGTACTCACTCAGGCCGTATGGACGTTGGTGCGACCTTTAAGCAGACTCTGACACAGGAGTAAACCAAGTCTCTGGGTGCCGCTGCCACTCGGGGAAGCTCGTCCGGAAATCCGTCCCCGTCGGTATTGCTGATGGTTCTGGACCTGACTCCATGCACTGTGTTTAGACGTTTCTGAGTGACCCCTTAGCCTAAAGCTGTCGGGGTCCCGCTCCCTATAGTTAAAAAGAGGAGCTGTGCTCTCTATGGCTGACACTTGGGATTTCAGTGGGCTGCATAAGCTGGAAAGCCCTATCCCACTCTGTGTTGGTGCCTTCAATTTCTGAGCTCTTAGGGAAAGTTCATAAAGAGACTATCCTCCACAGTTTAATTATCAGGTTGCGTGAAGCTACTCCGAGATCTAGGGTCCAGTACCCCGCTGTGCTCGGTACCAGTCCGGTTACTAGATTTTCCGGTGCCAACCGTTCTCCAAAACTAAGTCTGGGCACTCTTCTCCAAAACCCTACGACCGGGTCTCCAACTCCTCCGGTCCCAGACCACCGTCTGCGACCTAGCCAACGTCTCCCAGGGAGCTACAACTCCCTCCAGCTCCTCACTCTTTGAGGGCTACTACTCAACTGACTATGACCCGCCCCACCAGTCTGCCTGACCCCTAGGCGGGTGGCCCTTTTCCAGCTAGACCACCCACTGGTGTGCCTGACAGGGTGTGGTGTAAGATGTAGCTAGGATTGGAATGCTGATGGAAGCAATACCAATAGTTAGGATCCCAGAACCATGGAGGAGGAGTTCTGCACCAAAAGAAAAAGGAGTGCAGTTCCCTGTGACACCCTGATAAGATCAGGGGTGTCACATAAACATAAATGGACTGCAATGTAAGAAGAAGAGAACATAGACAGGAGTGAGCCCGGAGATGAGAAACAAGCAGAAACGGACTGCAGTGTAAGAGAACATAGACAACAGTGAGACCGGATATAAAGAGTAAACTGTAATGTAAGAAGAGAGCATAGACAGAAGTGAGAGCAGATATGAGGAGTGAGCATAAATGAACTGCAATGTAGGAAGAGGAGAGCATAGGCAGCAGTGAGACCGGACATGAGGAGTAAGCAGAAGTGGACTACATTGTAAGAAGAGGAGAACATAGACAGGAGTCAGACCGGAGATAAAGAGTAGACAGAAATGGACTGCAATGTAAGAAGAGAACATATACAGGAGTGAGACCGGAGGCGAGTCGTAAACAGAAATGGACTGAAATGTAGGAAGAGAACATAGGCAGGAGTGAGACTAGACATGAGGAGTAAGCAGAAGTGGAAAACAATGTAAGAAGAGTAGAACATAAACATAAACGATATCGGAGATGAAGAGTAGACAGAAATGGACTGCAGTGTAAGAGGAAAACATAGGCAGGAGTGAGACCGGAGATAAGGAGTAAGAAGAAACACACTGCAATACACTTTTGGGAAATTCACATGGGGCAGTCTGCTGCCCGACCACTGGGGGAGACAGGACCAAAATTGCAGAAGAGTGAATGAGGCTGAAAGTGGGGGAAATTACACATGAGAACAGTGTTATCAACACTAATGTGGTTGAAGTAATGATGTTGATCACTTCAGAATTGTTTCTATTCTATTTGTTAGATAAACCCTATTAAGGGCTCATAACACTAGCTAAGTGATATGGTTTCCTACACAGCAATGCTCCCAAATCCAAATGTCCACAATTACTGTACACATTGACCTCACACATTAAAAGTCCCTACACAATGGATGGCCTGATTGATGAAAGACCAAGAGGTCCAACCATCACATATCAGAACATGATGGTGTCCTAAAGATGTGTCATAGCATTACATCATTAAAATTCCCAATTTAAATGGTAAAAGAAGCAAGGAACCTGTCATCTACAGTTGTGTTCACCCTTGATACAATTGGTCCTGACATCAATTCGATCTCAAGCAATCAAATTAAAAAAAAAAAAAAAAAAAAGGTATATATTCTTTTAAAAAAAAAAAAAAAAGTGTGAGAGCCTATCAGTGATGGTTGGCCTCTGTAAAAGGCATATAGGTAAAAGATTTTATTTATAGGGGAGCCTGAGTGACAGACCGATGCAGCATGGCATTCATGCTGGTATAGGCATTTATTAAAGGGAACCTGTCACCTAAAATATGTGTTCTGACCTATCAGCAGACGCATGTGTGCCCCAATTACACCTCCCTACCCATCCTTGTGTTATAAAATTGTATAATATGAAAGTAATAAAAAAAAAAACGTTTTATTACCTTCATATTTCCTATGTAAATAGCAGGGAATATGGTCACAGTGGCGGCGCCTTGCCCTGCATACTTTCCGTGGTGTCATGCCCCTGTGGGCGTTATACCATGGAGTCACATGAGCAACGTCCCCGTCGCTCATTCTATCCTGCGTGCATTGTGGCAGGCTTCGTTTCCGGGTGTTCACGCGCCGGATTCAGATGCGCAGTGCGACTCTGAAACTGACAAGGAGAACCCGGAAGAGAAGCCTGCCGCAATGGTAAGTTTAAACGTAAGTATAAACGATAGAATGAGCGACGGGGACGTTGCTCATGTGACTCCATGGTATCACGCCCACAGGGGCATGATACCAAGGAAAGTATGCAGGGGCAAGGCGCCGCCCCTTTGTCCATATTCACTGCTATTCACATCGGAAATATGAAGGTAATAAAACGTTTATTACTTTCATATTATACAATTTTATAACACATGGATGGGTCGGGAGGTGTAATTAGGGCACACATGCGTCTGCTGATAGGTCAGAACGCATATTTTAGGTGACAGGTTCCCTTTAATCATATGAAATATTTATGTCAAGTTTAGAGACAAGTAGAGAAAAAACATATTTGGATCCACTAGGTGATAAATAAAGAGGAGTAAATAGATTTTCAGGACCTTAGACCAGCGGTCAACCAGTATTCCGTGGCTATTGGATGGAATGCTTGAGGTTTCTACTGACCGCCATTATACTTTGTACTCGAGTCTTGTCGGAGCACCTGATACGCGATCGAGCTCGCAGGGCACTAGTCATAACTGCTTCGTGATACACACATAACATGCAGCCAGGCACGCTAATCAACATAGGAGCAACGTACGCAGTCTTGTAGGAGGCCCAGTGACTTCAAACTACTGACCTGGATGCTGGATTACGGGACTGGAGATGTATTCATTCATCTCTAGTGATAAATGTTAGATCCTCAGGAGTATGACTGACAGGACACACTGTAATTGCTAGAATGGTTGACTGCAGTGCGTATGGTAGTTATTGAATCAGTCAAGTGTAGGTAAAAATGATTCTTTCTGAAATAGGCATTTCATTTCTTCACGTTATAAAGCTAAAATAGGCAATATTAAGTGCATGTATACTATTATATGAAGACATACATATATAGTTTGGATTTCAGATTATATCTACATGCTCTGTACAAACCTCTTTTGTGGAGCAGGACATAAAAGAAGTTGTACATTCAATTGAGTAGGCGGTCTCCGAGGCTTGTTTATAGACCCAATAGTCTTCAGAATTCAGCTGCTCCATAAAAGCTATAACGGATTCATGAACACTGGGGTATGCCGTACGAAACGGCAGGTCGACAGATAAGAGAAACAAAGCATTCATCAGACTCTCCGGCAACACATGATTTGCCTTAACAAAAAGAGAAAAGAACAAACATGTAAAAAACCTCCATACATATAACACACTTCAATAAGGTCAAGACTCTGTGCTCGGCGCCCACCGTCGGCTACAGCCCCAATTTTACTAATATTTAAATATTTTATTGAGAAGCATTATATTTAAATATTTCATTGTGAGACACAAAGACATAAAATCCCGCCATCAATGTGCCCAGTGCAGTTCCCTTAAGGACCAATTTGGAGAAGCTTGTTCAGTGAGCTCTCGAGCTTTCTATGGAATATTGCCGGAGCTGATTATAATTCCTAGCTCTACTGTAATGTCTTCAGAAATCAACCCCACTAAAGGGAGTCACTTTTGTGACTTAATGTGCTTAGCACAGCATGTATTTTCAATGACTAGGAATATGAGCAGAATATCAACCTATCCATGCTGTCCTCATTATTTTTAAGCCACTGGAGTGAAGCACAAATCTATCACAAAGGATGTTTTGCTTCCTTTAAATCCGGCAGTTTGTGAAAACTTGATCGGATGTACAAAACCGTTCTGAATTGGAATTACGAGCGAGCGCCAACAACGGCGGAGCAGAGGTGGAGAGTGAATACTATGCAAACAGAGCGGGGGGCTCTTTCACCATCAGGAACAGGGCATTTTTCTCTTATTTTTTCAGCCTCGACTTCTAAAACCCATGATATTTTTTTCCTTTCGACACAGCTGTACTAAGGCTGGTTAGGTTACCAAGTTGCATTTTTTTTTAAATAATGCCATTTAACTTACTATATAAAATATATAATAGTCTAAAAAAAAAAATAGCAATTCCGCTGACGTTTTTTATCTTGCTATTACCATATCCGCTGCGTGATTAACATTTCCTGTCGCATTTATTAAGAGGGTGATAAACATCACGGGGATGTTTATGTAACAATAATGGTTTGTGTCACCATAATATGAACAAATATTGCAGCCTGGAGTGATCATGTGCGGCTGTATTCACTGCCCCCTGCGCATCATCATCAGTGCGGGGGGCAGTGAATCAGTACACATTACTCACCGTCCCCTGCATCATTGCGATCTCATGTCTGTGCCGGTCAGCTGACTTGCGTGGAGGCTAGCGCCGGCCACACGTGTCCACACGCAGCTGCCGGCACAGACCACCGGAGTACATCGCGATGCTGCAGGGAGACGGGGACGGCTCCACTCAGCGGTGCTGCCGCTGACCTAGTCAGTAAGAGGAGCGGTGCTGCAGGGAGTGAGGTAAGGTGAGTATGAACGTTTATTTTTTTTATGTGCCACAGGATGCGGCCATACACCAGGATGAGGGTATATAGCAGGATAGGGGTATATTATGAGCAGCATGGGGGAGTATATGAGCAGGATGAGGGTATATGAGCAGCATGGGGAGTATATGAGCAGCATGGGGAGTATATGAACAGGCTGGGGAGTATATGAGCAGGACATTACCCCATAACAGTGTCCGCAGCAGATCCTCGCCCCATAAGTGTGTCATGACCACATTTTTTGCTTAAAATTTTATTTTCCTATTTTCCTCCTCTAAAACCAGGGTGCGTCCTATGGTCCGGTGCGTCTTATAGTCTGAAAAATACGGTGTGTATATATATATATATATATATATATATATATATATATATATATATATATATATATATATATATATATATATATATATATATATATATATATATATATATATATATACATACATACATACATACATACATACACATATATATACACACCGTATTTTTCAGACTATAAGGCGTCTTATAGTCTGAAAAATACGGTGTGTATATATATATATATATATATATATATATATATATATATATATATATATATATATATATATATATATATATATATATACACACACACCGTATTTTTCAGACTATAAGACGCACCGGACCATAGGACGCACCCTGGTTTTAGAGGAGGAAAATAGGAAAATAAAATTTTAAGCAAAAAATGTGGTCATGACACACTTATGGGGCGAGGATCTGCTGCGGACACTGTTATGGATTAATGTCCTGCTCATATACTCCCCAGCCTGTTCATATACTCCCCATGCTGCTCATATACTCCCCATGCTGCTATATACCCTCATCCTGCTCATATACTCCCCCATGCTGCTCATAATATACCCTCATCCTGGTGTATGGCCGCATCCTGTGGCACATAAAAAAAATAAACGTTCATACTCACCTTACCTCACTCCCTGCAGCACCGCTCCTCTTACTGACTAGGTCAGCGGCAGCACCGCTGAGTGGAGCCGTCCCCGTCTCCCTGCAGCATCGCGATGTCCTCCGGTGGTCTGTGCCGGCAGCTGCGTGTGGACACGTGTGGCCGGCGCTAGCCTCCACGCAAGTCAGCTGACCGGCACAGACATGAGATCGCAATGATGCAGGGGACGGTGAGTAATGTGTACTGATTCACTGCCCCCCGCACTGATGATGATGCGCAGGGGGCAGTGAATACAGCCGCACATGATCACTCCAGGCTGCAGTTGCCAGGGGTGATCATGCGGGCCGACTGTTTATCCCTCGCCCATCATCCCGAAAACCTGTCAGTGCCGGGTTCAGCGCTGAGAGAGGGGCGGGAGGATGGGCGTGCATATTAAATGAGCGGGCCCACGTGGTCACGGCAGGCTGCTACAGCCTGCTCGTGCCCCCGATGACCCGCTCCACCGCAGCACCCACAGTCAGACCATAAGACACACCCCCCACTTTCCCCCAACATTTGGAGGAAAAAAAAAAGGTTATATATATATATATATATATATATATATATATATATATATATATATATATATATATATATATATAGATATATATATATATATATATATATCTATATATATATATATATATATATATATATATATATATATACACATATACACACACACACATATATATATATATACACACACACACATATATATATATACACACACATACATATATATATATATATATATATGTGTGTGTATATATATATATATATATATATATGTGTATGTGTATATATATATATATATATATATATATATATATATAACCTTTTTTTCCCTCCAAATGTTGGGGGAAAGTGGGGGTCCACATATATATATATATATATATATATACACATACATATATACACATACATACATACACACACACACACATACAATATATACACATGCATACACAACCACATATACAACCATATATCCAAGCAGTGTGTGGATTTCATGTGTGTGTGGGGTGGGGAGATGTAGTTGTCTATAGTCTCCACAAGGGATAAATAATGTGATAAACAGTTTGGACCGCTACGTATGTGGCGATACCAAAAATGTCACTTCTTTCCTGAAACAAATGCTGGCACCTATTGTATACCGTTCTGGATGGATTACCAGCAGATTCTGAACGCACAAAAAGGATGAATGTGAACGTCCACTTGCGGCAAAGGGTTAAAAATGTATTTCCTATATCTTAAATTGCTAGAATAAGTGACTGTAATTAAGATATTTAGGGTTTACATGATCAAACGAGCACTATGTGAAAAAGAGCAGGTACAATAAAGTAAAACGCGTGCAGCAGATATGTGGACAGGCAGAGGGCAGCAGAGGCCCAGGAATAGCACGAGACGCAGGAAACTCTACAAGACGGCAACCCAACGAAAAACAGAGAGAAGCTCAAGATGTTGTAGAAAAAGGAAATTACAACTGTATTTTGGATGATCAGAACAATATTCAATGGGAAACCATCCAGCAAACATGGAACTTCTATCTATACATCTCTTACAGGGTTGCAATTAGTATTCTAGCACTATGTATTATACAAGCGATGTTGAAGTGAAATCGAGCCCAGGAAACACTATATGATATAATGCAAGGCGTGAAAGATATGTGGAAGAACAAAAGACAGAATTTTACTTTAGTGAAGAAACAAAGACAATAACATCTTTATATGCGGAGAGGCGGTAATCCATTATTAGGAAAGCAAAACCAGTGCAAAGAAAGAGTGGAGGCGCTGTCCTCATCAGCCAGATCAGTTCACCTAAAGGGAAGCTGTCACCAGGTTTTGCCACCTAATCTGTGAGAAGCATAATGCAGAGATGGAGACCCAGATTACAGTGATGTGTCACTTATTGGCCTGCTTAGTGTAGTTTTGATAAAATCACTGTTATCAACAGGAGATTATCATTAGAGAACTAGTGAACCTGCTGCCATATAGTCCTCTATATTCACAAGCCCTATATAACCCCACTCCCACTATTGGTTGACAGCTTTCCACTTATGCACAGTGTACACAGAAAGCTGTCAATCAGAGGTGTGGGCAGGGCTACACAGAGCTCAGCATTCTGAGAATTGGTACATCTGCCACAGATAAAACAATGATATAATAAAAAAAACTGCATCAATCAGGCCAGTAAAGCTGGTGTCACACATAACGACGACGACAACGACGTCGCTGCTACGTCACCATTTTCTGTGACGTTGCAGCGACGTCCCGTCGCTGTCGCTGTGTGTGACATCCAGCAACGACCTGGCCCCTTCTGTGAGGTCGCCGGTCGTTGCTGAATGTCCAGCTTCATTTTTTGGTCGTCACTCTCCCGCTGTGACACACACATCGCTGTGTGTGACAGCAAGAGAGCGACGAAATGAAGCGATCAGGAGCCGGCACTGGCAGCTGCGGTAAGCTGTAACCAGCGTAAACATCGGGTAACCAAGGGAAGACCTTTCCCTAGTTACCCGATGTTTACGCTGGTTACCAGCCTCCGCTCTTGCTGCCAGTGCCGGCTCCTGCACTGTGACATGTGGCTGCAGTATGCATCGGGTAATTAACCCGATGTATACTGTAGCAAGGAGAGCAAGGAGCCAGCGCTAAGCAGTGCGCGCGGCTCCTTGCTCTCTGCACTGTGACATGTAGCTGCAGCACACATCGGGTTAATTAACCCGATGTGTACTGTACCTAGGAGAGCAAGGAGCCAGCGCTAAGCGCGGCTCCCTGCTCTCTGCACATGTAGCACAGCGACGTTATGATCGCTGCTTCTGCTGTGTTTGACAGCTAAGCAGCAATCATAACAGCGACTTACAAGGTCGCTGTTACGTCACCGAAAATGGTGACGTAACAGCGACGTCGTTGTCGCTGTCGCTTAGTGTGACACCAGCTTAAGTGACACATTACTGGAATCTCTGTCCCTAATCTTATTGCTCACGGGTTGGGATTGAAAAAACCTTGTGACAGATTCCCTTTAACGTGGGAAGGTATTTTATAGATTGTCAATGTGGCATTTATCTATTAGTGACTGGCTTTAGAGATTAGGGTATATGGTGCATTCACCAAAAATGGATCATCTGACACAGACATGTGAACAGCGATAATAATTTAAAGGGATTGTCCAGGACTTACAACTTACTGCCCCACATGTGGGGGCGGTCAGCAGACCCCACTGCCGCTCAGCCCCAATTACCTTCAGTTCCCCAGTATCATCTGATGGGAGGGGGAGGCTTGTGTCTTATCCTTCAGCCATCTCAGATTGATGGTCAAATCTAAGTGCCGGTCACAAATATCTTAAGTCCTGGACCTCACCTTTAATGCATGAGCTTGGACCGCCACTGTGTCTGAGAAAGGAAAGGTGCATAGCCCATAGAGGGGTTCTCCAGTTATAAGATATTGAGGACCTATTGCTGGTATAGGAGTCAATAGTCAATCAGCTGTATTCGCTTTGATCAGATCTAATAATCGGAATTGTAATGAGCAGCTATGTTGAATACGGCAGATCCAGTCCTTCTCTCTACTCGGCATCGGCCGCTACATTGAATGGAGCCTCACAGTTTATATCTGTCCTTTACTGGAGTTAATGCCAATATGTTAATCACATGAGAACAAAATCATTGAGAATGCTGCAATGTGCCCGATCCTTCTTCCCCCCACAGTCAGCCACCATCAGGGAACTGTATGGACTCCCTCAGACATGATGGGCAATAAGCCTGATATTGATCTAATGTATATGGGAACCTTAGGGAAAAAAATGGGTCAATCACTGGAAGTCTGGTTTTTGTAAAGATCTGTGAGTGGAACCAAAGGTGGAGCTACCATTTTGGTAAGGAACACGTTTACGCCCTCCATGATGTCATCTTCAGACACACATGTTTATGTGGCATCTGAAAACTTTGGGCAGATTTATTTTTTAAAAATACTATAACCTAAGCTGAAAGGGAAACGGCACAGTAGGGTCTTATCCGGGACAAAAACAGGTGTATGCTCATCTTGGAGCTGAAGAAAATCGCATGTAAAGCTAGAAATCAGCTGCTGCAGAACTGCAGACTCCAACAAGCAATGGTGAAGGAAACATTGATCGACACAGGTTCAGACAATGCGGTATGCAATACAACACTGGTTTATTTTATCTATGCGTTTTGAAGTCTCAGACTTCTCTTGATCCTGAGCAAGAAGTCAGAGACTTCAAAACGCATAGATAAAATAACCACTGTTTTATAGAATACGGCACTGTCTGAACGTCTGTCAAGTAGCGCAGGACTTAAAGGGGTATTCCCATCTCCAAGATCCTATCCCAATATGTAGTAGGTGTAATAATAATAATAATAATAATAATAATAACAAATGCCTCCAATTAGAAATGTAGCATAGTTCTCCTGATATCCATGTCTCTTACCTCATATACAAAGCATTGCAGCTTAGGTATCCATGGTTACATCCACTTATACAGCGACAATATGGGTAAGGACACACCACGGCGAGTAATACGGAGCAAGTGGATTGTGCCAAAAAAAGAAAAAAAAAAAAAACGCATTCCGCTCTGACCAATGTTACTCTATGGGGCCACTCCCATGTGTGATTTGTTGCTCAGCCCTAATCGGACCAAGGACACAATCGCAGCATGCTGCGGGTGGAATCCGATTCTTTTTCACTCACACTCATAGACTTATATGGGTGCAAGAGAAACATTGCACTGCACTGGCATTACACCGAAATGCAGTGCGATGACATCAGCTGATAATGGAGGCAACAGGGAGATTAGTCCCTCCATCTCCTCCGCAGCTGTGATCAGATCGCAGGATAGCATTACAGTATATTGACACTTAGCTCACACTCCCAGCAGAATGGAAGCCGGGGGTCAATAGTAGAACGCATCAGATGTTCTCGAATTGGATGCTAAATGCCAGTATGTCCTTAGCCTTAGTCAGTTGGTTGCTCATGGTTGTAACCATGGATATGGTACGTAGGGTAAAATGCCCTGCACATGAGGTAAGAGACATGGCTATATCAGGAGAGCTATACCACATTTCTAATTGGAGGTACTTGCCAATATTATTGTTCTTATTCCACCTACTACATAATGGGATAGGATCTTGGAAATGGGAATACTCCTTTAACTACATAATTTCCTTCGCCATTAAAAATACTATAAAACGTATACATGGTAGCAAACCAATTTTGGTTCAGCATGTATGTCCCCAAGAGCAGAATATATCGTGTATAGCAATAAACATCTGGATATTACACTTGCATATCATGTGCCCTGGCACTGCATTATTTCACAATGCTTTATGGACAGATCAATAGCATATATAGATAAACTATTCCCAGCTGTAAATTTCGGTGTGGAGAGTGGTCGCACAACACCTTCAACTGCAAAGTGGAGTGAAGCCGGCAGCGTATAACCTGGGGCATTAATATTAACCAAAACAATCTGGAGAGAGAAGCCTTTTAAAGGTTTGTGCTTTTCAGGCTTGTTCTTCATCTCTTACCTTCTCCACTGGGATAAGTGTTTGCAGAAGTCGCATTGTAAAGAGAGAGATGCTGATAAATGCCATTCTGGGGCTCACAACAGAGGAGTCAGGCTTCTCACAGCCACCGCTATTTTTATGATACAATATAGTCTCCCCAAGTGCATCAAGCACGAAAAGCAGTTTACATCTCTGGAAAAGCAAGAGGCAAAACACACTTATTACATTACTGGAAAAGGCCTAAATCATATAAGAAGTGTGCAATGTACAGCAGAAAATCCAAAAAAAATCATTGATAATTAAGTTCTGCCGCCCCGCTGTCCATGCATAACCTTTGGAAGAAGAAGAAATAGCAGAGAAATAAAAGGCGTTATTGACATTGTCTTAGTGTTTGCCTTCTTAGGTTGCCATAGCAACCGGGGCGGCAGGCTAGGCCTTTATATCCACGGGAGCCAAGAAGTGCCTGGACAGCAAGTTTATATTGATGCAAACTTAATATAGGATGGACTGCTAATATCATTTAATTGCACGACGCGGAGATATTTAGCACATACATTACTCTTGGCATAATCACAATATCGCTCGCTCACCAGTTCCTGTCCTATGAGACTCCCGTCCTCCCAGACATTTTCTGAAATGGCCTCGCAGAGAAGGCCCGAGTTTTCAGTAAGCAGCTCAAGGACCAAGATCAAAAGCTTCCGCCTTTCTGTATAAAAAAAAGGGACAAAATATTAACAATTTTAATAATTGGAATAAGATACGCTGCTCTTTTTGCCGCGTTTTTGGGTGCAATTGGTTGTCCAAAATTGCATGCATTGCCTTCCCCAGCAAAGTCTATGAGGACTCCAGCTGTGACTGGAATCCATCTGAGTAACGTCACCGCTGATCGCGCGGTTCCCTTCAGTCACCGCCTGACTACACGGCGAGCAGTCATGTTCTATGGCTCTCGCTGTGAGATTCAGATGTAGCAGAGCTGGAAGCGTCGTGGGACCTCGTGTGGATTACGTCGGACCTGCGGGGGTGTTTTGAAGGTAAATAAAGTGGTGAAAGAGGGTGCTTTTTTGTTTTTTATTTCAAATAAAGGATTCTTGGGGTGTTTGTGTTTATTTACTTTCACTTCCAGATTAGTGATTGGGCTGTCACAGACGCCTGCCATCACTAATCTAGGACTTAGTGGCAGCTATGGGCTGCAATTAATCCCCTATTAAACCGATTGCCACCACACCAGGGCAATCGGGAAGAGCTGGGTAAAGTGCCGGGACTGTCGCATCTAATGGATGTGGCAATCCGGGCCACTGCTGGCTGATTTTTAGTGATGGGGGTGTCTCAGACGCCTGCCATCACTAATCTAGGACTTTTTGGCAGCTAAGGGCTACCATTAACTCCTTATTACTCCGATTGCCATCGCACCAGGGCAATGGGAAGAGCAGAGTCCAGTGCCAGAATTGGT
The DNA here is from genome assembly GCF_048569485.1 of Anomaloglossus baeobatrachus. Classification (NCBI taxonomy): domain Eukaryota; kingdom Metazoa; phylum Chordata; class Amphibia; order Anura; family Aromobatidae; genus Anomaloglossus; species Anomaloglossus baeobatrachus. The sequence goes on from NC_134358.1 coordinate 195,002,680, forward strand.
GTATCTAATGGATGCGCCACTTCTCGGGTGGTTGCAGGCTGCGATACTTAGGCTGGAAAAGGCGAAATAATGAAGGCCCTTACCACCCTAATAATATCAGCCTACAGTTGTCTGCTGCACCTTGGATGGTTTTAGAAAAATGGGGGGGGACCTGACGTCTTTTTTTTTTTTTTTAATAAATTAAGCATCCCCTCATTTTTTCATAACCAGCCAAGGCACAGCAGACAGCTGAGGGTTACAGCGTGCAGTTGCTGCTGTTCCTGTGCTGGATATGAAAAATAGGGTGACCCCATATAAATTTCTTTTACTAAAAAATAATTAAAAAAAAAATAGCTGGTCAATTCGAGCAATTCTGTTATTTCTTTCTATTCTGTTCCTTCTTATTAACTATTCTACAAGTTCTTTTTATCTATTCTATATGTTTTATCTATTTTTTCTATCTATATATACTAGCTATCTATCAATTGTCCTATCTTATTTTGCTTCTCTTTTAAAAAACGCATTCACAAAAACACGGCAAAAAAAAGTGAACAAAAAGGATGCGTTTTTTGGATGCGTTTTTACCGCGGGTGTGTTTTCTTTTTTAGGCTAATAACGTGGATCTTTGTGGTCACCACAAAGATGCAGTGTGCGCATATAGCCTTCCTGCATTTCTGACCTGTGTTTTTGAACTGGATATAGTGAAAATATAGTGAAAAACGCATGTGCAAAAACATACCCATCATTGGACCAAAAACGCATGCATTTTCGGCCAGAGGGTGCGTTGTTTTGCATGAAAAAAACAAAACTGCAGCGTGCGCACATTAGCCTTAAAACATTGTCCAATACGATGCCACTGCACAGCATAAAATAAAAACCAAACAACCAAACAAAAAGAAACTGTTTACTGACCTCCCGACCTAGCCCCTTTCCTCTGACCCACTAGTCACCTGACAATGTGACCTGACTACTACAGCCAATCAGCAGCAATAGATCAGCTGCAGCCTTCACTACTGACTTGTTGCAGTGGTCATGCATGTGACACGGTTTCATTGAAAGCTGCTCTGGCAAAATAGTGAAGGCCACAGTCTATCAGCGGCTGCTAGTTGGCTGACTATGTATGACAGGACCACAGGGGGACACAGCGCTGAGATTGGAAGATTGGCGCCGGTCCAGGAGGTAAGTCTTCAGGTCTTTTTATTTTATCCTGCACCATGGATCTGTTGAGAACGGGTGGCCTAGTTCCCAGTTGCGGACAGTATACTACTTCCACGATTTCACATTTAGTTGCTACAACGTAGCCTCGATGTTCCTAAGTTAATGCTATCCATACATGTAAAAGGGTTTTTGGTTTTGGTTTTTTTTTACCCCTTTTAACTCCTGCTGATCCCCTCTTGCACACGGAGTTTCTTCCTCCGGTAAAGACAGACATACAACTGCTGCAACCAATTAGTGGCTGCAATGATAACACTGCAACTGGTGATTGCCTGCAGCAGTCAGATACTCTAAGATCAGAAAAGACTGCACAAATACAGTCTCTGTACATCTTGTTCTGGCCGTAAGGACAAGTGAGAAACCTTTGTCTTTGCGGATAACATACATTCCCAGAACATATATTCCTAATTTTGTCTAATTAATATTAAATACAGTATATGTGTATCTATAGACATATAATATACACTATATATTAATATAATGTCATCAGTTCTAATTATGACACATAGTAAATGCCAGCACAGCCCACTAATGGAAGAAGAGAATGAATACAGGGTCATCTCATGCAGATAATTACTATATCTGTAGGGTTTGGAATGTCTTGCGTGTCCCTTACATCCTACAACTTAGAGTCAGATTTTACAGGTAATCAGATAAGCCAGAAATCATCTAGAATTGCCAATTATTTTATTACATTGTGACAATGAAGGGAAACAGACCTGCTTTGAGCAAGGGTGCAGCATTTTCCAAAACAAGAACACAAAACTGAGGCAGACTGATCTGTTGAAATTGTAGATCTAAGGCATCTTCATTTTCAAGCTCTGTGGGGTCTGAAGGGCCTCTGTCCATTGGGGACCAGTGTGGGGTCCGGGAGTTTGCGTGCGCCTGAATACTGTTACCACTTGAAAGAAGAATGAAACATTTCAATTGCGTTGTGTCACTTAACATCAGATAATACAGATGAGTAGAGAAGAGATAGATTTCTGAGTACCCAATAGGATTCTGCTATGAGAATAAAGCATCTGTACACATTAGATGGCTGTGGGATAAATGATGTATCGGCCAGCAACTATCTCAGCCGTCTCTCCCATATACAGGAGAGGTCGCTCAGCTGAGAACTCCTGTGCTCTCCATGAAAGATTCGCCACCAGAGAAGTCCAGAAGCGGCATATCCCAGGGAGTACAAAAGGATCGACAGCAATTCTGAATGCGGCAATACCAAATATGTGTATTTTTTATCATTTTCAATGCAGAGAATGGGGGGTGATTTGAACTTTTATAGATTTTATTTTTTTTTTATATTTTTTTTATTTTACTAGTCCCCCTGGAGGACTACAAGGATCAGCAGTCTGATCACTGATTCATTTCTATTAATCAGAGTTGCACAGCTCTGATCAGCAAAAATGCAGCACTCCTGTTAGAGCCGCTGCTCTGTCGGCTGTAACAGGAACTACATCATAATAGGGACAAGAGTCATCACATGGCCTGTCACTACCATAGCAACCATCAGCTCCCAGTGATTGCGTCACAGGGTCTCCGATGGCAGCGGGGAAAGGAGAGTTCCCTACCGTGGCCATTTAAATTGCGCTGTCACATTTTGACAGTGCGATCTAAGGGGTTAACAGGCTCGCGTGGATCGCGGATCCACACGTGCCTGATAGCCGCACGTTTGCTGTTCAAATCAGCAGATATGTGCAGGGATTGCCAACATCTCACTGCAGCAGCCGGTGGTGATTACCCCTTCATGATTTAAGCCGTACCGATACATCCCTGGTCGTGAAGGGGTTAAATCACTTGGTCACATTTTTGCTTTTTTTGGAGGTTTGTTAACTAGAAAATAATAAAGTATTTAATGTTTTATTCAGTATAAGGGATAATATACCTTCTCTTTGTTATCATCTGGAATTATCATTGCCTGGACAACACAAGTCTGACCACGCCCCCTTCCCCTTTGATAAGCAGTTCTCTATAGACATTATACAAAGAGAGCATGGTGTGGGCGAGGTCAAATTTTTCAGCTCTGTTGCATTCTTCAATTAAACAAATCTGTGTCCAAACTGCTGCACTAAGGAAAACTACGTGATACATTGTTGGATTCAGGATATCTTTTCCTACAATATACTGCTCTCAGATGAGGCAGCAAAAAATGAAGACAGATTTCCTTTAAAGTTAGTATCTAATTAAAGTAGATCCTATAAAAATAAGCTGCTGGCACATATTTGGGCGGCATTCTATTGATGGGCTCCCAAGTACTCAGCAAGGGAACAGGATACAAATAAAGCTTTTTTTCTCCTTTCTGTAATTTCACTATAGAACACTAGTAAGATACAGTACTTTGAAAAACTATTCATACCCTGTGACCTTTTCTACACTTTTATCACATTACACACACAAACAAATGTACTTTGTTGGGATTTTATGTGGTATGCCAACACTAAGTAGCAATTATCTGTGAAGTGTAAAGGAAATTATATATGGCTTTCTAAATATTTTCAAAATCTAAATTTGTAATATTCATTTGTATTCAACCCCCTGAGTCAATTTGTAGAAGCATCTTATGCTGTAAGTACTGTAGCAAGTCTTTTGAGGTATGTCTCTAATGGCTTTGAACATCAAGGGGCTGATAATTCTGCCCATTCTTCTGAGCAACCTAGCTCTAGCTCAGTGAGATTGGATGGTGAACATTTGTGACCAGCAATTTTCAAGTCTTGTCACAGATTTTCGAGATATAGGTCTGGACTATGACTGAACCAAACACATGAATATGCTTTGAGCTCAATCATTCCATTGTAGCTTTGGCAGCATGCTTGGGGTTGTTTTATAGCCTCCAATAGGTTTTCCTGCAGGTTTGCTGTATATTTAGCTTAATCCATCTTGCTATCAACTCTGACCAGCTTCCCTATTCCGGCTAAAAAAAAAACATCCCCGACAGCATGTTGCTGTTGCCACCATGTTTGATGGTGGGGATGGTGTTTCCAAGGTAATGTTCAGTGTATATTTTCACTTAGCATTTTGCATTTAGCACAGAAAGTTCTACATTGATCTCATCTGACCAGAGCACCTTCTTTTGCACACCATTTTGGGCACATAGCTAACATTTGGAAAAAGGTACTCTCATCAGATCAGGCCACAAGTTTATATTGGGATAGACCAGACTGTTTATGGATGCAGCAATACCAGTTGATTTTTTTTTTCATTTCTTTTTATGAAAACTGTGAAGAGGGGTGTGATATGAACATATTTTTTTCCTTACTTTTTAATTCCCCCTATATACTTTAGCCTAACATCATTTGATCACTTGTACCATATACTGTACTGCTGTACAATAGTATTGCAGTACATAATATAAATCACAACACCCTCACTCAGCAGGTTTCAGACTGCCATAGTAACCTATTGTTCCCCTGCGATCACGTCCCTGGGAGCCAGTAAGCGTGCGCACTGACCGCGCTATTTACATGCAATTGTCAGTGATGAACAGTGACATCTTTATGGTTAAAGAGGAATGATCCCGGATAGTGTGGATCACTGCTGTTATGGGCAGAAGCTGGTTATTTATTACACTCCACATCTGCCCTGTATGGTGATGAGTCTACGCTATACACAAGCGCCAAAACTGTGACATACATGACCAGCAGGGAGTGAGAAGGGGGTGAAGGCTATGTGCATCGTCATAGATTTCTTTTGATTGCTCATGTACTTTTTAAGTGCAAAATTAAGTAAAATAGTCTTTATTAAAAAGATTATACCATTTTTCTGCTTCAGATTGTCTGTAAGTCCACTATCTAGCAAAGTGCTATACAAAAAAAGACACCAAAATGGTTTCCGCTCTGCTCTGGCAGCTCTCTGCATCCCTCCATTTCATTTCTCAGTGTAAGGCCAGGGTCACACTTGCATATGGCATGTGAGAAAAGCGGGTGCTATATGCTAATGACACTCGGATTAAACTCTGCCAGCGTGAGCCGAGTGTCATTATTCCGATTCTCTCGCATTCAAGAGTGGGATCACAGGTGAGACGATGGAGAGATTAATTTCTCCATCTTCTCCATTGTTTGTCTCTGTGTATATCGCACTGCACTCGGATGTCTTCCAAGTGCTGATCATTGTTTCTCAAGCACCCATAGACTTGTATGGGAGCGTGTGATCCAAGACCCTGCCATTCACAACATGCAGCAAATTTTTGCTCATGCCGAATCACAGATCTGCTCTGCCTCGCTGACTAACATTGCTTCTGAGTCACAAGAAACCTTCATGCAATAAGCACAAAAGCTAAAGTGTAGTGGCCAAACCAGGGACCACAGAGGGCAGTTTTTTTTTAGCAGGACAAACTCAATGCTTTGTTTATATTTTGAAGGCATTTCTGCTGGTTCACACCCCAACCCCCCAAAAAATATATAAATAAAAACAGTGATAAAGTTTCATGTACACCAAAAGCCTGGATTGCTCTGCAGCTGCTATAAAACAAAGTTGTAAAAAATACCTGTTAAGATACATGTAAAACTAAATTGTCAAGATATTGCTTCATAAAATGCTATAATCTCTGCTGATCTAGTGGATGCGCCACCGTACTGTCAGATACTATGCGTTTCTCTCCTAACATTTTACAACCAAAGCAAGTTTAAAAAAAACCCAACATATTTTGTGATATATTCCTAGTGAAACATAATAAGCAAATACTTAATTTTCACTTAATATTCAGAGAAATAAGCAACAACACAAAAACAAAAACCTATTACTTGCTCAAACTGATTGGTATGGACAAATAATATATATTTATAGAAAAAAAATTCATGTTAATATTTATTAAATGCGATACACCATAATATGCATCATATACCGTATTTTTTGGACTATAAGACGCACCGGACCATAAGACGCACCCTGGTTTAAGAGGAGGAAAAAAGGAAAATAAAATTTTAAGCAAAAAATGTAGTCACGACATGATAATGTCCCCAAATTCTCTACTAAGGTACCCCATCCTGGTAATGATCCTCCTGCCTTGTATATGATCCCCATCCTTGTATATATGTCCCTCATCCTGGTATATATTCCCATCCTGCCCATATACAGCTATCATGGTAAAGCCCCCATCCTTCTACATATCGCCATTCTGGTATATGCCCTTATCCTGCTATATACCCCCATCCTGCTATATACCCCCATCCTGCTATATACCGCCATCCTGCTATATACCACCATCCTGCTATATAATGCAATCCTGCTCTATAATGCCATCCTGCTATATAATGCCATCCTGTTATACACCCCCATCCTGCTATATACCCCATCCTGCTATATGCCCTCATCATGCTATATACCCCCATCCTGCTATATACTGCCATCCTGCTATATACCGCCATCCATCCTGCTATATACCCCCATCCATCCTGCTATATACCCCTATCCTGCTTTATGACCCGCTACATGTGGCACACAAAAAAAAAAAAATAAATGTTCATACTCAACTTTCCTCGCTCCATGCAGCATCGCTCCTCCTCCTGTCAGTACCGGCAGCATCGCCGCTGGAGTGTGGAGCTGTCACCGTTCCCCTGCAGCATCGCGATCTCCTCCTGTCTGCCTGTCAGCTGACCTGTGTGGAGACTAGCGGTGCGCACAGGGATGACGTCATCGCTGTGCTCACCGCTTCTACACAGATCAGCTGGCCGGCAGACAGGAGGAGATTGCGGTGCTGCAGGGGAACGAGGACAGGTGAATACAATGATTCATTGCCCCCCGCGCTGATGATGATGCACGGGGAGCAGTGAATACAGCCGCACATAATCACTCCAGGCTGTAGTTGCCAGGGGTGATCACGCGGGCCGGCTCTTTACTATGCGTGCACCCCCCGCCCATCATCGCTGGCTTCAGCGCTGAGGAATGATGAGTGGGAGGATGGGCGTGCATATGAAATGAGCAGCATCACGTGGTCACGACAGGCTGCTACAGCCTGCTCATGCCACAGATGACTCGCTCAGCACCCTCATTCCTCTCAGCCACATTCAGACTATAAGATGCACCCCACTTTCCCCCAATATTTGGGAGGAAAAAAGTGCATCTTATAGTCCGAAAAATACGGTAAGTGATGTCAGCTAGATTTATGGAAAACGAGCATCATTTGTAACCTGTTTAGGGGTCTGACTACACAAGTCACAATAGCTATGCCAATATGTGGCATAAGTGGTCATGAAGAAGCATAGGAAACAAATGGTCCTCCTCAAGTGTCTAGTATTTATTTTATTCTAATATACAGCCCCATTAAATCCTCAGCGCTTTACAGATGTGATCATCCCTGTCCCCACTGGTGCCCACAATCTAAATTCCCTATCAGAATGTCTTTGGAGTATGTGAGGAAACCGGAGAACCCAGAGGACACCCATGTAAACACTGGGACAACATACAGACTCCTTGCAGATGTTGTACGTGGTGGGATTTGAACACAAGACCCCAGCGATGTAAGGTTACAGTGCTAACCACTGATCCACCATGCTACTAACCATTGAGGCACGTGACGCTAACCAGTGACCGTGGCATCCTTTATATTAGGCACCCTCCATAATGATGATAAATTTAACGAGATGACAATACATCACATTACAAGGAAACAGAATATTCCTGCGTATGTATATCTAGATATGGAAAGACAATAAATGAAAGGCTAACAGTCTAGTAGCCACTTGCCTAGAGGAGGTGGCATCCCAATCTTGCCCATCGCCACTTAGCCTCTGGTTAGCACGTCCCACAGCAGAGGGCCGGAGAAGTTCATTATCCGGGGAAGCGTCCTGTGAAGTCTGAGCTGCTGGAGTGTGGTACGACACAGAGGAATTCTGAGAAATGACATCTGAAGAATAATCAGGAGAAAGAATTATTTCATTTATCTGTTCTTTACAGTGAAGCCACTCATGGATCATCAAGAAATAACGCCGTTGTAGAAGATTTATCAATCTTATTTCCATTTTTTATTTAATACAGGGAAAAGGGCTGAAATCTCCAATCATTACAATTAATGGTTATAAGACCGGTGTTAAAAGCAGATATAAACTACAAATGCACACTGGTTTGGAGAAATATCCACACCCCATGAGCTTTTCCACATTTTTTTCATGCTACACCCACAAACATAAATGTATTTTTTGGGAATTTTATTCGATATTCCAACATTAAGTAGCAAGTATTTGGTTTTCTCAATATTTGACAAATATAAATCTGAAAATTGTTATGTGCATTTGTATTCAGCCCCCTGTAGTGATGCCTCTAAATAATGGTGCCGCCTCTATGATCTCTAAACTCCAAAGAACAGATTAACTAGCAGTTGCAATGCTGAGAAAACAACCCACAAATACTAAAATCATATTGCAAGAAACTATTTAGAATTTTTTTTTTTTTATTTTATTTTTTTTTTTTTTTTTTTTTTTTTTTTTAAGTATGACTCTGAAATAGAGATGGACAAACAGATCCTGGTACAACAAAGTCTATCATCGGTGACAGCGAGAACAGTGACCTCCTCCCACCTGGAGACATTTCCATTTCTTCTGGTTAGTAGGCGAGAAGATATCAAGTCAGGACTACTAATCAGAGAGGATGATGTCTATGAGGCAAGAGAAGAGAAGATGTCACGGTTCTGGTCCAGACTACCAACATGGCCACTGGACCAGGTTCCTAATCTCAATTCTGTTCTTAGATTAGGTTTACCTTGTTTAGTGCTCAAGAAGCCAGGATCTCGATGAAAGTTCAGTCGGCTTCTAAGCAATGTACACAAGCGACGCAAACAGGACGCAGACTGAAACGCCAAATGTTGTTGGCCATCTTTTTCAAATGCAAGGCTCAGCAAAGACAAAAGGCTCTGCAGAGGTAACACATAGCAGGGATTAGTATATCATGTATTTCCTACACACCAACTGATCAGTAAAATGTCACATTAACCTCATACAACATTAAACAGACATGTACAATGCATGTAACATTAGCTAAAAAATAGCAATAATACAATGCGTGTGATTACTAATGATGGGCGAATAGTGAGATATTCAGGTTCAGATTATTTTTACTGAATCCTGAGTACTATTCCAGTATTTGTCACGAATAATGAGCCTAATGTAAAGCAGGCTTTACACGCTACAATAAATCTAACGATGTGTCGGCAGGGTCACGTCGCAAGTGACGCACATCCGGCATAGTTAGTGTTGTTGTAGCTTGTGAAACCTACGTGCGATTGCGATTGTACGAAAACGCGTTCATCGCATACACGGCGTTCAAATTCCAAATATTGAACGTCCGGTTGTTCAATGTTCCCGAGGCAGCACACATCGCAGTGTGTGACACCCCGGGAATGATGAACACATCTTACCTGTGTCCCGCCTGCAATGCGGAAGGAAGGAGGTGGGCGGGATGTTTACATCCCGCTCATCTCCATCCCTCTGCTTCTATTGGCCGGCTGCCATGTGACGTCGCTGTGACGCAGAACGTCCCTCCCACTACAGGAAGAGGATGTTTGCCGCTCAGTGAGGTCGTATGGTAGGTAAGTACGTGGGACGGGATTTAATCATTTGTGCGACACGGGCAACAAATTGAATGTGCTGCACATACGATGGGGGCGTGTGCGATCGCATACGAGATCGCATGTGTAATTGTAACATGTAAGGCAGGCTTAAGTCAATGGAGACTGAATTGAAGACTTCCCAGAAAAATGCTCCGGATCCCCATGGACTTGCATCAGGCTCGTTATTCGTGACAAATACTGGAATAGTACTTGGTATTTGGTACCAATAATCCAAACCCGAATATCTCATTATTCGCCCATAACCAGTGATTACAGATGAATCACATGTATTATATTGCTGCTTACTACGTGTACATTCACATGTGGTGATTATACATTATGCAAATCTGTCAATCATTTATAGTAATGCAGAAGCTGCTGCAGAAATCGGAGGCTGAAATGGATTCTGCCATAGATGTGCACATTACAGTGCTAAACATCCACACACGGATTAGCTCCATTTAAAGGGAACCTAGCACTATGAAAATACAACCTGCAGGCACCATGTTGTAGAGCAGGGGCAGCAGAGTAGATTGATACATAGCGTTGTGAGAAAGGATTCGGTATATCCATGGTTTTTATCATTTAAACCTCTGCTCCTCCTGGGAATTTCAGTCCAGAAAAATATTTAAATCCCTAACACTCAATAGGACAAGAGTCTGTAATGATGCAAAACGTATTTTATTTATAGAATATCTGCAAAGTTCTCACAAAAATTGACGCCTCCTCTAAGCTACGGTCTTTTGACGCCCAATTCGTCATTTTTCCCCAACTCTATTATACACAAAACCTTGACAAAGTCCAAGTCTAGCTGAAACGTTGGCTTTATAATCTGGTTGAGGTGCAATTTTCCTTTTGCAGATATTCTAGAAATGAAACACGTTTTGCATCATTACAGACTCTTGTCTATTGAGTGCTAGGGATTTGTTTATTATTATTGTAATTTTTTTCCCTTTAAGCACCCCTTTGTCTGTAGTTAAGCCTGGCCTTATCCCTTTATTCAGAAAAATATTCAGGGGGCTCCTACCCCTTCCTTATGGTGCTCGAATTAGAAGATGGACTCCTGCTATAATGAATTGTCAAGATCTCTACATTCACACTTCTACAAACTGGAAGGAAAGCCACTGGACAGAAAAGCCCAGAAAGAGGACGTGGTTAAATGATTAGCAAAGCTTAGGGCTCTTTCAGAGGTCCCTAATCATTGGTCCAATCTTGGATGATAATTCTGAGTGCACGTCTCCCGAACAGAGGGCGACAGCCTTGTAGAACTATATGGCACTGCCACACACGGGTCAGGAGACGTGCAGCCAGACCATGCATCGCCATCAGAGATCAGACCGATCATCACGGATGTCAGAGTCCTAATACTGAATCTTTCCAACACAACTTTATATCCACCTGATCTATATCACGCTGCCCACAGATCAGTCTGCATTTTCTCCATGACAGATTCCCTGTAAATTTTACACTTAACCAGTGATATGACCATGTAGTTTCTAGGACAATAAACATCACACCCTTCTTTAGTAATCTAATGTGCCAGCACTGAGAAATCAAGCTCTGAAGTACAGAGCACATAGACATGCCCCCCGAGCACTTCCAGGCTAATTTGCATATGGCTTTAAAGCTCAGTTTCTCAGCGCTTTCAAACTGGATTTATTGCGGTGTCAGGATCTATACAGTCAGATCACTAGTTTCAAAATGTAAAACGCTCCTGACAGATTCCCATTAATTGGAGCTAATCCTTGTGTGGCTCTCCAGAGCTCCTCCGCGGCAGAAATCAGTTTACCTTTTATATCTTTTCTCTGCAGAATTCGCAGGAATAGACAGCATGGTACTTACAGTGCCTACAAGTAGTATTCAACCCCCTGCAGATTTAGCAGGTTTGATAAGATGCAAATAAGTTAGAGCCTGCAAACAAGAGCAGGATTTATTAACAGATGCATAAATCTTACAAACCAACAAGTTATGTTGCTCAGTTAAATTTTAATAAATTTTCAACATAAAAGTGTGGGTCAATTATTATTCAACCCCTAGGTTTAATATTTTGTGGAATAACCCTTGTTTGCAATTACAGCTAATAATCGTCTTTTATAAGACCTGATCAGGCCGGCACAGGTCTCTGGAGTTATCTTGGCCCACTCCCCCATGCAGATCTTCTCCAAGTTATCTAGGTTCTTTGGGTGTCTCATGTGGACTTTAATCTTGAGCTCCTTCCACAAGTTTTCAATTGGGTTAAGGTCAGGAGACTGACTAGGCCACTGCAACACCTTGATTTTTTCCCTCTTGAACCAGGCCTTGGTTTTCTTGGCTGTGTGCTTTGGGTAGTTGTCTTGTTGGAAGATGAAAGGACGGCCCATCTTAAGATCCCTGATGGAGGAGCAGAGGTTCTTGGCCAAAATCTCCAGGTAGGCCGTGCTATCCATCTTCCCATGGATGCGGACCAGATGGCCAGGCCCCTTGGCTGAGAAACAGCCCCACAGCATGATGCTGCCACCACCATGCTTGACTGTAGGGATGGTATTCTTGGGGTCGTATGCAGTGCCATCCAGTCTCCACACGTCACGTGTGTGGTTGGCACCAAAGATCTCGATCTTGGTCTCATCAGACCAGAGAACCTTGAACCAGTCTGTCTCAGAGTCCTCCAAGTGATCATGAGCAAACTGTAGACGAGCCTTGACATGACGCTTTGAAAGTAAAGGTACCTTACGGGCTCGTCTGGAACGGAGACCATTGCGGTGGAGTACGTTACTTATGGTATTGACTGAAACCAATGTCCCCACTGCCATGAGATCTTCCCGGAGCTCCTTCCTTGTTGTCCTTGGGTTAGCCTTGACTCTTCGGACAAGCCTGGCCTCGGCACGGGTGGAAACTTTCAAAGGCTGTCCAGGCCGTGGAAGGCTAACAGTAGTTCCATAAGCCTTCCACTTCCGGATGATGCTCCCAACAGTGGAGACAGGTAGGCCCAACTCCTTGGAAAGGATTTTGTACCCCTTGCCAGCCTTGTGACCCTCCACGATCTTGGCTCTGATGGCCTTGGAATGCTCCTTTGTCTTTCCCATGTTGACCAAGTATGAGTGCTGTTCACAAGTTTGGGGAGGGTCTTAATTAGTCAGAAAAGGCTGGAAAAAGAGATAATTAATCCAAACATGTGAAGCTCATTGTTCTTTGTGCCTAAAATACTTCTTAATACTTTAGGGGAGCCAAACAGAATTCTTGTGGTTTGAGGGGTTGAATAATAAATGACCCTCTGAATAAACTTTTCACAATTTAAAAAAAAAAATAAAAAAATAAATAACTTTTTTTTTTGCTGCAGTGCATTTCACACTTCCAGGCTGATCTACAGTCCAAATGTCACAATGCCAAGTTAATTCTGAATGTGTAAACCTGCTAAATCTGCAGGGGGTTGAATACTACTTGTAGGCACTGTATGCTCAATGTTATTTTTTTACCATGTATAAGCAAAAATCTGGCTAATTTTACAAGGTGTAATTAAACTACCATTTCTTCTGACATAACGCCTGCAGCTTTATCTCAACTTGGAGAGGTCCATGATAAAAGGCCCAGGAAGGTCAAAGCTGTATTATTATTGTCGGTGAAGAAGATGCAGTAATCTCTTGCTGAAAAATTCATCTATGAGTATCACTGTGAATTACGGCCCAGATTCATTAATACTGCCAGTGCAAACAAAGTCAAAAATTGCTAAAATGTTGCGCAACTTTGTGTTAGGCAAAAATGTTGCAACTTTTCAAAATGTCCTATACACACAGAGCAGGAAACTCGCTAGTAAACACTTTGATGTGTCGGCCCCTAAGGGTATGTGCCCATGACCAGGGTGACATCCTGAGTCCTGGTCGTGATGGGTCCTGACCTGCAGGGCCACGAGTCTCCTCTGCAGGAGAATGTAGGAGACCGCAGTTGCCTGTGCCCACAATTAGGGTTCGGGGCGCTGTTGCATCTCACTTGTGCTCTCCCTACAGAGCACGCTTGCAACTCCACAGCAAAGAATTGACATGCTGCAGCTTGGAAAGCCACACGGCAGGTCAGTTTTCGCTGTGGACCGTACTTGTGTACCGCCCCTGCAGCAGTCGGACTGCTCGGATCCGGGGTTGCTGTGGCTCGAGGGTCTCCGGTCCCAGGGACTTACAGCCACTCGAAACTAAAAGGGAGGAACTATTTACAGGGGATTAGTGTTCGTGACGCCACCTGTGGTTCGCGGTAAGGGGAGTACCGCCGCTGCCGATGGGAGTACCCAGTGGAGATGGAGTGGGGCAGCCAGATGACGTTCCCTCCACGGGTAGGGGAGGCCCCGGGATGGTGGAGTTGTAAGGAAGCGTGGTGCAGGCCAGGCGGGCAGACTCAGGGGAGAGCAGCGTACTCACGCAGGCCGTGTCATGTTGGTGCGACCATTAAGCAGACTGACACAGGAGTAAACCAATACTCTGGGTGCCGCTGACACTCGGGGGAGCTCGTCCGGGAATCCATCCCCGTTGGAATTGCTGATGGTTCTGGACCTGCCTCCATGCACTGTGTTTAGACGTTTCTGAATGACTCCTTGGCCTGGTGCTTTCGGGGTCCCGTTCCCTACGATTATATAGAGGAGCTGTGCTCTCGATGGCTGACACTTGGTATTTCAGTGGACCGCATAAGCTGGAAAGCCCTATCCCCCTCGTTGTGTTGGTGCCTTCGATCTCTGAGCACTTGGGGAAAGTTCATAAAGAGACTATCCTCCACAGGTTAATTACCAGGTTGCGTGAAGCTACTCCCTGATCTAGGTTCCAGTACCCCGCCGTGCTCGGTACCAGTCCGGTTACTAGATTTGCCGGTGCCGACCGTTCTCCAAAACCAAGTCTGGTCACCCTTCTCCAATACCCTGCGACCGAGTCTCCGACTCCTCTGGTCCCAGACCACCGTTTGCGACCTAGCCAAAGTCTCCCAGGGAGCTACAACTCCCTCGGCTCCTCACTCTCTGAGGGCTACCACTCAACTGACTATGTCCCTCCCACCAGTCTGCCTAATCCCTAGGTGGGTGGCCCTTTTCCAGCTAGACCACCCACTGGTGTGCCTGACAGGGTGTGGTGTAAGATGTGGCTAGGATTTGAATGCTGATGGAAGCAATACCAATAGTTAGGATCCCAGAACCATGGAGGGTGAGTTCTGCACCATAAGGAAAAGGGGTGCAGTTCCCAGTGACACCCTAATAAGATCAGGGGTGTCATACATGTACAGTGATTGATTGCTCTCAGTAAGAGAAACAAAATTAAAATTTTGTAGTTGTGATACCTTTACCGACATGTACAGTGGGCACGTAATTTCTAGAAATCCCATCCACTGTGGCTGTACTGCACATCGCTGTATTTTGGACGCAGCGAAAACACGCTGCATCCAAAATGCTGCCAACGCTGATCGTGGGCACACACCCTTAGTGTTTAAAATTAAGGGCAAGTGCCCACGATGAGCTTTTTTTTTTCGCTTTTTTGACATTGCTTATTTTTGCTGTGGCAAAATTGCACATTGTACACTACCGGCAAAGTGGATGGGCTTTATAGAAATTTCATGTCCACTGTGCTTTTTTTACACTGCATAAACTGACCGTTGGTGAATTTTTCCAATCTGAAGAACGTCAATTTCTTCTGCAGGTAGGCTGAGTTTTTTGTGTGAATTTCTCCTTGACTTACAATAGATGCGGAAAATACGCAGGTAAAAAACAGACATGCGTTTTTAGTGCATTTCACGCAGTGTAAACGCATCAAAAAGTCATGTAATCCACACCTAAGAATGTTAATACCAGGAAGTTTAAAAAACAAAGCAGCTTTATTTAAAGGATAGCACAGCAAACAGACAAAAACTCAGCGTCAAAAATGCACACAAAAAACACAACGAAAAAACTGTTTGTGGATTTTAGCACAGTGTCTGCAAATTGGGATTCTGATCTGGCATATATCCTAAGTCATATGCAAAGGATTGTTAAAAATCCACTTTTGACTTTTAGGATCGCCACTTCCAATAGGTGGTGCTGCGCTAGAGTTTGTCTCCAGTCCTGGAGAGACAATTTGCATAAAATGCTGAGCATTTGAACTGTTCTTCATTCAGAATGCCACAGAATTAGGTGACCAGACATTGATTACCCATCAATTACCCATTGACGATGGCAATTTGTAAGCAGGTTCAGACGACAATGAATTAGTCTATAGTCTGTTACTATGAAAACACTGGTCTCTGTGGAGTTTCAATGAGGATCAATTGCAAAGTTGCTTGATTTTCATTGTAGATGTATTGGAGCAACTGATTGCAAAGGTCGATTGGTTACTTAATAATAATGTAGAAAAGATAAAACAATATTGCAATTTTATTTTAGCTAACCTTCACAATTTTTGGTCTTTGGAGAAAGATTTCACAGGGAAAATCTTCCATCACAACATCTTGTAGTAGATGACAACTTCTCCAGATTAAACCATGGTCTTTGCTTCTCAGTGAGCTAAAATGATAAAATGAATAAGACGTTAGCAATGTACTAAAAACTCAATACTTGATGTGACTGAGGACACATTTTCAGCCCAGTAAAACAATAAAATGGGGGGCCCATGGGAATGGAGTGGTAGTAAGCATATGGTAGAAACAGTAGTCACACGTGCACTACTGCACACATAACCGTAAGAGTAGGGCTGGGCAAAGTGCAGCCCATGGGCCATATCTGGCCCTCTGGCTGTTCTAGTCTGGCCCATGGACCGAGACACCCAAAAAACTGAAAACAATGGACCGCGGGCCATAATATGCCCACTCCAGTTTCCGTAGCTGCCCGCTGTCAGATGTCACCATTATTTCCATGCACAGGATTCAGACAGTAAATACAATGGTGGAAAAGGGGCCGGTGGCTCAGTCTTCCTCAAGTCAGTGTGACGCACAGCAGACGCAATGACATCACATCATGACATGTTCTGTGTGGACTGAGCAGAATGCCGGGTGGAACGGGAGCGAGGCGAGTGTTTTGTTTTTCATGTGTATCGGATGTTTGTATGTAGGAGGCGGTGTAGGAACTCATAATGTATATAGGAGGCTATGTGGGGGCACAACATGTATATAGGAGGCTATATGGAGCTTCAAGTATATAAGAGGCTACGTTGGGCTTATGTATATAGGACGCTATGTGGTTGCTCAGAAATGTATATAGGAGGCTATATGGGGTTCATGCTGTACATATGAGGCTATGTGGGGGCTCAAAGTATATGGGAGGCTATATGGGGAATCACACTTTATATATGAGGCTCTATGGGGCTTATGCTGTATACAGGAGGCTATATGGCTCAAAGTATATAGGAGGCTATGAGAGGACTCATACTTTATTTATGGGGCTAAGTGGGGCTCATACTGTATATAGGAGGGTATGTGGGGCTCAATGTATTTAGGAGGTTATGTGATGGCTCATGATGTGTTTAGGAGGCTATGTGGGGGCGCATACTGTATATAGGCAGCTATTTGGGGCTCACAATAGGAGGCTATGTTGCTCATACTGTAAATAGTCAGCTATGTGGGGGCTCATGCTATAATATAGAAAGCTAAATGGGACATATATACTGTATATATGAGGGTATGTGGGGCTCATAATGTACTTGGGCAGCAATGTGAGGGCTCATGCTGTGTTTAAGAGGTTATGTGTGGGCTCATACTGTATTTAGGAGATTCAGTGGGCTCATACTACACATGGGGGCTATGTGGGAACTTAAACTGTATATAGGAGGCTTTGTGGGGGCTGACATTGCATATAAAAGGGCCATGTGGAGGCTCCCACTATATATAGAGAGGCTATGCCCATACATGGCCTGTCTAAAATACTGTCGGAGCCCCCACTTAGCCCCTCTATATACAATGTCAGCTATGCTGGGGCGCATCCTGTATTGTAGAGGGGGCTGTATGTGGCCTCATACTGTATATAGTGGGACGTCAGCATACTTAATTCTGTTCAATACTAAGTGATACAATTCATATTAATATACAATAATAATGAATATGTTAATATTAGGACTGAGCAGAATTAACTTCAGCCTATTGGTTTGGCTCTCCACACCAGTCATGGTCTCTCATGAGGCCCCTCGTGAAAATTAATTGCCCACTCCCGCTGTAGAGGAATGGAGCAGTGATTGCGCGTGCACTAATACTCCATTCATACCGGGAACACGAGATCGCGCTCCTCCTGATTGGTGGGGATCTAGTCCTCTGTTCTGTTGATAGCTAAAACCTATTTTGGCTAAACACTGTGTGGGCGATTTATCAAACAGTTTTCAGCTCAAATCTTACAGCTGCTCTTTGGCAACTGCATCACCATCTTGAGAAACCGGCCTGTAAAACATATCTAATAAAAAATCAAGGCTAAAATGTTCCTCCAAAAACATGGTTAATGGAAGTATTACAAAAACACGTAACCGAAGCTTATTTACTCCCTTTGATTTCCCAAATTAGAAAGCCAATTCTGTATGAAATCTGTGGAAGCAGAGGACTGCGGAGTAACAATCTCGTTCTAGTGATTCATTCACCGTTTCATTCAGCGCTGTACAAAGAGTAATAGCTAAAATTACAGTCATTTTATTTGGCCTACATTCTTACAAACACATCATCCCGCCTTCATTTTCACAGCATGCGGCTATAACACTAAATACTTCTCTGGAAATGTAGACATTTTTTATTATTTCTCAAAAATAACTCCAGTAGTCGAGAAATGAAAACAACTAGAATGGTCTTTACATTTTAATTTTGGGATATGGAAAAAAAATATTGAAAAAAAAATTAAAATTATTCAGTAGGCACAAATTGGAAAGCCTTTAGAAAGTGGTGGAGGGGGCTTTTAGAAAACGGTGTTGTTTATGGAGTTTTTCAACCTGTTTAATGTCGATCGGAGAATAATTCATGTATGGTTGCCTTTGAACACGGAAATGAAGTCTGAAATGCAAATGACAGATCAAGTGGCTAGGCAATTAAAAAGCTCTTACAATTGTGTCGGTACTTTAGGAGATGTAGTATCAAGCAAACATATGTTATTCGAGTGGAACAGACCCTTTTCCTGAATGATAATGACGGAGGCACTGACCCGTTTATTGGAATCGGTTACTAAAAAAAAAATGCAGCTAAAAAAACACAAACAGGTAAAATGAAACGCTATGAAGAGCTACTCGAGACACCTGCGAAGGGCTCCGGTCAAGAACAGCGGAGGACCCTTACAAATCTGCAATTTAAACACTATACGGCTCCAAAGCTTTCAATCATCAGAGCAGATTGTGATGACTTAAAGAAAGGAGCAATGAAACTGCTCTTCAAACCTCCATTGACTTTGCTTTTTTACATGATGCAGACGCAAATGTCACCACATAGCAAGGCTAAACAGAAACAGGCCAGGGAATAAAGCTTTATGAACGGCACTAAATTCTCAGCGGACTGGAACAAAGCTTCTAGATTCAGAGTATTTACGCCTTGTATCACTTGCCTGATAACTACATATCTTTTGCCCATTTGCTTGGCTCAGGGGACTTGGAGAAATATATGCGTGCGTACTGCACCAATTGTGAGACCTCGCAGCTTATTCTTGTGTCTGCAGTTTATCTGCCACAGCAATAAATCTACAACACTGCACCTTATCTAGGAAATAATGAGAGGCTGGAAATGTGAAATGCAATGAAATCATGTGGCATCTTATGATTAAAGGGGAAAACCGCAACTTTCATCAGTGCTCTGGAATATAATGGCAATTACATCATTGCCCCAGTCTGCACGCCTAACAAAGCTAACACAGTATACATCAGCCAAGACAAAAACTATCAACACATTTAAATCCTTTACTGTTCACTTAAAAGGGATAGTCTGACCAATTATGATTGTTAAAGAATCGATCAGAAAGAAGTAAAAATATTAAAAGTAGTAAAATGCTCCGAGCCATCCCCCACCCACTCAGATTCCCCTGATAGGCGGATTCTGGATATACCAGTTGTAGGCACTGCCATTGATCGACTAAGTGGTCACATGGCGATCCACAAAGACGCTGGGTTTAGACTCAGTGCGCATGATCAGACGTCACCGCACTTCCGGCCATGCACACTATGAAGCTGGGTGTACACGTTCCGGCTTCAGAGAGGTCCAGTGCACATGACCAGAAGTGCTGGGGCTTCTGATCAAGAGCACTGAGCCTAAACCCGGCGTCTGAGGCAGAGGTGACAACAGACAGGTATGCACGTCCATACCGATGATGCTGGTTCAATAGCAGGTTACATGCCCCTGTGGACGACTAGTCCCTGTGTTCATTAGCATAGCATAAAGGATTTTTAGAAATACTTTTTATAAAGATCTCCTTGTGTATGCTAGTATATGCTGGGACAGTTAGGCAGGGATTAGAAATAGGCACCCAGAACTGCCCATGGTTCTGGGTACATACTTGATCTGACAGGTTCGCTTTAAGCTAAAGGCTTTATCACCTATGATTATCAGTGCTGGACTACATTGTCTTGTGCACAACAGTCCAGCACACCCCCTCCTTTGATTGTACATTGACAGTGAGGTGTCAATCCCTATTGAGAGCCTGGTGTGGGCAGGGATAGCTTTCTCAGCTCTGTTAATTTCCTACACCTAAAAGCTCGGATTGTGTCAGAATGGCTGCACTCACTAATCTAAGTGATATAGAGTTGGATTCAGAGTCTCTGCCTACATTATGCTGCTCTCAGATGAGGTGGCAAAAACCTGCTGACAGATTCTCTTTAAGGCAAGGATTAGAGAAGTTAGACATAAGGAAAGACTCACAGAGTTCATTAATAATTTGATCATATTTGTGCCCATCCGGATGACTATGTTACAAGGCTCCCCCCCAACCACTCACTCACTCAACAGATAACTACAAGTGGTTGAAACTACTTACAGTACTGGCCAGCCATTCATCTGCACCATTTCTAATTTCCCCATATTCATTTTTTTTCCATATATTCCCACTAAAATGTTTTTTTCCTCTGACAACACATCACCAGTCTGCCCATAATAGATCTTATATCTGCATTGTTCGCATGGGTGATATCCAACGTTGTTTGTTTGTTTTTTATGGCATTTCAAGACACACACACACACACACACACTAACATGGGCATCGCTAGAAGGTATTGTTTTGGGTGATAATACCTGTATATTTATTGAACTATAGGAGCTATTTTGGTACATGTACACTAACTTTGTTGTCAGTAAAATGGTGACAGATTGGATAAAAATGTTGTGAGAAATGGCATATAATATATAAAACATAACAAAAAGGCATAAAACTTAGCTTTGGTCCCCATACATAGCCGTATGTCATAAGGTTGTCCAAAGACCATGAACCCATTTTTCATTTTCAAAATAAATCTTGAGCTTAAATGTTATTTTGAGACATAAGGAGCAATCATAAGATGGTATAAAAGCTAGTATAACAAAATAGGATAGAAATGTTCTACCTTTCCTTGTGAATAGATTTATCAAAGTGGACACCTTCTATAATTGCTAATAACACATCCCATTCCCAGTTAAGCATGAGTTTCACGAGAGAAAAAAATTACTTACGATTCATTTGTTGAGAGCACATGCTTATCTGTCGTGGTCAATGTCAGCCAGGGAAATGTAGAGAACTTCAAACACGAGCTTTTACCATGATGTACTGTGTGGAAGCAAAGAAGATACACAGCATATAATAACTGCATTACCGGTCTCTAAAAAATATTTTATGGGAAAAAGCATTACGGAGATTACAGAAGCAATGAGAGCTCAGTTTTGGCCATATTCTCATATGATGCTCTTTATGCCTGCATGCTAAACACTGGAAACCATAAGTTGTTCTCATTTGGTATCCATGTGAAAACTCATTTAATGGGGTTGTGGAGTGCAAAAACAAAACACAAAGGTATATTTAGATGAATGTTCCTGTCTATGCACTGCTCATCACAGACAAGGGGGCTGTCAACTGCTGAAATAAGCCCGTCATCAGCCCCCCCCATACACACCGGACTGACGAGGGTCCAACAAAGGAATCACTCTCCTATGTAAAGGACACTCATCTAAACATTTCTTTCAACTTGACAGCCTCTCACTATTGTCTACGGAGCGCTTGGCTTGTGTTTTGTCATAATCTTCCATTACAATAATCTTAGCTCTCTATTCTTTGTCATACACATGGCAATGAGGACAGATCCTTGCCTTCCATTATAATGAAATCATATAATTTTGTCTTTCTAATGTGCCATCAGCCCTGTCCACAGAAGGAAAATATGTACAACATGTTTTACAAAAATGATACATTCATGACAAGTAATACAACAGTGTAAGCCATTAGAATTAGCATAAAAATGAACAAAAAGAAAGGGGCGATACAAAACTAAACTTTATTTTAATCCTAAATGCCTAATTATTTAATGTCATAATCTAATCTCTTTCCTAATATACTTTTTAATTAAAAAGTCCCTACTGCTCCCTCATTACTCTACATGCTTTATTTTTTCACTACTTCCTCTTTGATGAAGCGTCGTTTGAGAATCCCAGTGCATGCTGGGAGGGAGTACCAGTGACTGCAGTCTCTGCCCAATCCAGAATCCAAATGTCATCAGTGACATCCGTTTCAGGGTCGGAGTTGGTCCCTGCTCTACTGAACATGTGTCAGATATGCATTCCAATGAATGCTTAGTAAGTTCTTGTCACTGTGCAATATGCATAGTGACAGTGCACTTGCTCAGAATTGACGAGCCGGCAAGAGAGCGCACTGTCAGTTGTAAGAAAAATACTAGGAGTGCAGAAAAAGTAGAGACCAGGTGACATCACTTGCAGGGGCGGTAGTGGTCTCTGCTTTTCCGGCACACAAGGTAATCTTCTTACAACACACTGACAGTGCACTCTCTCGCCAGCTTGATACGTATAATCAGAGCCAGTAAGAGCACGGTCACTGCACAGAGAACAGTGACAAGAATTTACTGAGCATATATCGGAATTGACAACCTTTGTGTGCTCAGTAGAACAGGGATTAGCTCTGCCTCTGAAAAAGACGGTATTGATGACGCTTCATTTAAGGGAGGGGGAAGAAGCTGTGGCAGCGATCACAATATCTGCCCGCTCTTCACGTTTGACTATGCCAGCACGAACTGGGATTCTCAAACATTGACAAAGAAGAAGTGGTTAAGAAAAAATAAATAAATAAATAAAGCCATTAGAGTATAGTGAAGGAACTGTATGTTCTTTTTAATTAAAGTATATTGGAAAAGAGATTAGATTATGACATTAGATAAGTATTTAGAATTAATATAAGTTTTAGCTTCGGACCACCCTTTTAAAGGGAACCTGTCAATTGATATATGCTACCCAAACCATAAGTAACATGGGCAGAGACGAGACTAGTCTAATGCCATACTCAGCTGGCTTCTTCCCCATCACTCTACTTGACAGGTCTCAACCCAAGTACATACCTTAGGTCTGTCAATCACGTGGAGCAGCGTTGGGGAAAGCCAGCCTGAGTCATCACTGGACTGATCTCGTCTTTGCCTATGGTCCCTGGAAAATGTTTATGATTATATTTAAAGGCCCCGTCACACACAACCAGATCGCTAACGAGATCGCTAACGAGATCGTTGTTGCCTCACCGTTTCTGTGCCGCAGCAGCGATCTCATTATGTGTGACACCTACCAGCGATCAGTTCCCTGCTGTGAGATCGCTAGTCGTTGCTGAATGGTCCAGGCCATTTTCTTGAAAGGTGATGTCCTGCTGGGCAGGATACATCGCTGTGTTTGACACCTACCAACGACCTCCTAACACAGTCCCAACGCCCGCCGAGATCGTTATACAGGTCGCTGATCATTACTGCGTCGTTGGTAAGATGTGACTGTGTGACATCTCACCGGCGATCTCCCAGCGACTTACCAGCGATCCTTATCGGGTCGCATCATTTTCAGGATCGCTGGTAAGTTTTTAAATGTGACAGGGGCTTTACTCTGAAACGCCAGAGTTTTGGATATGTTCTCCGCGAGTTCTTTTTTTCAAAGACTGTTCGTTTTTACCCGTTTATTCTCTATTTAATTGAAATTTATTTTTTTTAAACAGTGGGCCAAGCTTTCAGAAGTCCATTTTAGAGATCACAATAAGTCAAACTACAAACATAATTAGGGTATTGCAATCTCAATTTTTTTAAGAACATATTAGTTCTATAAAGTTAACTGTTTCTAATATTAATTTTTATAAGTCAATTATTTCATTTCCAGGAATTCCAAGTGATTATAAGACACCGCTGAGCAGAATTTCTGCTAGTAATGTCCATTAAATAACTGCAAAGCAAACTTTTTCTGTTATTTTTAGCTAATTACACCAGAAACCACAACAGCTGATCCTAGTAGCAGGGAGATGGATGATTTAATATTACCACTTTCTCATGACCCATACCTCGGTTTTCTTCTTGATACATTTCTGTGGGTTGAAATCTTGAAGTGTCTTGCTGAAAATATCCAACAGGAACATTATCTTTTTGCTGTACAGCTAAAGAGAGAAAGTACAATTGTGACTGCCGCGGAACATCCTGTCCCCTGACACCGGCTTCTAGCCAGATATTCTATTCTGTAGTATATATTTTTAGCAGACATTCTGCCAGGCAAAATCCATGTGACATTGCCAGAGATAATGCTAGAAGAAAGATGTAACTGTTACAGCATGTACAAGACACATCCTATACAGCTCACATTACCATTATATCTATGGAAGCAGGAGTCAAAATCCCATCTATACGCATGTAAATAGCTGAGAAATACCATTACATCCAAAGCAACTTGGGATCAATTTAAGAAGTGAATTTTCACCCAATATCCAAATATGTTACAAGTGCAGCACTAATTACTGGATTTTCCAGACTATGATACGCCCCCCAGGTAAGGCTGCTTTCACACATCCGGCTTTTGCAATGCGGCACAATCCGGCACTTTGCAGGAAAACCGCAACCGTTTTTTTTTTGCTGCCGATTGCGTTTTTCCTGCATAGACTTTAATTAGTGCCGCATTGTGCCGCATGGGCTTGCGTTCCGTCCGTTTTTTGCCGCATGCGGCAGATTTAGCCGATGCGGCGGCCGGATGGAACGTTCCCTGGCACGTTTTTTGCTCCGGCAAAAAAAAAACGCATCGCGCCGCATCCGGCCGATGCGGCGCTTTTCCCAACGCATCCCTATGGATGCCGGATGCGGCGCGATGCGGCAAAAAACGCATCCGGCCGCCGCATGCGGTTTTTGCCACTGCGCATGCTCAGTAGCATGCCGCAAGCGGCAAAAACCGGACCGGCCGCATGTAAAAAATGTATGCAAAGGATGCGGTGTTTTCACCGCATCCGTTGCATAGGCTTCACAGCCGGATTGAGCCGCACGGCTCAAACCGGATGTGTGAAAGCAGCCTAAGACAGCAGAAAAGATGAAAAACGTATTTCCTACTAGTTCAAATTTCCCTGCAGATGTAAAGAAATGGAGGGTCAATATCACTAACTTTAATGCATTTGGGTACAACAGGGAGATAATGGATGTACTGCTCGTGTTTCTCTGCAGCATGTTTATTATACCTTAACCACACACACACACACACACACACACACACACACACACACACACACACACACACACACACACACACACACACACACTATAGGAGAAAAAGGAGGAAACACTGGCACCATTCAGCGAGCTAACCGCTCAATCCTCTTATTCCAGGGTTATACACGCATTATATGGCAATAAATTCCATTGCATACTGGCCTCGGTGCTCATTCCAATAGACCACAATTCACAATATCCATGGAGGAGAGACGGAAGGCACTCACCAGAAATGCAGAAAAAAAAAAGCTGTTTATTCAACCATTAGGTCAGGGGGAAAGGCATGGGGAGGTGGGAACACACAATCCGACGGATTGTGTGTTCCCACCTCCCCACGCCTTTCCCCCTGACCTGATGGTTGAATAAACAGCTTTTTTTACCGCATTTCTGGTGAGTGCCTTCTGTCTCTCCTCCATGGACACACACACACATTATGCTCACCTTACCTTCCATCCCATCAACGGACTCCTGGTTCTTGTAGTTTGCTGGTACAGGATGTGTATTGGGTAACCATCGTGACCGATGCCGGAGCTTCCGCTGCCAAAGCGCTGATGTCAAAGGAAGGAGCTGCTTGCCTCTGATTGACCAGCACACTGCCTTTGAGTAGCAGCTGACAGCGGAAGTTCCTCCATCGTCGCGATAGTTACTCGATACACATCCTGCAGCGGTGAACTACAAGAACCAGGAGGTCGGTGATGGAACGGAATGTAAGGTGAGCATAATATGTGTGCGTGCGTGTTTGTGTGTGTTTATGTGTGTTTGTGCAGACTGCAAGAGCGTGTCAGAGTGCGGTTAAAGTACTGAACTGGAAGTGTGTGCGGTGAGTATTTGCTCGTACAACAAAGCTTGCTCGTAAACTGAGTTACAAATTTACAGCAAGCTTTACTCGTATAGTGAAATGCTCGTAAACCGGGTTACATGTTAAGCGAGGTTCCACTGTACATAAAATTGGGATAGAAAAAAATCTTAGCTCATTGTGCAAAAAGCAATCCCCTCATTCAGCCCCATCAACGGAAAAGTAAAAATCTTAGGGATCTCGGATGAAAGCTCATTTATATGTATAAATACATGTGTGGTCAATACAAAGGACTGGCACTTGACTTATTTCTTCGTGTCTAACCCATCTGTTGGGGTTCTATGAGGGGGTAAGTGTAAACCTGGATATTGGTAATGCAGCGGATGTGATTTATTTGGACTTTGCAAAGGCATTTGATACTGTACCACATAATAGCCTTATACTAAAGCTCCAGAAGCAAGGACTAGGGGAAACTATATGCAACTGGGTAAGGAATTGGCTAAAAGATAGGAAACAAAGAGTAGTCATAAATGGTATATTCTCTAAATGGGCTATAGTCAGCAGTGGGGTGCCGCAGGGATCTGTGCTAGGACCAATTCTTTTTAATCTCTTTATTAATGACCTTGTGGATGGGATTGATAGTAAAGTGTCAGTCTTCGCTGATGACACCAAACTATGTAGGATAATAAAAACTGACCTTGATAGTACAATATTACAAAAAGATCTGGATAAGATATCAGAATGGGCAGATACTTGGCAAATGAGATTTAATGTTGATAAATGTAAAGTAATGCACCTAGGACGGAGTAATCCTATAACTGCGTATACATTAAATGGAAGTAAACTCGGGACTACAGAACAGAAGGACTTGGGTATTCTCATTACAAATAAGCTGAGCAGCAATACTCAATGTCAAGCAGCAGCTGCAAAAGCAAATAAGATTTTAGGGAGTATAAAAAGAGAGATTAGATCCCGTGATCCCAACGTATTGTTAACCCTCTATAAATCACTTGTAAGGCCACATCTGGAATATGGGATCCAGTTTTGGGCTCCACATTTTATAAAGGACATTCAGAAGTTAGAGTAAGTTCAAAGGCGGGCAACTAGAGTACTACAAGGAATGGAAGGCCTTCCATATGATGACAGGTTGAAAAAGTTAGATATGTTTAGCTTAGAAAAAAGACGTCTCAGAGGAGATCTCATTTATATGTATAAATACATGTGTTGTCAA
Organism: Anomaloglossus baeobatrachus; assembly: GCF_048569485.1. Lineage (NCBI taxonomy): Eukaryota > Metazoa > Chordata > Amphibia > Anura > Aromobatidae > Anomaloglossus > Anomaloglossus baeobatrachus. The sequence goes on from NC_134358.1 coordinate 195,030,036, forward strand.
TATAAAGGACTGGCACATGACTTATTTCTTCCAAAGACAGTACTAAGGACCAGGGGGCACTCACTGCGAGTGGAAGAAAAGCAATTCCGACAGCTAAATAGGAAAGGGTTCTTTACGGTTAGAGCAGTCAGACTGTGGAATGCCCTACCACAAGAGGTAGTAATGGCCGATACTATAACAGCTTTTAAAAAAGAGCTAGATGATTTCATCAGTACACAAAACATTGTTGGTTATAAATGACTTCGTGACCAAATGTAGAACTGGTGGAGAAAGGTTGAAATAGATGGACCTGGGTCTTTTTTTCAACCTAAGTAACTATAACTATGTAACAATACTAAAGACCAGGGGGAACTCATTGAGAGTGGAAGAAAAGTGATTCCGGCAGCTTAATAGGAAAGGGTTCTTTACTATTAGAGCAGTAAGACTGTGGAATGCCCTACCACAAGAGGTAGTAATGGTGGACACTAACAAATTTTAAAAAATAGGGCTGGATGATTTCCTCAGTAGACATAACATTGTTGGTTATAAATGATTTAGTGACAAAATGTATAACTGGTGGAGGAAGGTTGAACTAGATGGACCTAGGTCATTTTTCAACCTATGTAACTATGGAGAGTGGTGATACAAAACTAAACATGTTTTTTTACAATATTCTCAATTTATCTTCATTACTTAAAACCGAAGAAAACACTATGCATCATTGGTATTGCCACAAGATGACTGAGGTAGACAATCAATCCATGTCAGTATTACCGTATTATGAACGCCTCAATAGCAAAACCCCAAAAACAATAGCAGAACTGCATTTTATATTTCCCCATTTCATTATGACTAAGGGTGGAAATGTGTAGATCAATCCGCTATTATAGTATTTTCCATGTAAATATTTAATCTCCCATATAGAAGAACTTTATAAGCAATAAAGAAGAATTTGTTCCAAGAACCAGAATTTCTTACTTTATTCATCAACAACCTACGCCATGGCAGAGGCTTTTGTCCGTGTTCTGAGCTGAATGTGGATAACTGCAATAGTGAGCTGCTGGACTTTTTTTTTTTTTACATGTTGGAAAAACTACAACTGTAAAAGGCATATGTGAAAAAAAAAAATTGTAGTTTTTACCTGGCTGCTCTTGCGCCGGCCATGGTGAATTACATGGTATTTCTGTGGGAAGAAGGAAAAGACCATCCAAGATATCATCCACAATAGCCTGGAGATTGGGCTCTACATGTGGTCGAAGTTGAGAGAAGAAATCTACAGCTCCCATATCAGTCAACCATTGTGTTGCTACAGAATGCTGCAAAAAAAAAAACAAAAACAGTTAATATGGAATCTACATAGATATCATGTATCTCCCTGATACCTCTTATTAGTCCCACCAACAGCTGTAACCACAGCTATCGAGCATTGATATAGGAGAACAGGGTGACAGAACTGAACCATCGCCACCTCTCTGCCCACTTACATTTCTTTGCTTTGTAACATTCTTTACGGAACATCAGAAATTTCTGCATTTTCTTATTGAAAGGGAACCTCACTGATGATAAATGCTGCCCAAGACCCATCACTCAAAGGCAACCGGTGGGGAGAAGGCGCCAGGGACTTGTCCATCTGACTATTGGCCGCCATAGCAATTCAGACTTATCCCCTTTTCCCCCGAGCACATTTTCACCTTCCTGACCAGGCTATTTTTTGCATTTCTGACCAGTGTCACTTTATGAGGTTATATCTCTGGAAAGCTTCAATGGATCCCAATGATTGAGACATTTTTTTCGTGACACATAGTACTTCATGTAAGGCCCCTTTCCCATATCAGTTTTTTGTCGTCAGTGACAATCTGTCAACTTTTGAAAAAGTCGACAGATTGTGGATCTGTTTTTTTCTCATCGACTTGTATTATTAACGGATGGCCTCATGCTTCATCCATCAAAAAATGTTTGTCCGTCAGACGGTGACGACGGCTAAAGTAACGTTTTTTGTATACGTTGAAAAAACGGACAGCGAAGGATCCATCACCGTCCGTCGTTAGGTAGAATGGAGGCCTCTGGGTGCAAGATCCGTCGTCATTCGTCAAATGACGGAATCCGGCGATGGATTCAGTTTCTTTTAACTGAGCATGCTCCAATTATTTAGTCGGATCCGTCACATCAGTTTAGCCACAATCTGCGATGGATCTGTCGAGAAAACAGATTGTGACTGATGGGAAAAAACTGATGTGTGAAAGGGACTTTAGTGGTAAATTTAAAACGATATTTTTTATATGTTTATTTTAAAAATATCAGAAATTTAGAGAGAATTCAAAAAATGTTGCAATTTTCCAACTTTTCATTCTTATGCTCTTAAACCAGAGAGATATGTCACACTAACTAGTTAATTAATAACATTTCCCACATGTCTAATTTACATCAGCACAATTATTGGAACTATTTTTTTTTTTTTGTTAGAAGGGTCCAAGGTTTATCAGCAATTTCTCATTTTTCCAACAAAACCATTTCTAAGGGCCACATCATATTTCAAGTGACTTTTAGAGGCCCAGGTGACAGAAATACCCAAAAGTGACAACATTCTAAAAACTGCACCCCTCACACTGCTCAAAAGTACATGAAGTTTGTTAATCCTATAGATGCTTCACAGGAATTAAGGCAATGTAGAAGGAAAAAAAAATGAAATTTTACTTTTTCCCATAAAAATATTACTTTAGCCCCAAATTTTTTATTTTTTCCTGTGTTGTCTGAGTACTGTTCCGCCCACGGTTAAGGAGGTCAGGCGTTCAGTTGGGATGAGCACTGGGCCATGCTTTCTAAAGGCGGCCAGATCAGCAGACGAGAGCACCCACTAACCCACGTGTCTCCACAATACTTTGGAGGAGAGGGATCAAATCCCACTGCTGCCACCAATTGTGGAGACACGGGAGTCAGTGGCTGCTCTCATCTGCAGATCTGGCAACTTTTAGAAAGACAGCATGGCCCAGGGCTCATCCCAACTGAACGCCCAACCTCCTTAACCGTGGGCGAAACACTACTCAGACAACACAGGGTGAGGGAATCACAATATTAAGGCTTTATTGGATCCCCAAACAATTAACGGCACAAAACACAACCAGCAAAACCACAGAATGTAACCAGCAACATTTTCTCCCTCTTCCGCTGGCTCACCAGGGTTTAGAATGTCCGTGCCTCAGAACTTCCAGGGCTACTTACTCCAAACCAGCAGCACCCCGCTTTCGGCGGGCACCCACCGAGAATGGAATAACGCCAGATTTAGGAAACTGGCTGAGAGCTGCAAAGCCTGTAGTCAGGTGACTGGATTGTTCCAAGCTGGATAACTTCCTTATGTAGTCCTTGATATCTCAGCCGAATCCTTGCATTCGATACTGAAGTCCATGTAGTATTATAATCCAGGTTCTATTATGGCTTGCCAATCGGATCCGCAGATCGTAGATTGGTAGCATGTAGCAGAGTCTACCCGGGCAATGGCCAGTCCTCCTCCTTATACCCCTGAGCTCTCCATTCAGACCACTGGGGTCTTCATGACTGGTGGATAAGACTGGCCTCTTATTGGCTAGATTTCAAGCCGTATACAAAATATCCCTAGTAGTAATGGTCTCTGGCAGAGACAGATAAGTTACATCGCATCTAGCAATACAATGGGAGGTTCGCAAAATTGATTGGTCTGGGTATCTGACCTTCACTGGCCAAGGCAATTACACGAGTCAACAAGAACTTTACCACTAGACTCGTAAGAGTCCTGTAGGACAATGAGATGCTTATACCCAGTTTCTAGACAAGATTTCATCATGTCTGGCTGAATTCTAAGAAACTTAACCTATGCTAGGCACTGACAGCGTCCATGTCGTCACACTATCTTTGGACAATACTTTTTGATCGCTTTCTATTCTTCTTTTGTGAGGCGAATCATTAACAGTAATTCAGGAATTGTTTTTTGTTTGTTTGTTTTTTCCACCATTTCCAGTGTCATAAAAGTGATCAGACAGCTTTAGGCCATGTGCGCACGTTGCATTTTTTCCTGCGTTAACGCTGCATTTTGAACTGCAGTGTTTCAGTGCCAAATTGCATGCGTTCTGCTTCCCCAGCAAAGTCTATGAGAAGTCCGAAAATTCAATGCACATGCTGCGTTTCTAAACGCAGCGTATTGGATGCCAAAAATTGCTGCGGAAATAAAAGCAGCATGTCACTTCTTTTGTATGTTGTAGCTGCCTTCTCCACCAATTGAAATCAATGATGTGGGTCAAAATGCATTTGGACTGCATTTTTGTTGAGTTCCGCATGCTTTTTTGACAAAAAATACGCTTGTCTTTCAGTCGCTCTCTGTCGATGCCAGTCAATCTCTGTCTGTTGGTCGGTCTCTCCCCCTCTCTCATACTCACCGATCACTGGCACAGCACTGCACAGCTGTCACAAAGCTCCGGCGGCTTTTCCTCTTTTGAAAATGCCGGCCGCTCATTATTCCATCTCGTATTTCCTGCAGTCAGACACGCCCCCACGCTGAGTGATAGCTGTCTCACTGCAACCAATCACAGCTTCCGGTGGGAGGGTCTATATCGTGCAGTAAAATAAATAAAAAAAAAACGTGCAGTCCCCCCAAATTTTGATACCAGCCAGGGTAAAGCCACACGGCTGAAGGCTAGTAATCTCAGGATGGGGAGCTCCACGTTATGGGGAGCCCCCCAGCCTAACAATATCAGCCAGCAGCCGCCCAGAATTGCCGCATACATTAGATGCGACAGTCCCGGGACTCTACCCGGCTCATCCCGAATTGCCCTGGTGCGGTGGCAATCGGGGTAATAAGGAGTAATGGCAGCACATAGCTGCCACTAAGTCCTAGGTGAATCATGGCAGGCGTCTCCCCGAGATACCTTACATGATTAACCTGTAAGTTAAAGAAAATAAAGACACATCCAAAACAATCCTTTATTTGGAATAAAAGGCAAAAAAAATACCCTCTTTCACCACTTTATTAATCCCCAAACACCCATCTCTCGGTCAACTCCACGGAGAAACTGAAGTGACCCGCACGATCAGCGATGACGTCACTCAGGTTACCCGCGGCCACCGGGTGACCGCTAATCAGGACGCGACACACAGACAGAGCCGCGGTATGACAATGAAGTCGGGTGAAGTTCATCCGAGTTCATTCTCATCACGAGACTGTCTGTTTCTGCTTTCAGTGGGCATGTAGCAGAGCTCAATTGCCGTGGGACCGCACTGCAAAAAAATGCAGCCAAAACGCATGCAAAATGCATGCAAAACACATGCAAAATGCATCTGTTTTGGATACTTTTTTAGACAAACGCAGTCTTTAAAGTTTTAGAGGGTGCGCTCTTTTCCGCACTGCACAGAACGCAACGTGCGCACATACCCTTATTCTTTGGGTCAGTACAGGTACAGTGGATACCATATTTATATAGTTTTTTTTATGTTTTGCTGCTTTTACACCATAAAAACTATTTTACAGAAAAAAATAGGTTTTACGTTGCTGTATTCTGAGAGCTATAGCTTTTTTTATTTTTTCACTGACAGAGCTATGTGGCAGCTTGCTTTTGTGGGTCAACATGACGTACAATTTTTACTTATGATTTTTTTTATTGTTTTATTGTTAACTGCATGATGTAAAAAACAGTTTTTGCTACGTATTTATTTTTTAAGTTTTAAATATTGGATTGTTACAGACGACAATAAATCTATGTACTTTTTTTTTTTTTTACATAAATATACATATATATTAGATTTTTTTGTTGTTACTTTTTTTTTTTTAACTTTTACTTAGTCTCTTTAAGGAACACTAACTTTCAGGGCTCTGATCACTGACATAATCCACTGTAGTTCTCAATCACTGCGGTGGGTTATAAGTGTCAGAGCTGTACTCGAAGCACTGACACTGTCTCACACAACGTGCATCTGGCATGGTGTGTGAGGATTTTCAAAGCTGGGTAAACCAAGGGTCGTCACCAGGGTTACCATGGCAGCGATTTGGTCTCGGTGATCGCATTACAGGGACCCGATAGCTCGGGAGAGGAGCGTGATGCTCTCCTCCGCCAACTAATGGCTGCGATCACTAGTGATCGCAGCATTTAGGGGGTTAAACTGCCAAGAGCAGTGAAGGCACTGCTACTGGCAGGGACAGTCAGGTCTCAGCTACAAGATAAGCCACAGACCTGGCGGCGATCGTGAGGGTACACCCCAGCGATTGCCAGAGTGTACTGGGTACTTTCTTGGTTGCCAAGGACTAGTCAGCAAGCACGTACGCAGTACGTCCAATTACGGTAATGGGTTAAATAAAAAAGAAAAACTATATATGTTTGGTAGCTATGTACTTGTGCTGACCTGAAGAAACGTATTGCTCAGTTTGTTGTACCATACAGTGAACATGGTAAATAAATAAAAAAAAAAAAAAACCAAAAAAAAAAAAAACACAATTGTGGACGCTTTTGGCAATTTCAACACGCTTGGAATTTATTTCCCAATTTCCAGTGCATCACATGATACAATGAAGGAGGTCTTTAAAAAGTACAACTCATCCAGCAAAAACCAAGCCCTCCTTTGGCTATGGGGATGGAAAAATAAAAATAATTATGACTCTAGGAAAAAGGGGAGGAAAAAAACCCCAAAAGCTTAAAAATGGAAAACTCCAAGCAAGGTCATAAAGAGTGAAGAGGGTTAGTACCATTCTTCTCCTGCCTATGCCATGTTTTCTTATTTTTTTAGATCCCCCATATTGGTCCCAGGGATATGGGCCTTTCTGTTCAGTGCTAATGTTTCTGATCTTAACAAGGAGGCATGGCTCACAGGGAAATTATGCAGATCAGCCTACAGACACTCCCCCAGAGAACCCTGTGAGCCACGCCCCCGAGGTACAGACCAGAACAGAAGCCCCTCATCTCTGGAACCGTATGATGGATATGAAGAAAAAATACAAAACATAGCACTCAGGGGAACAGCTGGAATAAAATAGGGGCAAGGACGGACCACTTTTGCCCGGTGACTGACACTCTAAGGCAGTAGGGACATGTCATATTTATTCCTGTGGACTTTCTTTTGTGATTATGTTACTTACACTACGTTCCCACAATGAGCTTTTGGTACATTTTTGATGTTGCAGAATTTCTGCACCTATTAAAATTAGGTTATGTGCATTTTTTATTACTTTTGTCTCTGTTTGGCCTGTCATGCTTTAAATATAGCTGCTTTGTTTTTTATACGACAATCAATAGCTGAAAAAAATAACACTATGTACGCCATTAGTAGGTTAAAGTATCAGTATATGAATATAATTAAACAAGGAAAAACTCCAACCGGTACATGGATCCAATAAAGAGATGGAGTTCATAATGCAGATTAAAAAGAAGGGAATTTTGTTTACTTACCGTAAATTCCTTTTCTTCTAGCTCCAATTGGGAGACCCAGACAGTGGGTGTATAGCTACTGCCCTCTGGAGGCCGCACAAAGAACTACACTTAAAAGTGTAAGGCCCCTCCCCTTCTGGCTATACACCCTCCCGTAGGAGTACAGATTCCTCAGTTTTAGTACCAAAGCAAGAAGGAGGAAAGCCAATAACAGTTTCAAAAACAAATTCAATCCGATAACACGATCGGAGAACTTAAGAAACAACATGAACAACATGTGCACCCGAAAAAACGAAACCCTAAGAACAAATAGGGCGGGTGCTGGGTCTCCCAATTGGAGCTAGAAGAAAAGGAATTTACGGTAAGTAAACAAAATTCCCTTCTTCTTTTTCGCTCCTAATTGGGAGACCCAGACAGTGGGACGTCCAAAAGCAGTCCCTGGGTGGGTAAAAAGATACCACATGAACGGGCTGTCAGACAGCCTCTTCCTACAGGTGGGCCACCGCCGCCTGAAGGACCTGTCTACCTAGGCTGGCATCTGCCGAAGCGTAGGTATGCACTTGATAGTGTTTGGTAAACGTGTGCAGACTCGACCAGGTAGCCGCTTGGCACACTTGCTGAGCCGTAGCCTGATGCCGCAATGCCCAGGACGCACCCACGGCTCTGGTAGAATGGGCCTTCAGTCCAGATGGAATCGGAAGCCCAGCAGAACGGTATGTGTGAAGAATTGGTTCCTTGATCCACCGCGCCAGGGTGGATTTGGAAGCTTGCGATCCCTTATGCTGACCAGCGACTAGGACAAAGAGCGCATCAGAACGGCGTAGAGCCGCCGTGCGAGAAATGTAAATCCTGAGTGCTCTCACCAGGTCCAACAGATGTAAACCCTTTTCAAATTGGTGAACTGGATGCGGACACAAAGATGGCAAAGTGATATCCTGATTGAGATGAAAGGAAGAAACCACCTTGGGAGAAAACTCTGGAATTGGACGCAGTACTACCTTGTCTTGGTGAAACACCAGGAAGGGAGATTTGCAAGATAACGCCGCTAGCTCGGACACTCTTCGAAGAGACGTGACCGCCACAAGAAAAACTACCTTTTGTGAAAGCCGAGAAAGGGGAACCTCTTTCAAAGGCTCGAAAGGCGGCTTCTGGAGAGCAATGAGAACCTTGTTCAGATCCCAGGGTTCCAATGGCCGTCTGTAAGGAGGAACGATATGACAAACTCCTTGGAGAAACGTGCGTACTTTAGAAAGCCGTGCCAAGCGCTTCTGAAAGAATACGGATAGCGCGGAGACTTGACCCTTAAGAGAGCTAAGCGACAAACCTTTTTCCAACCCAGACTGCAGGAAGGAAAGAAAAATTGGCAATGCAAATGGCCAGGGAGAAAACCCTTGAGCCAAGCACCACGCTAAGAATATCTTCCACGTTCTGTGATAGATCTTAGCTGAGGATGGTTTTCTAGCCTGTCTCATTGTGGCAACAACCTCATGAGATAAACCTGAGGCCGCTAGGATCCAGGACTCAATGGCCACACAGTCAGGTTCAGGGCCGCAGAATTCAGATGGAAAAACGGCCCTTGAGACAGCAAATCTGGACGGTCTGGTAGTGTCCACGGTTGGCCTACCGTGAGATGCCACAGATCCGGGTACCACGACCTTCTTGGCCAATCTGGAGCGACGAGTATGGCTCGATGGCAGTCGGACCTGATTTTCCGGAGAACTCTGGGTAACAATGCTAGAGGTGGGAACACATAGGGGAGTCGGAATTGCGACCAATCCTGAACCAAGGCGTCTGCCGCCAGTGCTCGGTGATCGTGAGACCGTGCCATGAAAACTGGGACCTTGTTGTTGTGCCGTGACGCCATCAGATCGACGTCCGGCGTCCCCCAGCGGCAACAGATCCGCTGAAACACGTCCGGGTGAAGGGACCATTCTCCTGCGTCCATGCCCTGGCGACTGAGAAAGTCTGCTTCCCAGTTTTCCACGCCTGGGATGTGAACTGCGGATATGGTGGACGCTCTGCTTTCCACCCACGTCAAAATCCGTTGGACTTCTTGAAAAGCTTGGCGACTGCGTGTTCCCCCTTGGTGGTTGATGTACGCCACCGCCGTGGAATTGTCCGACTGAATCCGAATCTGCTTGCCTTCCAGCCATTGTTGGAAGGCTCGCAGGGCAAGATAGATTGCTCTGATTTCCAGAACATTGATCTGCAGGGTGGACTCTTCCAGAGTCCACATCCCCTGAGCCCTGTGGTGGAGATACACCGCTCCCCACCCTGATAGGCTCGCATCCGTCGTGACCACTGCCCAGGACGGGGGAAGGAACGACTTTCCCTGTGACAATGAGGTGGGGAGAAGCCACCAACGCAGAGAGTCCTTGGCAGTCTGAGAGAGGGAGACAGTCCTGTCGAGGGACGTCGATTTCCCGTCCCATTGGCGTAGAATGTCCCATTGTAGAGGGCGCAGATGAAACTGCGCGAACGGGACTGCCTCCATTGCTGCTACCATCTTTCCTAGGAAATGCATGAGGCGCCTCAGTGAGTGCGACTGGCTCTGAAGGAGAGATTGCACTCCAGTCCGTAGCGAGCACTGCTTGTCCAGTGGAAGCTTCACTATCGCTGAGAGAGTATGAAACTCCATGCCAAGATAAGTCAGAGATTGGGTCGGGGTTAGATGAGACTTTGGAAAGTTGATAATCCACCCGAAACTCTGGAGAGTGTCTAGTGCCACCTCCAGACTGTGTTGGCATGCCTCTTGAGAGGGTGCCTTTATAAGCAGGTCGTCTAGATACGGGATGACCGAGTGACCCTGCGAGTGCAGAACAGCTACTACTGCTGCCATGACTTTGGTGAAGACCCGGGGGGCTGTTGCCAGACCGAAAGGTAACGCTACGAACTGCAGGTGTTCGTCGTGTATGACGAAGCGTAGGAAACGCTGATGCTCTGGTGCGATCGGCACGTGGAGATACGCATCTTTGATATCTATTGATGCTAGAAAATCTCCTTGAGACATTGAGGCTATGACGGAGCGTAGGGATTCCATCCGGAACCTCCTGACTTTTACGTGTCTGTTGAGCAACTTTAGATCCAGGACGGGCCGATACGATCCGTCCTTTTTTGGGACCACAAACAGATTGGAGTAAAAACCGTGACCTTGTTCCTGAAGAGGGACGGAGGTCACCACTCCTTCCGCCTTTAGAGCGGCCACCGCCTGGAACAGAGCATCGGCTCGGTCTGGTGGTGGAGAAGTTCTGAAGAAACGAGTTGGCGGACGAGAACTGAACTCTATCCTGTACCCGTGAGACAGAATATCCCTCACCCAACGGTCTTTGACGTGTGACAGCCAGATGTCGCCAAAGTGGGAAAGCCTCCCACCGACCGCGGGTGTGGGAATCGGAGACCGCAAGTCAGGAGGACGCCGTCTTGGCAACGGTTCCTCCGGCTGTCCTTTTTGGGCGTGACTGAGACCTCCA